>NC_045651.1:8977920-9280950 GCF_009829145.1 Chiroxiphia lanceolata
GCAAAAGCTGCCATAAAAGGATGTTAGGGATGCCTGAGACAAGAATTCAGAAGCGAGGAAATGTCAGGATGTTAACGCAGCCTCCTTTCATCCCTTTGTGTCTGTGCACTGCAACACACTTTTTCACAGCAATTATTAGATGCGTATTTTTCCCACAAAGCGCCTGCTTCATTCAGCACCTGGCATGTCCCACAGAGCTCAGGCTGGGAAGAGGAAGGTGCTGCCTGCAGGACCCCACATCATTCAGTGAAAACAGATACAGTAGTGATGAGAGTAAGAGGACAGAAGGGAAAAAAGTGCTAATTTCATTTCATTTTGCTGATGGCGTCCCTGGGCACTGGGTTTCTTATCCCTGCCTCTGTGCCCTTGTGAGATACTGAGACTCACCTGAACCAAACCTTCCCCCCCAGGTCGATAACTCTGTTCCTTCTTTTCCTGATGCCTGACTGGAACACCAGCTGGCTGACTGTTGGAAGAGGTGGAAGTTTCTGACTGCATGTGGAATCACCAGGAGTTGGGCTCAAAATGTATCTTTTGCTACACCAGCAGCAGGAATTCTGAGAAATCAGACTCACCGCCTGTCCCGCTGGAGGCTTGGGAAGCCACCAACTGTGTGTTTCCGTGTGAGGCTGTGCTCAGCCACTGTCCCTGTGAAGGGATGTTGGTCCCCAGGGCTGGAGGGCAGCCCCCATCCTGCCCCCTCAGAGCAAGGTGTCTGAAGAAAACCCCCAGGGAAGGGGCTCTCTCCTCGCTCCTGTGTAACTTGGGGACCAGGTGAGGAATGGTGAGGCTACAAGGGAAATATCAGATAGCAGGTCCCAAGGCCAGGAGAGACAGGGTTAGGAGAGGTCAGAGTGTTAAAAAATCACATAAGATCTCTGTCCTCAAGGTGCACGGGGGGATAGTCCATCAGCAGCCTTAGCTCTGGCTTTTCTGGTTCATTTGAAGCCGTAGCATCCCTTCCAGCATACCTGGGTACAGACACACTCACATGCATGTTTGCAAACACGCAGTCACATAGACCAGCTTTCAGAGGTCTACCTGTAGGAGCCCCAGGCTTTCCACCCACTTTCTTTCCCCTTCAACTGGAAGTTATTTTGGTACATAAGCTTTGCTGCTGGGCACTGAGAATCACTGGAGGAGTGGAAATGCCTTGGCCAGAGATCCCAGCTGCAGCCCTTGCCCCGGGGTGCTGTAGCACAAATGTGTCTGTCTGTCCCTGAAGCACCAGCTGGCCAAACACATCCCTGCCAGCCTGAGCCCCCGGCAGACCTCCTGCATGTGCACTGGCAGCAAAAGGCTCTCCTTTCTCAGCAAGAAGATTTAAGTCCAAACAACAGCAGTGAGACGCCCGTGGGGACCCCGGCGCGGCACAGCCCAACGCCTCGCACGAAGCAGTGGGCAGGCTGCAGAGAAGGACTCTGACTCATCACAAGCTGGTGACATTTTCCAAAAACAGCCTTTAAGTCCAGGGCTGTAATGTTCCCAAAAGGCAGCAGAGAAGCCTAAGGGATCTGGAGACCCCATTATAGCACAGCATAATGGGTATGGTCTGTGTCAAGGGATGGAGGCAATTCTGCCTCGCTGGGCAGCTCCCCATCCATGTTTCTCTTCTCTCCTGCCTCCCCCATGAGGTGAGATCTGGTAGAGGTAAAGTCAGGAGTGGTCAGATGCTGCTGCCTGCTGCCCCAGTGCAAAGCCAGCCTCACTCTTCTGGTGATGACAGAATTACTTTCCACATGATGGAGATGAGCATTTTACTTTGTGAGTCCCTGGACCACATAGTGACTGAGACCAGAGGCAGTGAACTAGGCAGTGAGTGTTTTAAGAGGGGACCCTGATGCCTCATCCAGTACAGGACCCCCCTCCTCCTTCTCAGTCACAACAACCACCAAGTCATTTGCCAATAGTTTGGCTTTCTTCCAGTTTACAAAGCAGCACAACAGCCCTTCCCAGCAATTCCCTGCATCGGCAGGAGGAGACACAGACTGGCAGAGGCAGATGTTCCCCAGGCTGCCTGCATTAAAGTGATAATCAAATGATAGATTATTTTCAAGCAAACTCACATTTTCAGTCATTAATTTTAGTGCTGTACAAATAGTTTCAGCAAAAAAAATAAATACCCAGACAGTGGATAATGGTTGGGATCTGGATCTGGTCCAGGCAACGCTGATGCACCACAGCCCATCTGTAACCTGTAGCAATCCTGCAAAGCCAGGAAGGGATGGTCACATCCTTTGGCTACATCCTCCTGCACATGAGGGGCTACATGCCCTCTGGCATTATCCATCTTATCATCATGAAGGCTGAGTCTCTAGGTCAAATGCAACAAATTTCCCAAACCAACAGCCGATGAGTGAAAACAAGTGCTGAAGAAGCTCTAGAGTGACTCGTCCTGCACGTTAGGAGTGTTCTCCTCCCCTCCTGGAAATCAGGACAGCAGGAGAGGGGAGGTGCTGCATGACCTAGACTAATGGAGTGATGGCAAAGGCCTTAGGGCATTGAAAGTTGGTGTCTGTCCTAAAAGCTGCAAGTCTTTCACCCTCCAGCCCTTTGGAAGAGCTCATGTTCCTGTGCAGGAAAAGTCAAGGAGCAGGCTGTTGTGGCATGCAGCAAGGCTGGGGCTCCTAGGCAATATCTGGGCTTATTGCCCGAGGCTGGGCATCTCAGAGCTGCTTTGGTTCCCTTTCACATCTGCATGGGTTGTTTTCCCTTTTGCATGGGAAGCTGAGTCTGTGTGCACTGAGGGGACACACCAGGGACGGCCACCCTGTAAAGCCCAGCTGGCAGCTCCTGCCAAGCAGCATCAGCAAAGCAATGCAAAGGGAGTTCTATACCAGCTGCAGCTCTGGCCCCGAGGTACCTGACCTGCTTTCCCATTGCCAACTATGTTTCAACCCATTAAAGGTCATGGGAAGTTGGGTTTATTTTTAGTTTTCCCTTTTAAGTTGCCCTGAAGCAGCAAGAACTGATGGAAGAAGAAATTTCCTCCCTTCAGTCAGCAGTTTGGTCAGGATCACGAGATGTTGTTAATGGACAGCCTTGCCCATCATGAGCCACCTGTGAGAAGCCCAGCCCTGGGACCTTGGCACTCATGGAAGCTTCCTGGCACACCTCCCATCTTCCCAGAGCTCCCTGGGGAGCTCAGAAGTAGCAATTCACATTGGCAAATGCTGTTTCTTTCTTATTGCTGGAGTAGCATTATCACAATAGTTTGGTTTTCCTTTTGTTCCTCATATTTTTTTCATGGGAAAACTAACAATTGGGTTGATTCCGGGAGAATTTAGGGGACCTTCAGCCTGGAACATGGTACTCCTTGCTCTAGGGACTGGCCAGGTCTCCAGACCTTGGAGGAGACCAAACGATGTAATTAAGGAGAGATAATTTCTTTTTGCAATTCTAAGCTGCAGAATGGCTTGCCCCAGGTAAGCAGCAGGTTATCTCTTTTCTAGGAAATATCTCTTTTTTTTTCTCCACAGCCTAAAAATGGAATGCAGATGCTTAAAATAAATTCCCGGAGAACACCACTGAGCAAACACAACAGGCTTTGAATCAAAGTGTTTGGATTAATTAGCTTAAACTGAAAGCTTTCATTCTGATTTCAGCCTCAGCTTTATGAACAAAAAATTAAAGCAGCAAAGCTTTGAAAGTTGAAAAATCAAAATGTTCCACACTGAAAATATCAAAACAAGATACTTAGCCTTACTGAGCTGCTTTGTTGCTTTCTGAAAGGAAATGGCATCGAGACCAACACCTTTACAAGCAGCTTGGATCATTAAGAGCTTCAGAAAAACCCCTAGATCAGCATAAGCAATTAATTTCTTAATTAGTTTTTCTCGTTTTCTTCCAGAGGGAAGCCTAAAAATATTGATTTTTTTTTCCAATTTATCAAAAGATTTCTTTAAATATGATCTCCTCACTGTATGGTTAAGCTTGAGCTTGAGCTGTGGGAATTAGATGTGGTGGTTCATGTGAATTCACTTTGTCATGTTTCATTCTCCTTCCTTGTCCTGTTTATTTCTGTTTCAATGGCAAAATGGGAAGAGGGTAAAAGCAGAGGCAGGGGAGGATAATAAAGGCAAAGAGAGACTAGAAGGGAGAAATACAAGGAAATTGAAAATTAAAATGAAATACTTTGAAAGTCTCATTTTCTAGAGACATTTCCAAGCGAAATGCATTTCCTTTGGAAAACTCTCTGAGGAGAACAACTTTGATGTTTTGAGCAGTTTTTCCTTCTGATTTTCAATCAGCTCTGAGGCAGCACCTGAATGAACCTTGGCTGCATGTTCCTGGCAGGCTTTGCCTGATGTGTTACCTGACCCGGGGTGTCTTTAACGCAGGAACAATAAAATCACCTCTGGAATTGCGTGTGGCCTCACTGACTGCTCACTACCGAGTCAGCTCCCAGCTGTGAGCTCCCAGCAGTCCTTTGCAGATGGGCTCCACAAAGTCATCTTCACTGGAGATGTCCTCCTGACCTGGCTCTTGTGTCCCCGTTGCTGCTTCTGATGCTGGTCCCCTATTTCGGAGCCTGCCCTCGTTTTTCCTGGCAAGCCCAGCTCGGCAGCCCCACAGCGCTTGGGGTTCTTTTCCCACCCCGTGCTCCAGCCTGCGGAGCAGGTGCAGCTGCTGGTGCAGAGGTTTGGGGGCAGCAGGGCTGGGAACTGGCTCCAAACCCGTTTTTGCGATGCTGGGATGCTGGTGGCACGGTTCCTGCTGCCATCTAATGGCTCTGACAGTTAATATCCAGGAGGGAGCGTCCGGCTGCACTGTGCACTCCCGGCAGGGTAGTGTCAACCCGTGAGCTCTCCCCAGGGCTGCTGGAGGGAACACCGAGCCCAAAACACAGCATGACGTCCCTGCGGTGACACTGGGCATAGAGGGGAGAGCAGGAGTCAGGCATTCCTATTGCAAAGCTTAGGACAAGCTTCTCAGAGGTGATGTTTGCTGGTCCTAGCACCTCTGCCCTTCCTGGTGGAGGATGAATGCACCATCACACCCTGCAAACCCATGAATCAGAGAATATCCTGAGTTGGAAGGGACTACAGGGATCATCCAGTCCAATTCCTGGCCCTGCACAGGACACCCCAACAATCCCACCATGTGCCCAAGAGCGTTGTCCAAACAGTCCTTGATCTCTGTCAGCCTTGGGGCCGTGACCACTGCCCTGGGGAGCCTCTTCAGTGCCCGACCACCCTCTGGGGGAAGAACCTTTTCCTGATATCTGGCCTAACCCTGCCCTTCATGCTGCATCATGCTGTCTATGGAAGCAGCAGAATTTGCATGAAGGTCTGCATCCCAAACTTACCTTAGGGGATGTAGTGGGAGTCTCCTGCCTGGCCACATTCAGTGCCCTTTAGAGGCTGGTAGCTGCCTACAAGCTGCCTGCCATCAATTCTCCTGCATTATTGATATACTTAAGGACATTCAGTGTTCTGGCCAGTGCTGGGCAGCAATACTTCCAGTCTGGGAGAAAAGCAAGGATGAGAGGCCAAGGAGAGAAGCCAAGGATAGGGAAGCAGGAAGGGTGGAGCTGAGGGACTTTTTACATCAGCTCTTCCATCAGCCAAGGGAGATCAGGTGGCCAGGAGACACTTTTCGTCACCGGGGGACCCTCCTCTGCTTTGAAGACCGAGTGGAGCTGGCTGCCAGCTGTGAGTGTACTCATGTGGGGCTGATTCCTGGGATGGGTGGGCATCTACTCAGGGTGCACAACAGGACCAGGCTCCATGGCAGTGGGAGAGCTGAAAAAGTGGTGTTGGGGGTAAAAGGGAAGGCACTGGTTAGAGGGATGATGGAAAGGGCTCCTCTTCTGCAGGTGATGTAGAAAGCAGCCACTGCTCCATCCCAGGAGAGTCAGGGGCTGGGGCTGGGCTGCCTGGGGATGTGTGATGTTCTTAGACAAGCTGTGAGCGTCAGAAGCTCATGACACATCTTCTTGTGTCCCTTTGTGCCTTCTGCCAGGGCTCAGGCATCCTTGAGCAGGATGGAGTTGCTGTGGGGCAGGGAGCCTGGCAGCCCACCCCTCAACCCTGCAACCTTGTCATAGTGCAGGCAGGAGAGAGCTGACAGGAATCAGAGGGAGCTGGGAGGAGTATCCTGAGGGTGCACAGCAGTTTCATGAGCTGTTAGCTCAGATCTTGCAGAGGACACGAGGTCCAGGCTAGCTCTGCAACCTTGGAAGAAGCTGTTCTAGAGGCAGAAAGATTTTCACTGGTAGTCCTCTTCCTAAAACCTGCTGTGACATGTGATGCTGTGACTGTTCCCCCTGCAACCGTTGCCAAAGCAGTGGTGGTGCTGGATGGGGTTGTAACTCTGCCTGTGCCTGGGTGAGGGTATCCAAGGAAAGCAGCAGTGCTGAAGTAGTGACTATGCAATGATCAAGAGAGCTCAAAATGCCTGTAAGAGGCTTGTGACTGCTATTCCTTGCTGTTCTCCTACACCTTATCATGAGCATGTAGTGACAGGACAAGGGGGAATGGCTTACAAGTGAAAGAGAGTAAGTTTAGATTGGATATTGGGAAGAAATTCTCCCCTGTGAGGGTGGTAAGGCACTGGTACAGGTTGCCCGGAGAAGCTGTTGCTGTCCCATCCCTGTGACTGTTAAAGGCCAGGTTGGATATGGCTTGGAGCAACCTGCACTAGTGGGAGGTGTCCCTACCCATGGCAGGGAGGTTGGAAATAGATGATCCTTAAGGTCCCTTCCAACCCAAACCATTTCATCATTCTATGATCAGTAAACTCTCTACAGTGAAATCAGTGTCTCTGAGACAGCTGTACATGGAGTATCACAGTGGGGCTTTCCCTGACACCTTCAAACCTTCCTGCAAGCTGAACTGGAAAAAAACCAGGAGTGAACTAGAAGGCTCCTTTCAGGAATATAGTTCCAGGCAGGGACCGCAGCGATCTTCCAACCCTGGAGCTCAGCTGACTGGCTCTGGTCCTTCCTTCTTCCTTCCCATGCCTTATCTGTGGCCTCCACTTCCCTGGCTCTGTCTCCATACAGTCTGGAGGCTCCCCTGGGTGGTGACGCTGTGCTGCTCCCTTTGAAGCGGTGGTTGGAGGCAGGAGCGGGGAGGATGCTCGGGATTCACACCCAAGTGCCAGGGAGGAGACCTCATAGTGCCAGCCTGGGTGCTCCTTCACAGCTCCCCGTGTGCCGAAGGGTGGGCTCAGCCTCCTGACCCACCCGGGCACGGCTGACACACGCGGCCGGTTTTCCAGTTTTCCAAGAGCGCTTACTTCCTCCAGCTCTGGCTGAAAACAATGCAAGAGGAGCAGGCCTCAGCATTTCTGAAAATGAAGCGCTGAGTTCAGCTTAGTTCAGGCCCGGAGCCCTTTTAACCCTTTACTTGCGGGATGGACCAAATTTCCCGCTGCAGCTGCAGCTTTGGATTGTCATGTGTGGAGGAAAGTAACAGAAGTCTTGGAGGTGGGAGAAAATTCCTGAGTGAGGGCCATCAATGCAAAGAAATATCTTAAAGCCAGGCCAGTCTGGCTGCATTCAGGGACTCACCACACCAGTTTGGCTGCAAAACCCTTGAGCTTCCCATGTCCTGCAGCCATGCATGAACCCCCCCTTCCACAGCTGCCCCCAGCTGCCAGCACAGCAGGGAAGATGCTGTCCCAAGGCTACCCTCGGGTATGCAAAGATGTGAGTGGAGGTATGTGGGACAGGTCCCTGTGCCCCATGCTCCTGTCCCCAAGGTATGATCCCAGCCTGAGGGGTCCTGGATTGCCAGAGAGTTGGAAGCATGGGGTAGGCAGGTGCTTATCATTGCTCTGTCCTTTTGCAGAGGGTGAAAGTAAAAGCAGAGAGTGCAGGAATGAGGAAATGTCCCTGAGGAAATGTCCCCAAGGAAATGCCCCCACTGACCCTCATGTTCCTGCCAGTGTCCCAGTGCCCCCCACCAACACCCCCACTGCAGTGGGTGCTGCGCTGTGGGTGGGCTTTCAGATGTGGAGAGAAGGAAAGCTCTGCTCCATTTCACACCAAAATGGGTCCCCCCCCATACCAGAGAATCAAACCCATGAAACAGGAGGGTTTTTGGCCTGAAACAAAATGTTTCATCTTGTTTGTTTGCTTTTTTCCTTGAGCGAAGTCGAGTTTAGGCTGACTTCCTTTTCTTTCAGGTTCATTTTTAAATAACAAGCTGAAAAGCAATGAGACTTCATTTTGAACCTGCCAAGGAACGGCCAGCTTCTGAGCATTCCCAGAAGGAAACAAATATTGGGAAAGCTTGATATTAACTAATTGTTTCCAACAGAAAAAAAAAAAAAATCCCTGTATTTTCCTCTGTTGGGGAGTTTAGCCAGGAAGCACAAATACTGCTGGGTCCACAGATCCCTTGTTCAGTGTGCCTGTATTTGCATTCCGTCAGGGAAGAAGGGGGGTTCAGAGCTGGGCGCCTCTGCCCCCTCGCCAGGATCACCCGGGAATGCCTCTCCCCGGATTTTGCTGTCGCAGAGGCAGTCGGAGCACAGCGAGGACGGAAGGTCACCAGCCCCAAGGACGCGGCGCCGGGGGTGGGAGCAGGGGACAGGTGAGTCCAGGAGAGGCTGCTCATGCAAAGCAGCCGCTGGGAGTGGGAGAGAGCTGTGTCCGAGGTGGTCACGCCGGGGCTGAGCCAAGCGCTGACACCGTGCCCCGACGCTGTGCCCACGGGCATCCCGCTCTCCAGCCCTTGTTTACTGCAGAGCCAGAGTGGTGCCTGGGCGTTCGGGAGCCGGCAGTCCGCCGGAGTGCCGGGCTGTTTATAGCATAACTCTGGGTAACTCATTGACCTCCGCGCCGGCAGCTCTGCTGGGAAGCGGAGGTTCCCAAGATGATAAGCCGCTCTTGGAAGAAATTCCTTTCCTCGTGTGAGGGAGTGGCGGTGCAGGGCACGCTCGCCCGCCTCGCAAACACGTACACAGCCCTGTGCACTCGCACGGGTGCGCGCTGCGTCCCGGCACCGGCAGCATTCCCCTGGGGAAACCGGCTTGGAGAGGCTGGAGTTTCGTGGCCGAGAGTTCTCCATGAGGGAAGCGGTGCTGGGAAGCAGAGCAAGGGGCGTGTGTGCAGGAGCAGGTCAGTACAGCCGCCGTGCCGGGTCTCTCGCTGGGTGCTGGTCGCCTGCCCGTACCCTTCGTCCCCAGCTGAGCAAACACAGCCCGGACGTGGAGGTTGCAAATGTCCGGAGAGATCCAGTGCAGGGACACGGCTGTGGAAATCCAGGTTGGGGCAGAGAGTTTGTGGTTTTGTCCCGGCTGAATTTGAGGCTCGAGTGCAACTGTGATGAGCACACTGGGGAAGGACAGGTTTGGTTTGGGTCCTTTGTACCCAGGAACTGACAGGAGAAATCAGAGCAGACATGCTGGATTTAGGAACGTGGATTTGGTCCCAGGGATGGGCTGTGCTGTGTGACAGGCCTGCAGACCTGCTGTGTCTGTGGCAGCTCTGTCCCCCAGCCAAAGGGTGCCTGGACAGTCACACTCCTCCTGTTTCATGCCATGGGTAGGGAAGTGTGGCCGGCTGGCACTCTGCCTGCAGAGCCTGCCCAGGTTTACAAAGGGATCAGAGACCCTGGAGAGCTGGCACAAGCAGAGACCCCCGAGCTGGAACAGGCTGAGACCCCAGGAAACTGCTTCCATACTTATCAGGAAGTATTTTCAGGGAGGCCAGGCTGACAGGTTTCAGCAGCAGCAGTGGGGGCTCTCCAGGGTAGATCCAGGATTGGTATGGTGAGAGGTAGGAAGTAGAACGGGAGGTTTTCAGGTTACTGGCCAAAAGGCAAATTCCAGTTCAGGTCAAACAGGAGGTGATACCTTTGCTTGTATAAGGATGGGTTTGGTTGCTAGGTTATTAAGGTAAACTTTAAAGCAAAAAGAAATTTCAAAACCACGAAGGAAGACATTTTTGTTTAGAAAATGAAAAAAAAAATTCTGGTTCTGTAAAATAATATTTTCTCCTGTGTAGGAGAATTTGCTGCTAATTGGTGAGCAGGTATTGCTAAAACCAAGAGCCTTCTGAAGGAAGCAAAAAGCTTTGTTTGAAAGCACTTTGCCCTACTCAGGCACTGACCACTTTGACAAACTGGGCCCAGAACTG
Organism: Chiroxiphia lanceolata; assembly: GCF_009829145.1. Taxonomy (NCBI): domain Eukaryota; kingdom Metazoa; phylum Chordata; class Aves; order Passeriformes; family Pipridae; genus Chiroxiphia; species Chiroxiphia lanceolata. Next base: position 8,988,011 of record NC_045651.1, read on the forward strand.
CAATGTCTTTTGTGTAAAGGTGACTGACTCCATCACAAAACTCCATCTGTGTGCTCTGAGCACAAGCAGGCTGACACCTGCATCTGGATCTGAATTCCCCCTCCAGTTCTGCACCTTCAGAGCATGCCTAGGTCAGCTGGGGGAGTTTTCTAAATGTGGAGCTTTCCAGGGCCAGTGAGCAATGGGAACAGACAGTGTCTTTGCCACAGGGAGAGCAGAGCCGGCCCGTCCCAGCACTCACCTTTGTGCAGGTCCCGGCAGCTGCACAGCTTTGCAGGAGAGCCAGAAGAGCACTGCAGCTCCCTGACACCTGGGGCTCAGGAGGAGGGTCAAGAGGATGGTCCCTTCTCCAGGCAACCCCAATATTTTGACATCTAGTTTCTCCTGTTAAGGCCTAGGAATCCCCACTCTTTCAGTCTTCTCCTCTGCAGGCATATGGTGGCCAGGGCTGCACAGGAGCATCGCTTAGTGCAACCTTCCCTGCAGAGCCTTTTGGTTTGACTTCACTTCTGTCTGAAATTTCCCAACCAGCTCCATGAAGATGGACTCCATCCTGCCACAGCTGTCCCACAGCTGGGTACTCCTTATGCTTTGCACACCCTAAAGGGATATCACAGTGGTGCCAGGCAGCCCCTGTCACGGCATGGAAATGTGGTGAGAAATACCCTCTCTGGATTATAGAATCACAGAATGGTTTAGGGGAAGGGACGTTAAATCTCATCTTGTTCCACCCCTCTACCATGGGCAGGGACACCTTCCACTAGACCAGGTTGCTCAGAGATGCATCCAATCTGGCCTAAATTACTCACTGAAGTAATTACTCACTACTCTGGATAAATTCAAGGCATTGTCATGCACTGGGATGCAGCCTGGCGATCTGGAAAGCCGTCCATGCTCCTGGAGAAGGATGGGAAACAAATCACTGCTGTGGTGGCACTGGCTGGTTGCTGATGTAAAGGTCCATCAGTAAAAGACCTCCCCACCTGCCACTTCTCTCCCTAGACCTTTTGGGTTTTATTTTGCAGGAGCTGTGTTGCTTTTCCCCAGAGATGCTCTGCAGACATCTGCCACCCACAGCACAGTGAGACAACACAGCCAGCACTGAGTCCTGGTCCTGGGAAGGGGGAAGGTCAAAGCATGTGAGCGAGGAGGGAATGAGACTCATCCTGTGTAGCCCAGGGGATCCTGCACAGCAGCCAAACCAGTCCCTCCTGGTGTTTGGATCCAGGGTTCAGATAGCCCTGATCTCGGAGATGAGGTGAGCCCTGCCAGCCCCACCGGAGTTCACAGTGTCTGGGCTTGCAGAGAACCCACCTGTGGCTTGCCTGGATGTAGCTCTGCTCTGCTGAGGTTGGTGAGGAGTGGGCAGTGCTGCCAGCTGCCCCCACAGTGAAATAGGGAAAGCATCGGGCAGGAAGGTGGCCCAGGAACACGGCCAGCTCTGGATGGAGGATGCTGGATGGGCCTCACTGGGGCATCCATGCAGGTGAGGCAGGTGCTTGCAGTGGTGTGAGGAATAAGGTTTCCTTTGGAAGTTGACACCAGCTGGAAGCTCGATCAGGCTTGGCAGACTGAGGGGCTCTCCATGCTGCAGCTCGTGGGAGGAATGAGAGGAATGTGCCATGTGGGCTGGGCAATGGGATCCCAAAGGCAAGGGCTAGAGTGGAGCCCAGGGTAACTGGGGGCCAGGACAGGGCAGCAGTGCCAGTGGATGGGGTAAGAGCCCCCCAGAGTGCTGCATCCAGCTCTGTGGACTCCAGCACAAGAACGACATGAACCTGTCAGAGGGGATCCAGACCAGAGCCATGAAAATGACTGGAGGGCTGGAACCTCTCTGCTAGGAAGAAAGGCTAATAAGGCTCTGGGGAGACCTTATTGCAGCCTTTTAATAGCTAAAGGGGGCTAATAAGAAGGATGAAGCAGTGTGCCCAGGTGGGCAAGAAGATTAATGTCATCCTGGCTTGTAGCAGCAGTATTGTGAGCAGGCACAGTACTGGGCACTGGTGAAGCACCTCAAGTGCTGTGTCCAGTTCTGGGCCCCCCATAGCAAGAAAGAAATTGAGAGGATGGAGTGTGTCCAGAGATGGGAATGGAGCTGGGGAAAGGTCTAGAGAGTCAGTCCTATAAGGAGAGCTGAGAGAGCTGGGGGGTCTCTCTCAGCCTGGAGAAAAGGAGGCTCAAGAGGGGATCTTTTCGCTCTCTGCAACTCCCTGACAGGAGGAGGGAGCCTGGTGGGGGTCAGGCTCTGCTCCCAGGGAACAAGAGAATGAGAGGAAGTGGCCTCAAGTTGTACCAGGGGAGGTTTAGATTGGATACTAAGAAAAATTTCTTCATGGAAAGGGTTGTCAAGCATTGAAATAGGCTGCCCAGGGGAGTGGTGGAGTCACCATCCCTGAAAGGATTTAGAAGACATGTACATGTGGCACGTGGGGACATGATTTGGTGGTGAACTTGGCACTGTTAGGCTTAGGGTCAGACTGGATGATTTTAAAGGCCTTTTCTACCCTAAATGATGCTCTGACTCTATGACTCCAACCCAAACCATTCCCTGACTCCGTGCCCATCGCCCCCGCTCTGCTGGCAGCCGGTGCCCGGTCAAAAGGCGCATTGTGCATTGTGGCCGGGCCGCGGTGCTGGCCAGGCAGGAGCAGCAGCAGCAGCAGCAGCCCACTGCCCCGGGGCTGGCGGTGCCACTGGACACATGGGCTGCTGCCTGGGGACCCCCTGGCACCAGGACCTGTCCCTGGGATGCACAGGTAAGCTGTCCATGGGGATGCCACAGCCCTGCTCTGTCTGAGCTGGGCTGCGAGACCTGTGGCTGCGGGGCTCGTCCTGCTGGACGGGTCCTCTGGGGAGACACCAGTGCTGAGCATGGGCCCCTTTGGCTGTTTGCCTGCCCTTCCTGAGGCGGCTTCTGGTGCCACCTTCTCTTGCCCACTGGATTAGGGTGTGCAGGGAATGAGGCAGGACATTTTGGCTGGGGAGGAGAAAGGATGACTCAGGAGGTTTCCACATCATTGGCTTTTCAGGAGCCCTTTGCCACCCCTGTCTGGCTGCCACTGCTGCCCACGATTCCCCCAAGCATTGCAAGGCTTGCAGAGCCCAAGGGGTGCTGCCGGCCCCCAAGACACGATTCCTGTACCAGCGTGTCCAAATGAGGTCATGGGGCTGTGCTAAAGGGCTGGAGGAAGGAGGTGGCTCAGGGCCAACTGCTGTGGCCACGTGTCCCCCAGGAGAGCCAGTGCCAGAGGGTGCCATGAGCACTCAGCTGTGGCTGCCAGGAGTGCAGCCCCAAGTGCTGGGACCTGCACTCGGCTCTGGGCTGGGGCTGTTTCCTGCCCACTGTTACAAAATATTTCAGCACCAGGGAGGTAAATGACTCATTGGCACGACTGGGAAGGACTCCTCACCAGCAGTTTCAATTGGTCTCTTGAAAACAGTTCCCAGTTCCTTTTCTGAGCCTGGCCCAAACAAAAATAAACACTGAATCTGTGAGAGCAAACCCATTTCTCTGCTCACCCGAGTAAGTCCTCATCCCTGCTTGGCTCTGGAGACCCACAGTCATGTTCTGTCCTGCCACTGACAGAGGTGGCAAGAGCAGTGTCCAATCTGCCACCTCCACTGGCACGTCCGATGGAGACCTCTCAGGCAGGGAGCATCTTGCCAGGGATCCGAACATCTCTGCCCACCCTCCATCTTCCCCAGGCGAAGAGTGTGACTCCTGCTGTCCCCACTCACCCGTGCTCCTGCCCCGCTGGGACCATCTGCACCAAACAGCAGCTGAACACCAGGGAAAATGGTGTCAGGAGAGGACCATGGCATCAGGTACCCATGCCCAGGGAACTGGGACCCGGTCCTGCCCAGTGGAGCCTGGCAGGGTATGCTGGGACACAGGGAAGGGAGGAGGAGAGGGAGGAGTGGTAATGGGTAGGCAAGCCCAGCCTGGCAGGAGCCAGTTTGGATTTAGTTCTGCCTGTGTCTCCTTTCACTTCCCCTTCTCTGTTTCCCCCATGTGTGGAAGAGGATGGCGCTGCTAGATGAGGTCCTTTGTTAAGTGTGTTCAAATCAACTGCTGAGAAATGTAGAGCCTTTTCTTTCAAAGAAAAGCTCATTCATGACATGTGCAGCCTTTGGCCATTCTTTTTTACTTGCTAACTATAAATAAGGATTATAATTCTGCTTGCAAATAACAGTTTATTTGACTAGCTTGCAAAACTGGCTGAATTAAAAGAACTGTAGAGTATAGTTATGGTCACAGAAGTGACTTACAGAAGTTGCTGCATGATCCAGCTCCAGATCTCTGGGTCCTTGTTTGTCTTACAAGTCCAATCTGATTACTGACAAAAATTGGGTTTTAATCTTGTTATCCCTCCACAGCCAATACAGCTGTGGAAGAGCAAGCTGGATTTTTGTGTGCCTCAGCTTTCATTAACATAATTACCAGCTAAAGTTTCAGTTCCTGAATCCTTTATGGCAATAGTTGACAATGTGTGAAGCAGAGAGAATGCATCTTGGATATCAGTTACCAACCAGGCAGGGGAGAAAATCTCATTTTGACTGTCAGAATTGATGAGTAAAGAATTTTGCAAGGCCTTGACTCTCCTGTGCTTGGGAATTGCTCTTGCTCTGAGGTCTCCTCTAAAACATCCTTCTAAGAGATCTGCTCAGTGAGGAGGAGGGAAAGCAAGGAGGGAAAGCTCTTGGACACTCCAAAGCCCCCCCAGCGCTGGAAAGAAGCCCATCATCAAGGGTATCATGTAGTTAAGACACATCAATCCCATGGATCTTTCCTCCAACCTGGAGCATGATTGTAGAGTGGTACCAGATTCACCTAATCCCAGCCAGATCTGCAGTGCAACCCCTGGGCTGAGCCCTCAGGTGCTCTCAGGTTAGACAGGATATCCTAAACCTCTGCCACAATATTTGTCACCAGCTCTTCTGTGTGTTCCCTCCTCGCTAGGTAAGGCTGGGATGTCGGAGCCAAGCAGCCCCACTACTGAGGCAGGAGATGGCTCCCTGGACACCTCCTTGGTGCTGCTGGCTGTCAGAGAGGGCTTTCCACCAGGTAAGATGCCTGTGGGATCTCCCAAACGTAGCAGAGCCCCTGCCATCCCTCGAGTCTCTTATCTGGGTGGCTGAAGGGGGAGGATGAGCTGGGTTTGTGTTCTTTGAGCATGACAGCCAGGCTGGAGGCACTGCTGGGCCTGGCACAGGCAGCTCTGGGTGCCACAGAGCTCCTTCTACCCCTTAACCCCCTTAACTTTTTTGTTTCAAGAGATATCACTCTTCTTCTCCATTGAGAGTCGCTCCTCCGGCTGCCTCAATTCCCAGCTCCAGGAAGCAGCCAGAAAGAAGCTGTGGGCCCTGGAGAGTGACGACAGAGGTGTCTGTGCCCTGTTCAAGGTAGAAGCCCCAGCCTGGCAGAGCAGACCATATGCTGGGATGCTCCTGTCGGGATGGGATGTGTGATGGGATACCAAACCTAGCTGAGAAAGAGAAGTTCCTCCAAGGCCACTGCAGGGTGTGTGCCTGCACACGGGGACTCTGGAGGGGACTGGAAGGATGGGGGAAATGAGCTGGTAACAGGTGAGAGGCAAATCTGAGCCTCGTGGTAGGAGCCTTGTATTGGGGGCTCTGAGCTGCCTGAGGGATCATGAAGATTGCCCTGGAGTGAGTTAGGAAGGACTCAGCTGGCTGGAACAACCTTAACCCCCGGGGCAAACAACTCACACAGCTTCAGTCTCAACTATGCTGATACATGAGTGCTAGTCTCATTCCACGATCTAATATCATTAGATCCCCTGTCAGAGTCCCAGACTGTCCCTGAATCCTGCTTTGTCTCCCCTGTGTAGGAGCTGTCAGCCAGGCTGGTCTGTATGCAAGCACAGGAGGATCGGTTCCTCCTCACCTTCAAAACCCTGGAAGAAGTCTGGAAGTTTTCCACGTATCTGACTTTAGGTAATGTTTTCAAGGTGTTGGGAGGTCTAAACAGACAGTGTGAGAAGCATTTTTGAAGAAGGTACTGTAATGTAACAGGCTGGACAGGTGAAGAATATAAATTAGAAAACCTTGCAGTCTTTTGACTGTTTATGAAACTACTGTGTGGATCAGTGAAGGAGACCCAGGAGGATGCCTTCTGGATAATCCTTCTATTGCATTTTGAGTATGGAGACAAAATTGGAGGCTTTTGCCTCACAGCATGGTTGCAGATGGCAGACTAGGAAATATCCAAAGAGCCCTTCATGCTGCCCAGTGAAGGACGACAGTAACATTGATTTCCCTCTTGATTCCTTAGGATACGTGGGCAGCTGCCTGGAGCAGCTTCTATTTGACCAGGAGTATTGGCTAAACTGTGCCCTGATGGAGGACACGGAGATCAGAGTCACTATGGATGAGGATCATTTGGCCACCATATATACGGATCTGCTCCTCCAGGAAGGTGTGAGGGGACCTCACTTGTGGGGAGTTCCTCAAAATTGTCCCAGCAGGGCTGAGTTGCAGCCCTCTGCTGGGCCATGCCTTGCACTGGTGCCATTGACCCCAGCATGACTCTTTCTACCTGCAGGTAACTTTTTCTCCAGAGTAATGCCAGGTGCCTGGAAGACAGAGCAGGAGGGAGAGGAAGGCCTGCAGCTCTGCAAGAATGAGCTGATCCATGTGAAGAATGTTGGAGAGGACTCAAAATGGGAAGGGATGTCCTTACTGACAGGTCAACGAGGTGTGGTGCCCATGACAGCTCTAGAGCCAATTCCTCACCCATTTTACCAGTAAGTAAACTGGTGAATTAATAGGGCTCAAACCAAGAGGCTTTCCTGATCCTGATGCATGAGCTGGCACCAAAGCCTGGTATGGGAAACTGCTCTTGCCTCTGGCAATGGGAAAGAGCCTCACAATTCCATGAGGATGTACATTATGCATAAAGACAACTACTGGAACCAATTCAGGTCCTGTTAATGAGACAGAGCAAGGACATACTTCTACTTCAAATATCATTCCTATATGATACTCGTTTAGGTCATACATGAGATTATCTGTCATTTACAGATGAATAAGTGGAGAAAAAATTTAGGCAATGCCTGCCAAAGTGGGGCTTCACATTGTCACCTGGCTGAACCTCAGAGACACCTGCAGCTCCTCTTACATGGTGAAATCCTCCTTACAGCCTAGCAAATTTATCCTGCTCTTACCATGGTGTGGTGCAAACTGCCCTCTGTGCCCAGTAAAACCATTACAAGGAATTACTGGGCTGGCTGTGCTGGCCATGCTGGCACTCCCAGGGAACAGAACATGTGTCCTGCTTGTGTGACACCATCCCTGGTGCTGGCCTGAGGACAGGACTGCTCAGAGAGGACCAGTGTGATTTCCTTTTGCCTTGCAGGTGGTTCCTGAAGAATTATGCTGTGAGTTTTGGCATGTCCCAGGAGATCAGCGGGACAACCTCTCAGCCAATTGGTGAGTGATACCTGTAAGGCAGCATCCCAGGGAAGGCCACGGCTCTCACAAGACTGGTTTTGACCACAAATGCAAAGAGTTCATTTCTTGTTCTGGCAATGGCACACCATTTCTGGGTGCTCTAAGGGAATACAGCATCTCTGGACCCTCTGGAATGGAGAACAGAGCTTGCAAACTGTGTGTACTTCAAAGGATGATACAAGGAACATAGGGTACAGCGGGCTGCTGGTGGCATCTTTCTGCCACTGGGTTTTCCTATTCCACTACAATTTTATGTCTCCTTTCATCCTTTCAGGATTGAAGTTTTAAATAATGAGGGTCCCACAAGTGTGCACATGAAATCTGTGCCCACCATACACCAGTTAGCCCCAGACCAGTCCTGTTCAGAGTATGCTGGACATGGGAGATCCCTGCAGGTGTGAGTTTGGCATGTAGTGTGATGGACATTTGTGCTGTTCAAGATTTCACTCCTGGCAGAGTTGAGACAGTGCAGCTTCTGTGAAGCTCCATGTTTCCAGTCACCTTCCAGACTGCAGCTCTCAGAGGCTTCAGCCTTCAGCTGTGTGGAGTTTATCCCTCCCTCCTGTATATTTTATTATAATCCATTTCTCAAGAAGAAATGGAAGAGCACAATAAATCTTAGGGGAGAGAGAGGCAGCCTTCTCAAGCTGAAATCATGGTCTCTCCTTGCCCAAGTCTTTTCTAGCATGAAAGTTTAAGCAGTGGCCTCACACTAAAATGGCCTTGTTTGCTTTGGTTTCGCAGTCAAAGGCAGGTGCACCGCCACCGAGGACCACAGAGGAGCAGCATGGGATGAACTGAGTTTCTCCAAAGGAGACAGCATAGAAGTCATAGGCTTCTTCATTCCAGGACTCCCGTGGTTTGTGGGCAAATCCCTCAGCAGTGGGAGCACTGGCTTTGTTCCAACCCGCTACATAAGTCCCGAGGCTTGTGAACCTCTGTAAGTTTACTTATCACATTAAATTCAGGAGAAAATGGAGGGAAGATTCCAAGTCCCAACTCAAGGCTGTATGAAAGTCTAGGGCAGATAATTTGCTTTGCAAGACCTTCACAGAGAATCCATTTGAGGTCTGACCAGAAGCCTTGGCCAGGCTCTGCTGCCAACAGGCTGCACCAATCTCTGCCCAGACAAAGCAATCGTATTTCACTTGCCTCAGGTGATTCTTGGAGAGGAACAGATCTGGCCCCAGGCTAACCTGGCTCCATGCTAACCTGGCTCCATGCTAAGGCAGCCCAGGACATCTGTGTACCAGACAAACTGGCTTCACTCCACCTAGAAACGTCTTCAGTTTGTAGCTTTGTCTGAGGTGCTATGAGTCTGGCAAGGGCGGGATGAGCAATCCCTGATGAGAAAACCAAGGCATGCTTGTCTTCCTTCTGCCTCTTTACTTTCTGTAGGATTGCTGTCAAGGCAGAAGGACCACTGGCACAGTTTCTCTCTGAGCAGCATTCAATACTCTCTCAAGGACAAAGCTAGAGTTATCTAGGGAAGAAGGGTGACACAACCCCACTCTGACAACTTGGGCAGTTGTCTCTATGGGTGGCTTAAAAAGATAGCTCCAGTTCAGTGCCCATCCAAACAGGCTTCTCCTCCAGGAGTGTGTGTGGGAGGACAAGGTCTTAACCTGTTACTAGGTCTGTTGGGCTTTCCTTACTCACTTACCCAAGGTAAGCTGCAAGCACTTTTCTCTGACACTCCAGAGAACAGAGAGATCAGATGTTGTCCTGGCCTCAGAAAGGGATTCTGGATTAAATAAAAATACCAATAGCTCCTTTCCTCTGGTATCCATTGGTTCCTTCATGGAGAACCTGGATGGGGAAGATGTCCAAAATCCTGTGTTCATCTGCAGCAGAGCTTTTATGGTGGGAGGAAGAGGAGGGATGGAAAATCCCATCCTACAGGACAGCTGTAGCACCAGGGAGACACTGACTGTCTTCTCCTGACATCTGCCTCACCCCAGGGGAAAGGGCTTGGTGTTTCTGAGCGAAGAAGAAAAGTCCCCCCTCTTGCATATCCCTTGCAATGGTGACGAGCAGCACTTCACCACCCTCCTTGGGGACCTGGCACGCACTGACATCACCTCTGTGTACCGCCTGGGTGAGTGTCCCCTCTCCTTACGTGCCCAGACCTGTGGATCCCCATGGAGAATGATGCTGGACAGTGCCTAGAGAGCTCCTTGCTTGGGCTTTGCAGTGGAGAGAACTGCTGTGACAGAGCCAACCTCCAAAGCCTGGTCATAGAGGTTGTAGATACCCTCAAGAGGTGACCCCTGACACACTGCAGTTTGTAGGGGTCTTCTCTGCTCCCAGGGCAGCTTTTCAGATGTGGGGAACCCTGGTAGGTTCTGCTCTCCACTGATTCTGGCTTTAAGTCCCTGCCTACATGAGTCAGGGCTCCTGGGTGCTCAGTTTCTCTGTGCTTCCAGTGTGGCTTTTGGACTTCAGCTGGTTTCTGTGTCTCTATTCCTTGCTTTCTCGCTACCTGGAAGCACAATGGCCATGCAGGGCTGAGCCTGGGTCTCCTGGGATTCAGGAGAACTCTCTCAGAGGAGCCAGATGAGGGGCAATGAGCCTGAGGTACAGACACACACATACCTGGAAACCTCTGAATAGACACCACAAGGCTCTTGAGAGAGCTGATAAAACCTTACCTGTGAAAAGTAAGACCTGCTTGTTCCCAGGTAACTATCACCTGGGATATTACCTCACCTCACCACCAGCTAAAAGCTGTTCTCTGTGGTCTTACACAGCACCAAACCCCAGCAGATCCCAGGGATTTGAACTGCAGCTGCCTGTGGTGTCTGCAACTAGAAGCCACACAAGGGTCTGGAGTTTAGCAGCAGCAGCAGATGTCTGTAAGGTTTGGGGGACCGTGTCTGCACATTAACACTGACCAAGGCTTTGGACTTTTTGTTTTCTGTTTGTCTTTCTGTATAGATGGTTTTGAACCTGCAGCCATGTTCCCAAAAGTGCCATCAGGTGAGTATGAGGAGGGGACAGAATGGGATGCTTTTGTGTTGAGTTCTGAGGGTGAATTTTGACATGAGGAATGGCTTGTTTTGGAAGGGACCTTAAAGATCATCTCACTCCACCTTCCCACCATGGGCAGGGACATCTTCCGCTAGAGTAGGTTGCTCCAAGCCCCATCCAACCTGGCCTTGAACACTTTCAGGGATGGGGCAGCCACAGCTTCTCTGGGCAACCTGTGGCAGGGCCTCACCACCCTCACAGTAAGGAATTTCTTCCTAACCTTGCTATGATTTTCCTATCCCTTCCAGAGGCTGTTCTCCATGCCAGTAGAGATATCCAACTGCTCCAGTCTTGGGAGGAAATAAATGAATTGGCTACAACTAGCACCTCTGAGCTGTCCAGCCCAGGGAGTGAATCAGCCCCTTCTATGTTAGAAGATGTTCTCCTGGAGAAGATGGACGACTTTGATTATCCCAAGTTCTTTATTGACCTGAATGCTGGACACATGGATGATGCTGATGTCTTTGACCCCATATTGACCTTCCTTAACCAAGATAGTTATGTATCCAGTTTTCAAAGCCTCTATGATCTCAGCTTTTCCTTTCTCCACTCCACTTTTTATGGTTTCTCCGATGAGGATGAACTGGTCCTGTACCTTGAGACATCCAGGAATTGGGCCAAGAGGACTCGTTCAGTTTGGGCTCATGTCAGGCTCTGTTTCCTCTTGGGTAAGCTCTGCATCAAAAAGGTCAAATTCTCCCAGGCTCGAGTCTACTTTGAAGAAGCCATGAGTGTCCTGGACAGGGGATTTCAGGACCTGCCTCTGTTGGCAGCGTTGCATGTGACCCTTGCCTCCATCTACTTGAAACAGAACATGAAGCACAAGTTCTCCTCCCTACTGGGGAAAATGGTGACCTTGCTTGTCTGCTTGCCTGGGCGCTCTTTCAGCTCTGAAAACGAGCTGGAAGTCATGACGTACGTCTTGAGGGAAGCCATTGCTGTGGGCAATGCTCCCTTGGAGGCACGGGTCTGCTTCCTCATTGTCAAGCTCTTCCTACAACTGGGAAAAACTGATGAAGTGCTGCCCTTTATGGAGCATCTTCAGTGTCTCACCACCACTTTGCTCGGCCCAGACACTAGTTCTGGGCCACTGGATGCCCCTGCCATCTTGAGCTACCTGTATGACAAGAAGTACTTGCCAAATATTGCACTGGCCTCCGCCAGGTTGTTTGTTCCCAGTGGCACCAAGGGAGCACCGACACCCATTTGGAGAGCTGGCTTCATCCTCCAAAATACTTCCAAACTACTGGGAAGCCAACTGGAGAGAAGCAGCATCCCAGCACTGGCTTGTTTCTATCTCAAGCAAGCACTGCAGTTCTGCTGTGAGAGCAGAGCTGTGCCCACCCAGAGGATGCTGTGTGCCATCTTGTCCAGGATGTACCTCCAGCACGGGGTGTTGGACGGGGCGGTTTGTTATGCAGCCAGGGCTGTAGCCCTCAGCAGACTGATGGGCGAGGAGGAGGCTTTTGAGTCTTCCCTCTCTTTGGGGTGGATGTACCTCCTGCAGGGCCAGCCAAGTCCAGCTGCAGACATCCTGTGGCAGCTCCTGCGGTCCCTGAGTGGGACGGACAGTGTGACTCAGGGCGGAGCCGTGCACAACCTCCTGGCCATTGCCCTCAAGGGAGAAGGGCGGGTGCAGGCAGCTGCAGAGAACTTCCTCTGGGCCCTGCACAAGGCCAAGGAGACCGGAAACAAGAGGAATCAGGCCATTGCCCTGGCTAACCTGGGGCAGCTGAGCTTGGGGTGTGGGGCCAGCCAGCTGTCCGAGCTCTACCTGCTCCAGTCAGTCCAGCTCTACGCTGAGCTCCAGGGCAGCCAAGACCTGGAGATGGAGCTGGTGCAGGTGCTGCTGGGGCTGGCTCAGGCCATGGTGGACAGGCAGAGGATGGAAGATGGCAAACTCTGTTATGAACTGGCATTGGTTTTTGCCCTGAAGTGGCATAATGTGAGGAGTGAGTACAGTGGGGACCAGGGTAGCATTCACCTCTGAGCAGCACCCTGCCAGCTCCCTAAAACAACCCCTTGACCTGTCCTTTTCCCTTTCCCTGTACCATGCAGGTCAGCTTCACATCACTGAGTCTCTCTGCCATTTCTACAACAAAGTGTCCCCCGATCTCCAGGCCTGCATCACCTACCATGAGCACTGGGTGTCCTTGGCACAACAGCTGCAGGACAGAGAGCTGGAAGGCAATGCCCGACAGGCTCTCAGTCAGCTCTACCAGGCTTTGGGCACACCTGAGTAAGTCCTGTCTGTGCCTGCTGGATGCTGTTAGAGCGGGGTCCCTGCTCACCCAGAGCAAGAGCAGTGGCTTTCTTGGGGCATCCCTCGAGTGAGGTGGGAAGGTGTGTGGTGGCTCCAGCTGCCCTGCAGACTCTGGTTCTGAGATTTATGAGCTGTCACTGTGCTGTGAAGAGGGAACAGTTCAATGTCAACCAGAGTGTCACGACAGCCAGGCAAAAGTTGTCCCAGACAGAACTGGGGTCTGGCCAAACACAGTTTTCCAGAGCGACATCCAGCCTTCATCAGAGGGGACCCAGTGACAGGGAATTCATTACTTCCTTTGGAGGCTTATTCCAGTGATTAATCACCATTCACCAGTAAAAATAGGCTCCTTATCTGTTATTTGAATAAGTCTGGTTTTAGCCTCCAGCTGCTGAGCCTGACCTTCCTATATCTGCTGGGATATTTTCCTCAGGGAGGTGCTTAAGGTCCCGTAGGAGGTACTTAAGACTCCATATCAGCTCACCTTTCAATCTCCTGCTTGACACCTTCAGGTGACTGATTAGATTAGGCAGGAGAGAAGAGAAAGAGACTTGGACAGACCACAGACTTCAGTCCTTGAAGACAAATGTGTCAAACAGCAGAGAGCTGGTTGCCATGTCCCAGAAGGACAAATGGGCAAGGGCTATCCCTAACTGGGATGTTCATGTCCCCTATCAGGTCACAGTGAGTTCAGAGGGAAGGTATTTAGGAAGCAGATGCCTGTCATGTGGATGGTGCTATTTAAGATCACAAAGCACCCCATTCCCTGGACTCACAGGACAGCTGGAGCCTGGTTGCCAGCAGGAGAGACACCAAGCAAACAAAATGCCCTGGGCACTGCCTGGCTCTCCCTTCCCCACAGCTGACTTCATGTCCAAGCCACTGGCTCATCCTGCTGCTTATCCCTATGTCCTCCAGTGACCACAGGCTTGAAAAGGAGCTGTAAGGTCTTGCATAGGTACATACAGATCTGTCTCTTTGACTATGCAAGGGACAAACAAAGCTTGTGGGTTTGGGTGCCAGATTCTGTCTGGGAGATGAAGGTACAAGAATTCCCTGCCTGTACTCCCATGTGGAGCTGGGGGCGACTTTGGGGATTAGTGTAGGGGGGCAAATAGTGTTTGCAGGTGACCTGGACAAACCCCTATTTATCAGGGGAACCATGCAGGGGTTCTCCTGTGGGAACACTGGGGTCCTGGACTGCTCTAAGGTTGCCAGATGATACACACACACACGTGCATTAAAGCCTGGAGACATCCATGACCTTACCAGGACACATTGCTCAGAGCTGTGGCTCCCCATTTGTCTCTGAACTTTGACAACTATAGGAGGAGAGGACAGGTTTGCCATGAGGAGGTGGTGGGAGCTTTGCAGCTGATGGCTGGAAGTGTCCTGTGATTCCTCTGTAATGGCTTTTTGCCTGTTACCATCACAGGGCTTTGAGACAGTCCCTGGATTGCACCAAACAAAGTCTAAGGATCTTCATTGACCTTGAAGAGACTGTGAAAGCAGCAGAGACCTGGCTGCAGGCAGGAAGGCTCTACTATCTTATGCAGGAGGATGAGCTGGTGGAAATGTACTTTCAGGTATGGATGAGGTGGCTGGAGCAGTCCCATTCCCATCACTGCTTCTGGGTCAGAGACTTTTGGGGCTGGAAGACCTGGAAGGGGAAGTTCTTATGAGTGGTGTAAACCTGCTGCTGGAAGGAGGAGCTGTTGCCTTACATTCAGGCACTATCTGGCCCTGAATTTCCCATCTTTCTTTCCATGCACTGGGTTTAGAGTATTTTTGAGTGAAATTAAGTGAATTCATTGAGTAAGAAAGCAATGTAGGAGTGCCAAAGGAAGCTGGAGGTGCCAAGTGACCAGTTCCCATTGAAATATACATAGATAAGGGGTAAGTGCCAGGGAAGTCATTGGAGACTTCTTGAAGTAGAAGACTACTGGCTTCTCTCCATCTCTAGCATTATTTTATCAGCTGAGCTGCAAAGTGGAAGAGCAGCTCATAAAATATTGCTTTTATTTAATCACATTAATGTCTATGTGCAAATGTCTCTTTCCAACTCTCACTCCAGTTCCTTTTCCTTCTAGGCAGCCATTCAGACTGCTCTGAAGTGGGAGAACTTCTCCTTGGCCATGGATCTTTATGAGAAAGCAGGTGATACCTTTTTTAATGGCAACCGGAACAGAGATCGAGCGGTGGAGTTTTACAGGGTACTGACCCCCCAGAGCATTTCTGTGCTTGTGTCCCCACAAGGTGGTGGCTGTGGGGGGCTTTGCCCCGAGGCTGACTGAAGCACTGTGTGGCCAGGCAGGAGGGATGGAGGGTGGAGGGGGATGGCATAGTCCTGAGTGTGCCATAGTGGGAAGCCTGGAGCACAACATGTTTTGCAACAGCTGCAGCTCTCCCGGGAGATTGTCTGAGGGGTGGGAACAGGGTCCTTACATTACAAATCCTGGTGGTGTTAAGTGTGACCTAGTCACTCCTGTGGACTTTCAAGCACCTAAGGAAGGGCAGAGATGTGAGGTTCAGGTTTTGAGAACCACGCTCTGGGATATGAATCTCATTTTCAGGGGAAAGAAGGGACTAGAACCTAAACCTGCAGTGCTCAACTATCCCATCCTCTCCCTGCCATGCCAAGTACTTGGTCCCTGTCCTGCTGCTCTGTCACCCCTCTGCAGGCATTGATGATACCTTCAGGAACATCCTGGACTCACTGTTCTCTCTCCTTAGGGAGGTGCTGTGCCCTTGGCCAGGAAACTAAAGGCCACTAAGACAGAGCTACGGCTGTTCAACAAGCTGGCAGAGCTGCAGATCAGGCTGCAGGGCTACGAGAAGGCACTGGAGTTTGCTACCCTGGCAGCCAGGCTGAGCCTCAGGGTTGGTGAGTGCTGCACATCCACGGGGTACTGTGAGTCACTGACTCCCGCGGATGAGAACAGTGTGCCTGTAAAAGGGGCATCTCCTTCTTCCATAACACTGCTGGACCCATTCTTACCCTACGTGGTAACATCTTTTTAAGGCCACTTCCCCTCTTAAGCTGTGTGACAACGTAGGGTTGTTGCTACACTGGAGCATGGGAAGTCTGATGAAAGCACAGGACTGAGCAGTTCCTCTCTGCCCTGACTCTTCTAATAAATTCACCCCTTCCCATTACAGAAATAGTTTGAATGGGCAAAATGCCAGCATGAATGTCTGATATGAAACCACTCTTGTAATAGCCCCATCCAGCACTCAAGAAATCATGATGTACTCCCGGGTCAATCTGTCCAGCTGTGGTATCAGCAACCCCACCCACAGCTCAGTTTTCTCCACCTCACTGGCTCCTTATAAAGGTACCCATGCCCCAAGACTGTTGAGAAAATGCATCCAAAGTGTCTCAGCAGGCCGGGTGGGGGGGATGGACTGAGAGTGCTGCAGGCTGACTGTATCAGCGACTCTTTTCCAGGAGATCAGTTGCAGGAGCTGGTTGCATTCCACCGCCTGGCTACAGTCTACTATTTTCTGCACATGTATGAGATGGCAGAAGATTGCTACCTGAAGACACTTGCCATGCGTCCCCCCATGCTGCAGTGCTCAGGAGAGGCCCTGTACTACTGCAAGGTGTATTGCCACCTTGGAAACCTGACCCTACACAAGCTGAAGGTAAGAAATGATGTTTTCCATGGTGCTGTGTTGAGCACTCTGGCCTTGATGGAGAGCTGAAGGTGAAGTGTCACCTCTCCTGGCAGAGCAGACACGTGTCGATGGCTGCAACCTGTGACTCTCCCTCCTATCTGCAGATTTAGAATAAATGCTCCCAGTGCTGGCACAACCAGGTTTTTAAGGGGGAAAGGCAATTTGGAAAGAAGTGCTGGCACTTAGCTGAGATTACACAGAGCCCATTTCAATGAAATCAGGTGTCACTGGGTTCTGCCTGGAACCACTGGGCTCTGCTCCAGTTCCCTTCAGCCCTGTGACCTTCAATCAAACCACTTCCTAACACCTTCCCCGTCCTTTATGGTTAGGATGAACAGGATGCAGCAGCCTACTTCCTCCTGGCCCTCGCCGCAGCGACCGAGCTGGGAGACCAGGACCTGCAGGCCCTCATCCGTGCCAAGCTGGGAGCCATGCCCAGTGCCCCACAGGGGCCTGAGGGCACACCAGGCTGTGCCACGTACCGACCCAGGTGGCTGAGCGAAGGAGGCCACGTCGTCTGACCCATCTGCCATCCTGGGGACTCTGGTGCGAGCCGTCGAGGAGCGTCCTGCACAGGTCCTGTGCTCTCCAGGACCACTGGCCCAGAAGGGGTCCTGCACCACATCCTAAGGAGCTGGCAGCGTTTGGCCTCCTTGTCCCCAACAGGCACTTGGGACGCTGACCTTATTTTTCAGGAGCAGGGCTGTGCACCATAGTCGAGGTGGTACATCAAGGCTGGGCATCTGGGCAGGATGAGGCCCCAGCAGTGGTGCTGGAGCACGTGGTGCAGTGGAACTGAGCTACTGATGGTGTTTCAGAAGTGTCCTGTCAAGGATGTGGACAGGAGAGTGCTGCCATGTGCCTGCCTGTGCCCTTAACTGCCCCACACACCCGGGGTCCTGTGGGGCAGCTCAGCTCAGCCCAAATGTGTTTTAACTTGAATAGCACCTCCTGTATTTATTCCTGTCTGGCTTCTCTCCTGTGTTCTCCACAGAGGTCTGTGACCCATACCTCTGCCAAACCCCTGTTTTGTAAGAAGCACCACCAAAGCTTTTGTCAGTGAGAGACAGAATTAGGGAAATGAGGAGCAGCCGGTCAAACCTTGCATGGGGACCACACCCATACGCAGAGAAACAGCTGGTCTGGGGGAGGCAGAGCCCTCCCATGCCCCAGGCCTGTCGCTGAGCCTCAGCTCTTGCAATGGAGCAGCCAGGTGGCCTCTTCTACCTCACAGCCCATCTGCATTTTCAACCTCTAAAGCAGGAGCACAGGAAAAGAGCACCGGAACAGGCTACCCAGGCAAGTGGTGGAATCACCATCCCTGGAGGTGTTTAAAAGATATGTAGATGTGTCACTTAGGGACATGGTTTAGTGGTGGCCTTGGGTGGTGGGCTGGGTTAATGGTTGGACTCGATGATCTTAAAGGTCTGTTCCAACCTAAATGACAGTGATTCTGAGAGCTGTCAGTCCTGACCTGGCCCGGGCTTTGCAGCCCTGTACCCTCCCCAGTCTCCCTTCT
Source organism: Chiroxiphia lanceolata (assembly GCF_009829145.1). Taxonomy (NCBI): domain Eukaryota; kingdom Metazoa; phylum Chordata; class Aves; order Passeriformes; family Pipridae; genus Chiroxiphia; species Chiroxiphia lanceolata. Next base: position 9,005,974 of record NC_045651.1, read on the forward strand.
CCTGGCTGCAGAGCCCCTCGGGATGCAGGAGCACCAAGGAGCAGATGGTGAGGCTGGACACAGTGGCCTGCACTGTGGCACATCCAGCCCTTGGGCAGGGGTGCTGATGGGGCACAGGGGGGCTTTTGGTGAGGAGAGGCAGCTGCACTGCCCTTGCCTGGGCTGTTGGCAGCCCAAGGAGATCCTACTGCCCAGCAGGCAGCAAGTTGCCTTCAAGTACCCCGAGCTACGTGGCTGGAAGAGAAACAAAACTCTGTGGAGTGATCAGAGGCAGTAGAAGGCTCCAAGGAGGCTTCTCTCAGGCACCCTGGCACAGTACAGCTCTCCTCCACAGCCCATCTCACCACCAGAGAGCAATAAATGCCCATTTTTCAGTGAGAGCTGCTTCCTGGCCAACACCGAGCTCAGCTCTCAGTCTGGGCTGGTGCACAGGGAAGTAGGAGCAGTTTTTCCAAGAGCTCTCTTTGCTTTGACAACCAGTGGCCAGACACCCATCTGGGTCTTCACAGACAGACCCTGTTCCAAGTTCTTCCCCTTCCCTGACCATGCTCCCCTGCACGGGATTGCTAAATGCAGAACATTTATTTCCTCCCTGCTCTTTGCAAATGCTGAGCTCATCTTCCTCTTCTAATCCCTTCGAGGCATCCATCACCGGGGCAATGAATAGTTTACTGCTTGTTTACCGAGCATTCCTGCAATGCTCCTGGGGAGCCTCAGCCCCGAGTTCAGAGGAGGTAAATCTTCATCCTATTTGAAATACTGCAAGCTCCGGGGAGAACCGGTCCCCAAAACCTTTCTGCCCCCTCCGTGGGGCTGCCTGTTCTCAGTACACATGGCTGGTGCTCACCGTGCCAGGGAAGGATCTTTTCAGCAGTTTTTCAGGTCAATTCCACACCCCCCCTTTTTTTTTTTTTATCTAGATGATCTTTAAGGTCCGTTCCAACCCCTTAACATTCTATGATTCTGTGATTCTTTTCATACATGAGGAAAAGCACAGTCTCACCTCTTTGTACCAGAAGGCAGATTGTCAAGTGGACACCAGGCTATCAAGGGGAGGAAGCTCTGATGGCTCTGGAAGACCTGAGGGTCTGCCTGGTGCAGAATTGAGCACCAAGATCTCCACCCATTTCTCTGGCCATCCACAGCACCTCACTTAGGGATGCTGTATGGCCCCATAGAAGTGTCCCTGCACTCAGACTGTCTGCGCCCCAGCAGATGGGGCCCAAGACATCCCAGAAGGGCTTTTCTAAGCAGTGGTTGCAGCAGCTGGTGCTGTGCCACTGGCCAGGCTCTGCACTTTGGGGCTGGGATCCAGGTGACTGTGCCTCTACCTGTGGCCCACAGACCCACCACAGTGACCAGTTCTTGTCAAAGTTCAGCCTAGTGAAGGATGAATCATGTAGAGAGCATCCCTGCTGAAATATCCTTTCCAGAGCCAAAGCCGAGGCGGTTCTGCCTGGCACTAGTGAGAAAAAATGAGCTTTGTTTAAACACAGAGGGTCAGTGTCTCAGCTGGTCTAAATCAGCAAAGCTCCATGAGTCAAACAGAGATGTTCTGATTTGCAGGGGCTGTGGAGCTGGCCCATGGTTTGAAACCAAATGTGTCCTCCTTAAATGGCAGCAAACAAATTTGTGGTGCCTGTGGGACAAAAAAGTCTTGCTCCTTGAGAACAACCCATAAAACACCATTTCCCCTCTCCCTCATCTGCCTGCCTGCTCCCACATGCTGTGACAAAGCTGGGCTGTTTTCCTAGTGGGATGAGAGCTCAGGGTGGCCAGGGCTAATTAGACTCCATAATAATACTTTGAAATAAAGTGAATCTTAGCGTGGTTGGTGTTCCTGGGCTCCTGGGCCTGTGTCCAAAGGAGGATGAGGATACTCCATCCCTCCAGACACCAGCAGAGTTTTGTGGGCAGAGAAACTCTGGGGACTTTGTGCCAGAGGAGGTCACCATGTGATGGCTCGGGTCCTGGGGCAGCCAGGCTGGGGGTTGTCATCCTCCACCCTGTCCAGAATAGGGGGATCATGTCCATCATTCCCGGGGCATGTCTGGGAGCTGTCAGTATTTTAGACACAGCAGGGAGCATCCATGTGTGTATGGAGGGAGAGAGCACAGGGATGCCCTCAAGGTGCTGCGGGGTGCAGAGCCTGGCCATAGTTGTGATGTTGCTCCAAGAGAAGGTTGGAAGAGAAGGAATGTGGAAGAGCAGGAGTTATCCTGCAGAAGGCATTGAGCACCAGTGTCCAGCCCTCCTTTGCTACAGAGGAGGAGGAAGAAATAGGGGAAAGGGAAAGGATGGATCAAGTCTCCTCTGACGCCAGGGGTCATCATCTTGCTGTGGCTTGTGACTTTTTCTGGGCTGCATGTGACTGTCTGTTCCATGCCCAGTACAGGAGTTTTCCTTTCTCCGGTCCTCAGCCAGCAGTGCTGGAAATAGGACTGGTGGGGACCACGTGCAGCAGCACACACTTTCACACAGCTGCTAAAAGCAGCATCTTCCTTTCTCGTACTTCCAGAGGGTGAAGGTGCTCTAGGAACCTCCTGACTTTGGCTTTGGAGCTTCTGCATCCCAGTGTCTGAGCCGATGCTGACCCATCTTGCTCCAATCTTTCATCAGTGTGGCCATCTGGGCACCAGCTCTCTCAGTCCTGACGTAAGCCCACCTAAGAGCCAATACTGCCTCTCTTACGTCACATTTGTTTAATGCCTCAGGGGGCCATTTAAGACCTGGAATAAAGAGGGACTAGGTTTCTCTAACATATGGTCATTCTTGGACAGTGGAAATACCATGACAAGAATAATTCTTGGATCCTCTTAGCTCTGGTGTGAGCCTCCCGTGGTGTTAAGAGAAAGGAAGTGCTGATAACTGTAAATACAGATACAGGCAGAAGGGTAGAGATAGCTGGATTTATTTGGGTTTACATGGAAACCATGTAAAACCACTTCCTGCAGAAATACAGTACCCTACAATAATAATTATTATCAGCAGACATTTTTCATCATTCCTTCTTGGTACAGTGGTGCAAATGTCCACTGGGCTGAGGTGGATGGAGGCTGAGCTGGATGGAGAGACCTGATGTGGAGGAGCAGAGGGTCTGAGGCAGAGGTAAACCTTGAGCTCATCTTATTTCAGAGGTGGCTGCTCCTCTCCGGGCATCATCTTCTTGTGTTGCTTGGAACAGTAACGAAGAGTTGGTAAACACCAGCTGTTCTGCTAAGCAGAGGTGGGTGAAGTATGTAAACCGGGTAATTTAGATTAAAAATAATTTATTTTCACAGCAACCTGGGTTGTTGTTCAGTGATAATTGGGATCATAAATATGTATGCCAGGAGGCGTATGGGGGTTGATGCCGGGAGGCTGAGCCAAAGCCAAGAGTCACTAACTGTGACTGCATGTGCTTAAATAAACTTTCCCTGCCCTGCACTGCAGTGAGGCAGGAGCACAGTGTGTGTCTGGGTGTGCTGAGGTGGGGATACCTGGAATGGGCCTGGAATGTCTGCACTGCTGGTGTCCCTGCCCTGAGAACCTGCCATGTCCCTGCAGGAGGGGTGAAGAGGAAGGAGAGTGAAGCTGGTAAGGGTGAGTGACTCTGGACAGGGAACAGTGAGGCCAGATGTAAAAATAATTCCCAGTGGGGATTTAATGCTTCTTGTGCTGAGATGGCATCAGTCCTGGAGCTGTCACCTCTGCTGTCACTGCCCACAGGACATCTGAGTGCCCCTGGGACTTCCCAGCATGGAATCCAGAGCCCTTTGCTGTTCTCATGGGCACTTATTCAGCAGGACTGGTGGAAGACAGGTCTGTGCTCAGTATTTCCAGGGAAAACATCTCTTTGGGATTGGAGGGGACAGAGAGGGTGAAATGGTAAACATGGTGGAGAAAATATAATCCCTTCCAAGCATACAGCTGGTAGAAACTATGTGTGTCAGTGACAGGGACACCGTGGAAGAGCAACTGGCTCTCCTGGGTACCAGTTGATGGGAGAGGAGCTCCATGTTCCTGCCTTGTCCCAGCTCTGCGGACAACACAGTGGTGCCAGGGTGCACTAAGGGTCCAGATAAGCTGCTTAGAGCTCCCCAGCTCCCATGTGCTGTGCCAGCAGCAACAGCTCCTTGCAGAGGGAAACAGAGGCAGGAAACCTGGCAGCAAGAGGCTCCTCTTTCTGCAGCACTGGAGACAAGTGTAGGAAACACAAACAGCACAAGTGCCAGCAATTCCTGTCACACTGCAGGAGAGGGGAGAAAAATTAAAAAGACTCTGCATTTGGCTGCCATGCAGACTGTTGGAATACAGTCCAGGAATCAGGTTGAATACAAAGAAATGAGCTCCTGAGCACCAGATGGTTTTTGAGAAAGGAAGAATAAATCCTTACATAACCAAATTCCCTTTGCACACTGGTTATGGGGTGGTTGTTTTATTTTGCTATTTTGATTTGGCCTTTTCTTTCTTTTGCACCTGCTCTGACAGTGGCATTTGGGCCACACAAGGACGTAAACATGCATTGGTGTGTAGGGGGCAACAACTGCAGCATTTATGTCCTGGTTCTAAGATTTAATTCTCCCTGGAACACCTTCAGTTCCTTGCAGCTGGTTGTTTAATTGCATCATGACTTTTTCTTACCGCTGTCCAAGATTTAAGCCATGCTTGATCCCAAAGTATTAGTACAATATTAATCATGTTAAAAAAACCCCCTTGCTCCAGTGCTTTGGGAAGGATTTTTGTTAGTTCCTATATGAATTCAGAGCATCAGGCTTGTGTTCTGAAGTCTCTCCCAGACATCCCTAACCCATCAGCTGGGCTTTCCCATCTTGTCTCTCATGATCTGACAGAAGAATACACTGAGTGCTCTGGTGATGTCTACACTTGCAGTAGAGCACCTGAGCTGCAAGGTACCTGTAGGGACATATACCTGGAAAGTCAAACTTGGCAGAAGTGTCACTGCCTCCTGAGTCATCTCTCTGTCTTCTGCATCTGTACCATGTCTATTTTGGGAGCTATTCGATGCCCCAGAAGCTCCAGTATTTGAGGATGACAGAAACTGCTTTGTACGTGTTCTGGCTTCTGTCAGTCCTTTCCTCTTGTGTTTGCTGAACTCCTCCTCAAAGTACCTTTGTCTAGGATTGACATATTTTCTTCTTAAATCTTCTTGATGCTGCCTTGATAAACTAGCAGGCATGAGCATGGTTTGTTCTTTCTGAGCCTGCCGTGTGTCCCTCTGCACTCTTCATATTCATCTCGGATTGGAAATCTCTTGATCTTGCTAATCTGTTGTATTTTCATGTGGAAGCATACAATGGCTAAAGGGACACTTAGGAAAGAATGTCTATTAGATACTTTGCAAATCCTAGCAGACATCTAGTGATTTGTCTTTTGGAAGGAAGGCTGTTGCCTGTGGAATTCAGCAGATGTCCCTTCGGTAGTGTCACAGTGGCTGGAAATTTCAGCAAGTTCTGTCCATGATGAAACCTGCTCCTGCCTCCTGTTGCACCTTTCTGGGTGACTGAGATGTTGCCAACGCCCCCTTGCCCAAACCTGTGTTAGTGCACATGTGCAGGGTGTGCATGTGGGAGAGAGAGCTCAGGAATAATTAACAGCTCATTAATATTTCCTGCTCTCCAGGCTACAGGTCATTGCCTTGAGCAGCCTCACAGACAGCTCCACTCTCACAGGCATTCTGAACTTATCTCTGCCAAACCACAGCTGCCATTCCTGTGGGATTTAGGGAAATGAGCCCTTTCCTTTTCCTTGCCTTCAAACAAGGGTGAGAGGCCTTGGCTGATACAAAAAATAAACACAAACCATGATCAGGACAAAAGCAAGTTGCTGGGCCAACTGCTGTTGTGAACGGTGCCTTTCCTCCCCTCCTGAAGCACCAGGCTTCCCTGGAGGTCGTCTCCATCCCCTGGCAAACCGGCTCTTCTCCCAACATCTGGCTTCCTGCCTTGTTTTGGGTGTCACTTTTCAGAAATCTCACAGGTGGGCTGGCATGCAGAGCAGTGCTGTCCAGCATATGTGTGAGAAGACATTGGAGGCAGCAGAGAAGGGGGACTGGAGTCACTCCTGAGTCCTGGGAGCTGCAGGGATGTGCTGCATTGCTCTGGCATCCACCTGCCACTCCAACCCTTCCTGGGCGTCCCAGGAGCAACCCATCTGTCTCCCACCTGTGAACACAGGGAGCTGCCTGGGAGATGTGCACTGCAAGCCCATTCACGCTCGTGTTCCTATTCTGTCCTGTCTTACTCCCAAGCAGCAGAAGACAAGGAAGAGATTGTACTTGGAGACTGATCCTGGCCTGGAATCAAGCACAAGCAAGATGAAACATCCTTAGTGGGGAGATACTTTTCAGCTCTCTTTTAGTATGGAGGATCCCTTGGTCACTCTCCAGTGGTGCTCCAGTGGGGAAAAGATGCAGCATGAGTCACGTCCAGAAGGCTGCTGGGAGCTGCCCTTGATGTCACCCTATGTCTGAGTGTTGGTGGCTGCCTAAGAGGGGCAACAAGATGAATGACAGGGGCCAGAGCTGTAGGTGACCAGCTCATCACCCTGAGCCTCTCATGGTGAGACAGGTCGTCTGATCTCAGTCCACAGTGGCCTGTGGATGCAGAGATGAGCGAGCACTCACTTGGGAATGTGGCATGCAGCCAGCTTTGTCTCTTGCTCTTCTAAGAAGAAGCATTAGTTAAGCTGGATTTACTCAGCTAAGGGGCACCTGGAGTCAAAACGTGTCCTGGGTAATTATGCATTGCTTCTTGTACAATTAGACTGCAGTAAGTTACATTTTCAGGTTCTGACACTGAGACTGTGTAAACACCTATATTACCCTCCTGGACCTCAAAGAGGTCATCCAGTGAGGCTCAGGGAGCATCTCTGCTCCCACCAAGCCCAGACACTTCTGTTCTCGCTCCTGGAGAATGGCTGGCAACTCCTGATGGCAGGAGGCTGGTGGAGGGGCTCTGAACCTTGGAGGACTTACCCAGCCCATCAACTCACCCTGTGAGCAAGCAAGGGCCAGCCTTGATGGACTGTAATGTGTGTGGGGATGTGTTCTGTAATTTATGCACATGTATGTGCTAATATCATAGAATCAGAGAATGGCTTGTGTTGGAAAGGACCTTAAAGATCATCTTATTCCAACTCCTCCCAGGGGCAGGGACACCTTCCACTAGACCAGGTTGCTCCAAGACCCACCCAACCTGATCTTAAACACTTCCAGGGATGGAGCAGCCACAAGTTCTCTGGGCAACTTGTGCCAGGGCCTCACCATCCTCACAGTATAGAATTTTTTCCTAATGTCTAATCTAATTACTTGCCTTCCACCAGATCAATACCAAAAGCTTTGCTCTGAAGAGGCTATTCTGCATTTTCTCCATGTTCCCAGGATCCAGGCAGGCTTTCATGGGAAGGCTGGGGCTGTGCCCAGCAGGTCGGCCCGGAGGATGGGTTTGTGAGGGACAGCATGTAAAACACAGAGCCTGCCTGAGAAAAACACAAGCCAGGGCTGGCAGGTGGAAAGGGGTTACCATGGCAAGGAGCACTGGCTGCTCTGAAGCCCTGGACATCTTCCAGCCCAAGCTGCAGCCCACAGAAATCGCTGTCACCAGCCAGAGCTACTTCGCATACAGTCACACATCAGCTGAATTTGTTAATTCGGTTTTAGTAAGATAATAATTGCATGTTTATAAAAAACAACAGATTTTTTTTTTATTATTACTATTCAGTGACTGCCCAGGAGACATGGATTGATTTCCTGCTCGTCAGCTAATCTCTAATTATTATTATTATTATTATTATTATTATTATGCATCATTGTACTTAGCTTCATAAACAAAAGGCAATGAAACCCAAAGAGATTAACATGAGATACCTATAACTTAATTTACGTATAATAGCTTTATTAACTCAAAGCCTGGAACATTCCAGGAGAGTTTTAGCCAAGATCCTCAAGATGTGAGTGCTCACAACTGTACAGTGGCTTTGAAAAAGTATCACACTGCTTTGAGGAGGCACAGACTCCCAGAGAAGCCAGGACCTTCTCCCACCCTTCCTGCCTATGTCTTGCAGCACTGGAGAGTCAGGGGCACCCCGGGATTAAAGAACCTTCGAATTTCTCGAAGTGTGGTTTATTCTCACTTTAAAAGTGCTCATATTTCAGTGTTTATTAGTACATCCTCTCTGAAAGCCTGTTACATGCCTGCTGCTCCACAGGGTGCCCGAGGGGAATGCCACACTGGAACACTTGGTGGCCCTGTCATTTCTTGTGCATGTCACGGCTTCGTCATGTCTCATTAGTTAATTAGAGGACAGAAGAGCAAGTGGCAGAAATCGGAGCAGCCCTACAAAATGTGTGAAAATGTTAAACGAGCTTAGAAAGCAAAGCCCAAGGTACTGCCCTTTGTGGAAGCCACACTTTGGGCATCTTGTTCCTGTCATTGAGGATGAGCAGGGTGCACTGGCGGATGCTTGTGCCACACCAGGACAGCTCTATTAGTGGAAAAACGCACTTAAGCGAAGCTCCTCACTGCTGCTCTGGGCCCAGAGGTCACCTCCTGCACAAGGGTGACCTGTTTTGCTTTTTTCTGAACTTCTTTCTCATGAAACTATTAGCAGAAAAATCAGATAAGGGTTACAACTGTTTGGCTGCACTTTTGTACTGTCATACCTCAAAACGATGAGCAGGATCATGTAAAAATAATTTTACATGAATAAAATAACATTTTCCAGCAAATGGAATATTAATGCAATCTCAGTTACTACTAAGAGTATATTTTGCAGCATTGGAATTTTACCAATGTCCTTAAGTTCATCTGGTGACTTTTTAGTGTGGTTTGGGTATTTTTACTTTACATTATAGAAATACTGTACCCACATTCTTGACACACTAAACACGGGAATGCAAAAATCTTTGTGTACTTGAGTATACACTTACTACACAGGGAGACTTATGCTTGGTGTAAGCTAGCAAAGGTGTCAGAAAAATAATTCTGGTGTTATTACTAATTTGTGGCTAATAAATGAGTAAATTTGATCATCTAAGTGAATGAAACAAACGTCTGCCAGGCCTCAAAATCATGTTTGCAGAGCGTGGCAGGATAAAGCAAACTGTAATACCGTACAAAGGGTAGTGAAATAGGGCTTTGGACTCAGGAATTGGACACGATGATCCTTGTGGGTCCCTTCCAACCCTTCCAGCCCAGGAGATTCCATGATTCTGTGACTGTTGGCATCGTGCACAGCCCCAGCCCTCAGCAGGGACCCCCTCACTGCAGAGCAGGGTAAAGAGAACATCCCCAGAGTGTCCCTGCTGGCATACCCTGGCTGCCTGGGGCTATCCTCCAGCATTCCAGGGCGATTTCCAGCATTGCATCATTTTTACACCACCCGATCTGGGTTGTGCTTCCCTGGGGAAGGTGAGGTGCCTGTTAGTCATGCAGTGGGGGGTGACTGCTCTGCTCCTGTTTTGCTGAGGGCACTCTCTACCAGTCTGATCTCTTCCATTAATTTATTATGCCCAGTAAATGGCATTTCCCAAGCTCTGCAGTGATGCAGACACTCAGCCCTCTACCACAGCTAGTCAGGGATGCACCAGCTCTCAGTCCCACTGGTGCTGGAGGAAGATTTGAGGAGATCCTCTGCCCAAGGGACAAGAGCAGACAGCACTGAATTTGCCTCTATACAAACCAATTTGAAAAGTGAAAGCACTTGCTTTAGATGTTCCACCAGTGCTCCCCTTCTGCAGCCCGTGCCATGGGCAGTGTGTACATGGTGCTGTACCAGGCTCGCAGGGAGCAAGGGAAGGCAGGAGTAAGCCCTCCATGGCCAAATGCACACTGCTTCCTGGAATTTGCTTTTCCATGTGGCCTGCAACATTGATTTTTAAACCCACTCTGCTGGTTATTTACTTCTGAAATTGAGCAGTGTGCCTTTGAGCTCTAAATTTTAGGGACTATATTGTACCTGACTAATGTTATGGTCTGTGTTACCTTTTATCTTGGTTTGCTATTAATTTAACAGCAAATCTCTGTGTTTGTCAGTTTTGATTCCTGGGGTACCATATAACTTGGTTTGTAAATTGATTTGTGCTTTCTGATACTTCAATAAAGCCATAAACACAGCTCTTCATTTCCCTGTGAGTTCGTGGTGAACAAGCAGAAGCTGAGCACAAAAATAGACATTTATTTAACCAATGAGTATAACAAGGGGAGGGCAACAGGAACTGGCTGGCAGCCTGCTGATAGTCTCTAAACTAGGTGCAGGTTGCAGTGCAAATGAATGGTTTTATCCTCAGACAGGACCTACTGAAAGCAATGTCCTGTTTGTTTGTTGTCTGCTGTGCACAGATGAGAAGCTCTGGGCCCTGCTGAGCTCCCCCAGCCCATCACCTTGAGCTCCCAGGGCATGCACTGCCTGAGATGTCCTGGTTTTTCCCAGCCCTGACACCTGTCTGGGTGTGCAACACAGTGGAGTGGTTGAGAGTGGGTGCTTGATCAGGAATCTAGAGAAACCAAGGCAAAACTGGGGAGGTGCTTGGTCCCTCATCTCTGGGAGTTCCCTGCTTCTTCTCCCCACCACATGAATCCCTATTCTCTGTGCTCATTCTCTCCATTCCCTTCTCATGCCTGATTTCTTACCAGCCTCATGGCTGTGTAAGGACACCCCAGATACTACTTCCAGTGTGGCAGGAGAGGACATTTGTGGTTAATTTTAATTTCTTTTGTGCCAGCAACTTTTCCTCTGTGTCACCCTGCACAATGCCAAGGCCACAGCACAGAGGGCTCGTCATTCTCACCCTGCTCACATTTCCCACAGGGACATGCAGGTTGAGGCTCAGCCAGGTGGCTGCAGGCAATGGAAACCACCTCTAAAAGCTGCTTTTTAGTGTGTTAAATTGATATAATCATAAAATCATAGAATGGCCTGGCTTGGAAGGGACCTTAACCATCATCTAGTTCCAAACACCTTCAAATGAGACGCTGAAAATGTAAGGTATTGTGAAGCTGAAGAGAAGCTGAACAGAGAAGGAAGCTCAAGTGGTTGCTTTAACAGAATGGTTCATTTTTCTTTGAAATTAATTAGCTGAATCCTGACAAAACCTGTTATTAAAAGAGCACTCTTGTCTTTTTAATCATCAGAGTTGTTTGCAAAGCGCTCCCAGAAGTTGGAAATCATACCCTCTCCTCCGGCTCTTTTGTTCATTTTCATCAGGGGGAAATTCATGAGAATTCATTAAAAAATTATTGGCACCCCAGAGCCAAAGGCAACAAACCTCTCAAAATGTCCAAATAAAAAAATCTGTAATGAATAACCACTGTCAAATGGCCCAGCAAAATGGAAAAATAGGACAGCAAACAAAACTAGACAAAAACTTCAGCATTGCAGTGGGGGCTGCAATTAGGAGTTCTGTGATTCATACTCCAACACTCGCCCACCACTGCTCTCTACAGAATGAGTCAAGGCTGATTGCATCACTAATTCCCTGGGACTTTCCTTTTGGCAGTGGAAAGAAAGGGCTGAAGGCAGTTGGGTTACTCTGAACCTACAAACACAAATTGTGAGATGGAACTTGTCATCGTGCTCATTGCACAGTCCCACCAGGACTAGTCACAGGTCAAAGTCTGCTGGAGTTATCTCTCTGCCACTGTGGGGTGGGCAGCAGGTCCAGAGGAGGTCACTGCCTGATCCTGGAGCTGAGACTGCAGAAGGATGGGGAGAACATCACTTGGTCCTGGATGAGGAGGGCCACCAAGATGATTAGAGGGATAGTTTCCTCTCCTACAAATAAATGCTGAGAGAATTGGGATTGTTCAGCCTGGAGAAGAGAAGGCTGAGGGTGACCTGCTTGTGGCCTTCCAATACCTGAGTGGAGCCTGCAAGAAAGATAGAGAGAGACTTTGTACAAGGGTTTGGAGTGACAGGACAAGGAGGAATGGCTTCAGACTGACAGAGAGCAGGGTTAGATTGGATATGAGGAAAAAAAATCTTTACTGTGAGAGTGGTGAAGCCCTGGCACAGGTTGCCCAGAGAAGCTGTGGCTGCCCCATCTCTGGAAGTGATCAGGGCCAGGTTGGATGGGTCTTGGAGCAACCTGGTCTAGTGGAAGGTGTCCCTGTCCATGATAGGGAGTTGGAACTACATGATCTTTAAGGTCCCTTCCAACCCAAACCATTCTATGATTCTCTGGTGCTGCAATGTCTGTTATCAGCCAGAGCAGCAGCAGAAGACATGGAAAACCTGTGTGTTGGGCTTTATGACGCAGCAGAGCATCCTGGCTCTACGTCTGGCAGTGAACAGCCTGCCACATAATTTCAGTGCACTTTTCCAACCTGCTTTCAGCTGACACACTTTGGGAACCCTTCCCCAGTGACCCATGTCCTCTGTCACCACCCCCATGTGAGGACTATGGCAGGAGTGGGTGTTGCAGCATTCAGCTGCACCTGCAATGGCTGCATCAATATTCATCTCTTTGTAAACATATACTGACCCTGCTGCTCAGAGTCACTTCAGTTTATTCATATTGATTCAGGACTGTTAATGATTAAATACAATGTTCTCCAAAGCCTGTGTTTAACAGGAAAGCTTGATTGGATTTGCTGTTTGAAATTGGGTTGTTTTCAGTTACATTGCTGGTCTTTTTTCTTTTTTCCTTGTGGAACATCATGTCATTTTACAAATGAACAATTAACCTCTCACCTTTTAATAAAAACTTCCATCTCTGAAGGATTCACATCCTCCCATGTAATCAGACATCTGATACACTGCACGTCCCACTGTCATCTCTGGGGTCCCCACAGCCATCACAGGCAGAGCTGCTCCTGCAGGTCCAGCAGCCTGAGCTGACCCTGCCCAGGAGCCACAGGCTGGAGGAGAGGGGGCAGAAAGTCCCAGAGAAGGCAGATGATGGCAAAGTCCCCATCTCTAGGCATCCCTAGGGCTCCCCTGGACAGAGAGTATAACAATTGCAAAACCTGGCACTTGTCCTGGAGACAACTTTGAGCCTTTACAGAAAAAAAATCAGAAGACAAAATGCAGGAGGTGATTTAGTTGATGTTCCAGATTTCCTCTTGGCAGCACTGGGAAGAAATCCCCAAAACCCCAGTGCAATGCACTGTGTAGCTTTGCCTGCCAATAACTCTTCAGGAATCCGTCCGTCCAAACGCTGTCCATCCATCACGGAGTCCCAGCCTCCAAAGGAAATGTCCAGACTTCAGTCTGCAGGAGGAACATGTTTGCGGGTAGGACCAGCAGGATACAAAAAATCCCTGCATGTATCTGGGGCAGTAGCTGTAGGTGAACTAGGGCAGAGTTTTACTGACAGTTGACATTGTATTTATTTCTCATCTTGCCTTTAAGTGAGATGGCACATGAGGGCTCAACCACGCAAGTTAAGAAAGTAAAACAAGGGCAGAACACCACAGTGAAACTGCTGAGTTGCTATGAATTAGTGACAGTTTAAAAAGAAGATGTGAAATCAAAGATTCAGGAAAAAACCCTGACCTGAGAAAGCACAGAAGCCCCGTGAGAAGGAGCAGAGGGAAGACTGAGTGCAACTCAGCAAGTCAGATCCATCACAGGCAGCAGCACAGACTGGCATTTTCTGGGGCAGGGACTGGCACTGTGATGGGTCAGGATGGGACCACAGCTTGACCAGCCCCGAGTTATGTGCGTGAGCAACCAGATGATTGCTGTGTGCACGTGGGCATGGACGTGTTTCTGCTTTCACACCTCTGTGCTTGAGAGAAGATGGACAAATAAAAGTGACTCAGAGGTCCAGGGTTACACCTGGTTAGACTGAATGAGGTGAAATCCATTTTGGGATCTCCAGTGGCCCTCACTCAGTGGTGTCACACTGGTTCCAGGATATTAAGGGCACCTGTCAGGGCTATTTTAGGAAACAGAAGCTTCCTGCCTGGTGCCCCCCTCTTCTCTGCACTGAGCTCCATGTCAGATGAGGTCTGCTGGAGCAAGGCTCACAGAAAGTTGTGGTTTTAGTGGAAAGACTTGATGAGAAAGTGCCTGAGCTCCCTTGTCACACACAGATTGAGCCCAGACTCTTTGCGTTTGGTTTTGGCATCTTCTGTGAAATTTCCACCTGCAGGTTTTGGCCCTGGCAGCACTTTGCCCATCCCCAGGGGCAGGAAAGGGATTAGGGCTTCTCCCAGAGATCTGCCTTGTGAAGCTGAGCTGATGTCTCCTCCCATGAGAAGAACCAGCCAGGGTGAGAAGGGAAATGAGTTCAGCATCTGCACATGGACACTTCTCTTCACACACCGAAACAGTTCATGTGCTGGTCACATACAAATGGGCAAAGCTGGGTTCTGACCTGCCAAAATGCAACGGTTTGAGTCTCAGATCTTGACATCAAGTTCACAGAGAGACTGAAACCCATAAGCCTTCATGGCCTGGGGGTCTAGCCTGGCTCTGCCCCATTGCACCAGGGTAAAGATTGGTTTTTAAACTCAGATGACTGGATTTGCTCTTCCAGAAGAGCTATTTCTGGAACTACTTCACTTTTTATCTACCTTAATTACTGCTATAGGTTGCAATTCCCCTGTTTTTGAGTGGCATGACCAAAACTGACCACAGGTGCCTTTACATGGGCAGTTGGGCTTTGGCTCCATGCAGAGCCAGAGGTGGCTGGGAGCAGCACAGACGTAGTGTGCTTTGCTTGATCCAGGGTAATGTGGGGAAAAGACACGTAACAGAGGGACAGAGTGTGTTTTAAAACAGAGACTACAATGCAAACACGTGAAGTAGTCTGTATGCAAAGGCAAGAGGAATCTTCCAGCTGAAGGAAGACCCTGCTGTGATTTGCATGTGAAATGAACTCCTGGTGAAGAGACTGTGGGTGTGCAGTTGCTCATCAAATGAGTAAGTCTGGCAGCCAAGGACACATTTTCAAGATTATGTTGCAATTAATATGATTTAATATCAGAGCCTCTTTTTTGTTCTTATCCCGCTATCTCTCCCCAAGGCTTCATCAGACTCAAACTTTCTCTTTACAAATCATAGAATCATAGGATGGTTTGGTTCAGAAGGGACCTTAAAGATCACTTTGTTCCAACTCCCTGCCATGTGCAGGGACACTTTCCACTAGACCAGGTTGCTCAGAGCCCCATTCAACCTGGCCCTGAACACTTCCAGAGACGGGGCAGCCACAGCTTCTCTTGGCAACCTGTACCAGGGCCTCACCACCCTCACAGGGAATAATTTTCTCCTGATATCTGACCTAAACTTACTCTCAGTTTGAAATCCTGCTTTCTGGCACAAGGGAAATCACCATCACACTGCCAGCTACCCTAGTAACAAGTTACAGAGGCAAGGGCTGTATTTCACTTGTTAGCCTTAAAATCCAAAGGTGAGAAGGAAATAAACTGCGGCAAAGAAAGAAATGGACAAAGGAAGAAGTTTGTGCTTCATTTAGGAGAAACCTGACCAGCTCAGTTAACCCCAAATGCTGCTGCAGCCATTCCAAGACCTAGGTTTGGATATATTATCCATCTTCTGCTTTCAGCCTCCATCACTGTCATTGCAAATTCAGGCTTTTTCTCCTTTACTCAGACTAGATACAGGGAAGATGTTCCAGCGAGCTTTGCGTGCCAAGGAGTGGGATATTTTGAAACCTCTGGTGGTTTTGGATAGGAAGTTCAAGCCCACAGTCAGTCACACACTGATGATTCTCCGACAAAGCTACTCCCAGAGGTAGCTTAATGGACAAGAGCTCCCACAGAGCCCGGCCTGCCAGCAAGTGCATCTCCAGCCACCCCTCATGGTGTCACTCAACCTGGATTTTGGGCTCTCTAAAGGCACTTGGAGATGAGCAGGCAACAAAGGCACCCAGAAACCACTTCTGGCCCCTGACAAGACACCTCTTATTGTGAGGCTCCAGCCCTCTGCCCCACCACTCAGCATGATACTCCCGGGAGAAAAGAAAATAGGTCTCATTTTTCTTCACTGCTGCCAATACAAGAGTTGGCTGCTTAGAAATCCTCCCTGTTTCTTCCACCTGTCTTTCTTTCCCCTATCCAAGCACATTTTCTCTGAAGGACTAAGAACAACCATCACAGCCAGTGTGAGTCCCACAAACACCAGCAGTAGGTACATTCCCATAACATCCCCTACTTCAGGCATTCAGTGCCTCTCTTCTGACTCTTCTCCTGGCTTTCATATGCCAACCTAATCACTGGAGTATCGTTGTGGGTGATGTTGCTTCAGGAATTAATCTCTCCTGA
This sequence comes from Chiroxiphia lanceolata, assembly GCF_009829145.1. NCBI lineage: Eukaryota > Metazoa > Chordata > Aves > Passeriformes > Pipridae > Chiroxiphia > Chiroxiphia lanceolata. The sequence continues at coordinate 9,022,203 of NC_045651.1, forward strand.
AATTTCTGCTTTAAGATGTCTGTCCCCATCCCTGCTGCTGTGGAGAAACTCTCGGGGAGTCCCTGACATGGGGAGAATGACCACTTACATTGATTTAATTTAATTCTGGGGAGAGTTGAAAGACCTGTGAAAGACCTAATGTAGCAAATGAACCTGCTTGTAAATTCTCTTGCATCAGCAGAAGCATTTTATGTTGCTGAAGACTGCACTAATCACTAAAAGACAGAAATACATCTTCCACTCGGATTTATCCCTGCACTTGAGCAGGGAATACAAATACAGCTTAACCCTCTGCACCCCAGACTAGAAGGAAATTTCCCAGCTCCTGTTGATTTTCCTTGCTTTTGCTTCAAAACTGCTGAGGATGGAGGGAAACGGAAGAAAACAGGGACATCTATATGGGTGAAACTCCTGGAACTCCCTGCTACCTGCCCCAGGTGCAGGAGGGAGCAGGTGGCAGCAGATGAAGGTTACAGGCCATGGTGAAGGGCACTTCTGTCATCAGACAGACGCCTGCCCACAGCAGGAGTCAGGGAGCCTCCTCCAGCAAGCACTGCCCTGGAGAGATTAACCCCAAAAAGGGGATGGAAAAAGAGCCCTGACATGAACCTGCATTCCCCGAGAGCGAATATGGAGGGAAACTCAGCTGCAGGTGCAGAACACGGTGAGTCAGGCTCTTTTTTCTCCCCTCTAATAATACCACACTGAGAAGGGTCCCTGGGAGCTGGGTTGTATGAGGTCATGGGGGAGGTTTCCAGGAAAAAGTGGAGCTTTAGTAGCTCTGGAGGACCTGGCTGTGTTAGAGTCCTGCAGGAGCTGGAGTGATGTTGGATTTACAACTGTCTAAATGAGAGGTGAGGTTAAGTTTGGATGTGGCTTATCAAGAAACACCACCCCAAAACCCAGGCACATACATACATATGGGTACAGCCTCCCTGGAAGGGGCACTTTACCAGCCCACAGAGCTGCTGTAGAAATTCCCACATCAGAGTTTTTCTGTTCCCGAAGAAGACAAGCCAAGCAACAAATACTGAGAAAACTCATGAAGGATAAATTGCTGCTGCAAAAAGAAATCCCTCCTGCCTGGCAGAAGCTCTATTTATCTCCCAAAAACTGTAGTCTCAGTCTCTCCCAGGGGAACATTAACAGAGCTTGTTAAGAGCTTCCATGACAAACAAACCTTTGTCACATGCCAAGAGGACAGGTAAAGCTTTGAGGTCCCAGGTCCCCTCCTAGAGACCCGAGGGGATGCTTCATGCTGGAAATGCCATGCCAGGGGACACTGACAGTGCCACTGAGAGACCCGTCTGCATAGGAGCTGTACAGCAGAGCTGCTGTGAAGACAAGGCCTTTTCCCTTGAGGTGCCATGGGCTTGCCACCCACCTCCTTGCCTCAGGAAGAGGGCTGGAGGTGGCAGCCGTGCTCCCAGGGCTCCATCTGTGCTCTGCATCCACAGGAGCACCACAGCTTTGGGCTGATGCTGGTGCATTGCCTTGTCCTCACCTTGTTAATCCCCTTGTGGACAGCCCCCAGCTCCGAGTTCAGCTAATCTCAACACCCACTTTATGGAGTCACCTTGGGTGAAAAGCTGGAACAGCAGCTGTCACTTGTCCCATCAGGCTGGTCCTGCTCCCTTGCCCTCTGAGCACTTCTGTTCATGGGAGACCGTCTTTCTGTGGCAGGGTCACACTCTTGGCAGGTGAAGTTACTCAGCTATTGACTACATTCATTAGTCAGATATTGACACATCATGCTGGAGAAAATGAGAAGGGCTACTCCAGTGACTGCTCAGGCTCTTAAAAGAAACCTGCTCCCCATTTGCTTCTCCCCAAAAAGCTGAATATTCAAAAGGTCAGAAGGACGTCTCAGGATGAATCAGCCAAGAGACACGTATCTAAGATCAAAGGGATTGTCAATCCAATTAACAGCCTGGGTTCCTGTGGCATTTTACGTATAAAATACACACTCCTCAGTGTTTCATCTCCAAGTCCAAGTCTCTCTGGAAGTCTTTCTTCCCAAGCGTTTCTTCTTGTCTCCCCACTGTCACAGACATCCCTCAGCTGGTAGGAGACATTTTGTAACCAAGAGTGCAAATTCTCTCTTTTCTCTCTTTTCCCAGAGATACTGTCTGTCTCTTTTTGGGAGTTTAATTAAAACTACCTCATTTTCCCATTGCAGCTCCTGCCCAACTCAGAGTGAGGAAGCTCCGTATGTTGGGTTGTGGGAGAGACCCAGATCCTGGGTTTCAGGCCATAGAGAGGGCATTGACCTGAGCAACCAGGGGGTGAACCTCCCTTCCTCAGCCTGGGAACTGGGATCCATGCTGCTGGCTGTGCTTTGCAGGTGGGAGAGCAGAGTTTTGCCTGACTGCACAAAATGCATCATGGATTGATTTAAGCAAAGCAGGGGATTAGCACTGGGGAACCTGGGAAGAGATGGGGGAGTGTTGTTGGATGTGTGCAGGGGGCTGTACAAACACCATCTGCGAGATCTCTTCCCTATCTGACTGGGGAAAAGGAGGCTCAGGGGAGACTTTATTGCTCTCTACAACTCCCTGACAGGAGGTTGGAGCCAGGTGGGAGCCAGCCTTTTCTCCCAGGCAACAAGTGACAGGACAAGAGGAAATGGCCTCAAGCTGTGCCAGAGGAGGTTAGCATTGGACATCAGAAGGAATTTCTTCATGGAAAGAATTGTCAAACATTGGAACAGGCTGGGCTGCCCAGGGAGGTGGTGGAATCACCATCCCTGGAGGTGTTCAAGGAACCATTAGGTGTGGCACTCAGTCTAGTTGACAAGGCAGTGATTGGTCACGGGTTGGATTCAATGATCTTGGAGGTCTTTTCCAACCTAAATGATTCTGTTAATCAGGCATCTGCTGCTCCAGGAGTGAATGGTTCCAGCATGCCCATGGTCCCCTCCATGCCAGGCTCCCTGTGGGACTGTAGCAGCCAATCCCAACCACTGGCAGGAAGAAAGCAGCCTGGCAGAATTTCTTGTTCAGAGTGGGGTGAAGTCAGGAGACACCACATGGAACAACTTCTCAGTGGAAATGAAGATGGGCTGTTAACACTGCAGCAGTGCCACCTCCACAGGGACCCCCAGGGCACCCACATTAATGCCCTATCAACATATTAGGATTCATGTGGGCACTGAAAGAAGGAATAGTGATGAGGCCATTGTTTTGCTGGAGTTTCTGGAAGTGCCAACTGGCTATGCAGTATTAGCATAGCCAGCAGCACTGCTGCAGGAAGGCCAGGAGAACTCAATGGGATGCTGGGATCTCCAAGCATCCAGCCTCTGTGGATAAAGGCTCCTACAGCCTGAATCTCTGTGCAATGGGAAGTAGGAAACCACCCTGGTTTCCTGCTGTGGTACTGCATTGAGGCCAAGATTGTGATGTCTCAGAGGAAGATGAGGAACACACAAAGCAAGCAAGCCCTGGTAAAATAGAGCGGGATTCAAACCCAGAGAGGCATACTGTGTTTTAAACTGATCCCAGTTCATTCTGGAGAGCCCTTAGGCTGCACAAACAGGTTGGTTCTCTGGCCATGGGAAGGTGAGAAAGCTACAGAAAGACTGTACAGGCAGAGGAAAGCTGAACCTGGAAGCTCAACCTCCCAATGGCCAGGACAAACCAACCCCAAATTGGTCCTCATCAGCTTTTAGGGCAAATATGTGGAGTTTGGGACCAGGAGTGCCTAAGCTGTTGTTTGATGGGCAGGAGAGGACATGAAATGTCCTGGAAGGCATGCCCATGGATAGATGGAGATTCTATTTCTTCTCATCAGCCATGCAAAAGGCTGCAGGGATCAACACTGAGCTGGAAGGCTCCTGCTGCAGCCTGTGGCAGAGGAATAGAGATGTGTGTGGGCTTTGAGGAAATACGTCCCCCACTAGAAGGAGAAGATCAAGCAGACAAAACAGTCTTAGAAAGGGAGGGGCCGCTCAGGGAATTGTTCCATCAGGCAGGTACAGAGTGCTGAGCTAAGGGGAATTCACAGTAAAGAAAAAAAAAGACTTTAAAAATGTGTTTCCTTCCTTCAAAGTTATCCAGCAAGCGGTTCCCTGTTAAAAGTACCCTTGGAGATGCAGCTGCCTGGTTGACACTGCATCGCCCCCTCGGCTGCGCAGTTCCCAGCTGTGCCGCGGCGGTGCCGCTCCAGTACGTTCTGTAATTGCTCATCAGCGCTTCACAGTGCACAACCACCCCAGGAATCGATGCCTGAATAAGCACAGGGAAGTCTTAGCTAATGAACTGGGAGTTCATTTCTATTCTGGGGACAAGCTCGTTCCCTTGTTGCTGAGAAATATCCTGCATCTCTCCATGTGCTGACGTTGAAGCGTGGTAGTTGTGACTCCTCAGCTCTGCCTCTGCTGGAATCTTCCCTGTGACATATTTGCAGTGTCATCAGGCAGATAAAAGTTGCTTTTTAAGCAATCCTTTTTACAGAATCAAAGAATCATTTAGTTTGGAAAAAACCTCCAAGATCATCAAGTCCAACCTGTGACCAATCCCCACCTTGTCAACCAGACCAGAGCACTGAGTGCCACGTCCAGTCATTCTTCAAACACCTCCAGGGATGGTGATTCCACCACCTCCCTGGGTAGGAGAGATCGTGGAGTCACCACATCTTTTTCTGACTGTTTTGGCTGGGAGGGAAACACCTCAGCTGCTGCAGGGCCAAGAGGTGGAGATTGCTCTGTCCACATGGAAAGAAGCACTGATGAGGCTTCATGACTTGGCAAGAACATCCTGTGGGCTAAAGGTCTCCCCTCCCTGCAGGGGAGGCTGCAGGCAAAGAGTCAGGGCTCCAGGTGGCAGAAGAAGTTGGGTGTTTGTTTGCAGAAGGATGAAAACAACACCTTTGAAAGCTTTCCAGGGACTTGCCCTGCTGGTGTATCTTTATGTAGAGTGTCAGCTTTGGAACTCCTCTGGCATCCATGGGTGCCACCACATGATCTGACTCCTATCAGCAAGAAAATCCTCCCCTGTGAAGTTCCTCTGTTGTTTATTCTGATCTATGCAATGGCTGTCCCTTTTCCTAGACTGTCCTCTGATCCCAGAAAAAGCATCTTTTCCTCCTGCTTCCCTCCTCTAAGCCCCTTTCTAGGGGCTGTTTTCTCTGTTGTATCCCACCCGGTGTAGACACAGAACGCTTTGCTCAGCATCATGTGGGTAGAGAAGCTTTGGCTTCTGACCAGCAGCTTCCAGCTGCAACCCAAGATTGCTGCAAACTTCCCCTCATTGTCCCCATTGCTGTCAGTGGTGAGTTCTGAGCATCTTGCTCTGGACCTGTTCCATTCACACCCAAGGAGTCTGAGTTAGCCCTTTCTTTCTCCAGCTGGGGCAGAGCTTGTTGCTGAGCAAATCAGAGCCCTCTCTGCTGCATTTGGGGCATGCTAATCCTTCCTGCCCTCAAGCACACTCCAAAAATAGCACCAAGCCCCCACCGAGTGCAGCCTCAACAGCAACAGGTGCCATCCTGGAGCCATCACAGCTCGGCTGCTCAGAGCCCACTGAGTCGCTGGCAAATGCCACGTAATTTCTCGTGCCATTATCCTGTGACTCACTGCCAGGAGCACCTGGGATGCATCTGAGGCTGGGGTAGAGGTGGCAGGGTGGGGGATCAAGCAGGGGCTCCCCCTCTTCCACCTGTCCTGACAAAATTCATACTGTGCCCACCTTCCCACAGGGCATGGGATGTCTGTGAGGCACAAGGGCTCGATTGCCAAGTTGGATTCTCGACTGCCAAGTAAACAAGGCTGTTTACCAAAACCATCCGGAGTTTGTACAAGGATCAGCAGGAAGTACTCAGCTACAGCCACAGGATGGAGAGCTGGAAGCACCATTCAACTCTGCTTAGCTACAGTTTGGGGATCAAGAAATCAGCTTCCATCAATCAAAACCATATTTTCCTCAAAAAAACTTGTTCTTTCTGATTGCACTTTCATCGTGGGGGTCTCTGAAACATGACAAGCTTCATTTTGGATTGGCGCATGCATTTTACTTTGGTTTTGACGATAAAAGAAAACTGAAAAATTTAATTTCCTCCTTGTTTGCTTTGTCCCCGAATGCACTTGTTCAGGGTGTTCACATATTTTCCCATCCCCCTCCTTTGTTGTTTAAAAACCATAAAAATCACAAACTTTCTCCAGCTGAAGGAGTGTAGAAGGAAGTGGAACAGTCCCTGGGTCAGTGCACTCTACTCGGCATTAGAAAGGGGAACAGTGTGGTGATGAAGATGTGACTTACTTGTTTTCTAGAAAGAAACATCTGAAATTATTTTTCAAAGATGAAAATTGTTGCCTTTAAACAAACACAGAACCATTCCCAAAATCTGCCTTTGCATGTTTGGTGCTTGTTGTGCAATTGTTTTCTGGTGCTACAGTTTTTGCACAGGTTTCTTTCAAGAAGCAGCATCTGATGCTCTTGCTGGGCTCGTGCAGCTATCTGGCACGTGCAGGGATGGAAACAGGAATGTGCTGCTCCCCAGTGCAGTGGCACTGCTGTATTCCCTGCCCTGGGAAGACTGGCAGCAGGGGAAAAACACACTTCTGCCAGAGAGCCAGGTCCCTGTGTCTGTACCAAGGCAGGGCCATGGAAAAGGCTGTGGAGAGTAGAGTGAGTGGCCAGGATTTGCCTGGCTGAATGTAGATGTCTCCAGCTGAGCTACTCCACAGCAATTTTGTAACCTTGCAGGACAATGGCCCATCTAGAGAAGTAGTGTATCCTACCATAGGATAGTCATAGAATCATGGAATGGATTGAGTTGGAAGGGACCTTAAAGATCACCTTGTTCCAACCCCTCCCAGGGGCAGGGACACCTTCCACTAGACCAGGTTGCTCCAAGACCCATCCAACCTGGCTTTGAACACTTCCAGGGATGGGGCAGCCACAGTTTCTCTAGGCAACCTGTGCCAGAGCCTCACCACCCTCACAGTAAAGAATTTTTTCCTAATACTTGACTTATATTTCCCCTCTTCCAGTTTGAGTCCATTACTCCTTGTCTATCACCACAGTTCCTGATAAGAGTTATCATTTCCTTTGATCATCATTTCCCGATGTTTTGCCAACCTCAGCTTAACCAGGGAGTTCACTTGGATCCTGTTTGCTGCCCCTGGGATATCTCCCCTGCCTGTCTTTATTCTCCTGTTTAACCCCTCTCACCTGTTTAGATCCTGCGCTTTGCAGGACTAGACCCTTTCCCACATGGCTGGTGTGACACCTGGAGCTGTGGAGCTCCCTGCTTAGGTTGCCTGGTTGCTATTGCCATTGCAAACACAGCTAATAGTCATCTGCATCCCTGGACACCCATACAGCCTTTCCATTGGCCTGGATGGGCTTTCAGAGAAGATTAGCTCTTAAAAACGTGGGCTCCCCATGCAGGCTGCAGTGAAGACTTGCAGCAAAATAGTTAATGGTTAAAAACAGCATTAGTTATTTCTCTTCTTTTTCAGTTTCCAGTCGCAACAAGCTTTAGAGAAGCAGCATGGATAAACCAGCCTGGCATTTGTATATATTTTTATGTTATTTTTTGTGCTTTAATGACCGTAATTTCCATTTTTTTAACACCTCTTCTTCCTCTTTTTCCTTTCATCCTTTCAGATGACAGCCTGGTCTGGGCAGATCCACATTTCATTATGAATTTCACTGACATGTACAAAAAAAAAAGGCAGGCGAATAACCCAGCCCTCATCACTTCCTCAATTGATGAGGCAAACCCATCCCTTCAGCATCAGGATTCTGCAATCCAAAGGTGACCCCTTCTACCAATTTCCACTGAGACCAAAACAGAGCACCTGGGAATTAAACATTCTACCATAGTAATCAAAATGATGGTGAATTACCATCTTGGAATTTTTTAATCCAACATTTACTGAGATTTGTGCCTATAGGATTGAAAGTAAATGTGTGTGTGAGACCCAGAAATCAGCTTGTGTCCCAGGAAGGTGCCAGCTTGGGCTGGGGGAAGAGGATCAGGAATAATATAAGTGCCATGGTAACAGCAGGACTCTTTGAGGTGGTGTCAGGCCAGGGAAAGGGACACATCCACCAGAAGGCATACAAGGAAAGCAGGGAAAGTACCTGCTGCTTATGCCCAGCTGTGCGGTTCTTAAAAGGATACTGAGAGAGGGAGGATCATTAAATGAGGGGATGTGGCCATGGCTGGGGGAACTGTTGCTCTTGGATCGGGTCTTGAGGGCACAGTCCCCTCTATCATCCTCCATCCTTCAGGAAAATCTACGCCCAGAAGCAACAGGGCACCGTAGGAAGGCGTCCTACTTGCTGGGGACTGTCAGCCTTGCTTGCATGACAGCTGACAAAATGACCCTAAAAGCTGCAGCAGTCACTGCTGGCTGCACATGAGAAGACCCTGACTTCTCTGCAGCCTCTGCTATGTGCCAGGTAGCCTAAAATCTGGCCAAATGTGGGGGGTTTATTAGCCTGTTTACATTTGGGAGTTATGACGTGTCTCATCTGCTGCAAGAGGTGATGGTACCAGAGCCTCAAATGAACAAACGAGTCAGAAAACAAGGGCAAAGAGTGAATCTGCTGCTTGGTGAGGGTGGAAAGGGGTTGTTTAATTCCTGGAAGGATTAAACTGACTTGTAAAATAGCCTCATTCAGGCAGAAGCATTTGTGAGTACTGACATCCTGGGTTAACAATGCTCTTTACCAGACATTTGAGAAAGCAATTTTACACGCTGCTCTCAAGAGGTTTAAGTTGCCATAATTCATGTTCATACCTCTAACCATGAAAGGACAAAGAAAAGCTTTATTGCAGTTATGTGCTGCAATAATATTTTCACAGCTCTTTTCTCTGGATTGTTTTAAAGCTTTAGGAACTTTGGAAAGATATTTGGACACATCCTGGGATGTCTGGAGGCACTGGGGTGGTGTGTGCTCTTGGCAAATAAGGCTCATGGTTTATCCAGTCCCAAAACCCAGGGCTGACCCCAGAGCTCTGTAAATCCAGATGCAAAGCCTGGAAGATGGAGAAGATCCATCCTTTTAGTTAGATAAGCCTCTCTAGTGTGGATGGATGGGTACTCGCGGCTGGAACAGAAGTGTCTAAGTCAAATGTGACTTTGGAAATGTTCTTGGAGAGCTTCTGAATTTTTGTTGTTCCCAGTCACACTGAAAAGCAGAGGTATGGCACCACAGGGATCTGTGCACAGTTATGCATCATTTCCAGGCTGTTCTGTGATGGAAGGCACATCAAAATCTCAAATTACCCTGCAAGTGCTGCATACAGGTCCCATTGGAACACTGTGGACCCAGAGTGTGCTGCTGCCTGAAGCCCTGTGCCTGCTGGCAGCCAGAGAATGGGTTGCAGACACTTAGCACAACCACTGTCTGAAGCATCTTTATGTATTAGGGCACTCCAGGATCTCCACTCTTTTAAATTGGGATGATTAATTGTCTCATCATGAATTCAGTTGGAAATGTGTCAGTTTTGATTCTTTCGTTGTTTGGGGACCAAAATTTCCCCTGACAAATGCTTCTGAAAAGCTGTAACACTGTCACTGTCACCCTGCTCTGGTTCACCGGGGAGAACAGCTGGGGATTGAGAGGAGGAGTTAAGGAGCTTTCTGCTCCATCACTGATCTGAAGTGTGCCTAAGGAACCAGCCCATGATGACACACTGCCATGCAGGAGACTTCAGATTCCTCTGTTGTCATTCTGCTAAACCCTTGGGAGACTCAGCACTCTTTCATCTGTCTTTTTTCCTTCTCCTTGATTTCTTTGACCAGACCTCCTCCTGCTCAGCCCCACAACACCTGCAGCCCCACACCCACTGCCTTGCTGTTGCTCAGCTCCTCCCTAGCTTGGTCCCACAGCCCATTCCCACAGCACCCAAAGATATTGCAACCCATCACCCAACAGCACCAGGAAGCTTAAAGGAAAAGCCCTACCACCTGCTCTGGTGCGTTTTGTGTTTTGGATTCCCCTGGCTATCCTGACTGCCTCCAACCTCTCCTCCTTGTCAGCCCCAGCACCTCCTGGGCTGCCCTGGCATCTTTCTGTTCCCACCATCGAGGTACAGTCCCCTCCTCTGGCACCAGCTGATGAATAGGGTAAAAAAAAAAGAAGAGTGGGAAGAGCAGGACTTTTCATTCTTTATTTGTCAGAACAATTTGTTCAGTGAGAAGAACAGAGCTCTTACAATGACAATGGTGCTCCAGCTGAGTTCTGCACACACAGGATCCCCACGCAAGCTCTCCACGTGCACTGAGTCTGCCAACCCCCCACACACACACTCACAGGGCGTGGGGCTCCCTCCTTGCAGAGAGCTGTTGTTGAGATGGGGGCTTGGCTGTGCGCTGTCCCTAACAGGGGTCACTTCCCATGGGATCATAGAGTCACAGAATGGTTTGGCTTGGAAGGGACCTTAAACATCATTTCATTCCACCCCCTGCCATGGGCAGGGATGCCTTCCACTAGACCAGGTTACTTAGATCCCTGTCCAAACTGGCCTTGAACACTTCCAGGGATGGGGCAGCCACAGCTTCTCTGGGCTACCCGTGCCAGCGCCTCACCACCCTCACAGGGAAGAATTTCTTCCGTATATCTTGGGAAACAAGTGCTCACTGCCAACACTGATCGGCTTTTGGACACATCTCTGTGTCTGCCCCTTCCTTGCACCCCACAAGCCTCTCAATGAGGGAGAGAGAAGCACCACAGCTGCTGGGGAGACTGGGTGTTGCCAGAACTCCTGGCTACTCCAGTGGTGGGTACATATCCCTGACAAACTCAGCATGGCTGAATTAATGAACAGGCTCATCCTGTGCCAAGCCATGGGGAGGACAGGGAGCAGCAGCAATCAGGGAGCCAGAGATGTTCTTGGAAGGGAAAGAAGAGTGCAGGTCAAGTTGCAGAACATAATGAACAGCAGGTATTTGAAGAGCATCACCAGGAATAATGGAATGAAGTTTTCAAGAGAAAATGCAGGTGGAAAACTAACAGCAGCTCCTGACTTGGAGCACAGAGCAGTCTCCCAAAGGACAGCACAATAACCCTGGTGTCAGGGCATTTAAAAATAGACCCAGCACACCACCAGTAAGTAATATATGGAACAAGCCTGAAGGGTCAGAGGCAGATGGATTTGTAATACACCTCTTCTGTCTCCAACTCCTACAACTCTGCAAGGCAGTGATCAGCAATGAGCAGGTCACTGCTTTTGGGCCATGCTGGCAAATGATCAGAGCAAGTGCATCCATTCCACTTGCTGCAACCTGCTCTTGCACATCAGGGGATTTGTGAGAAAAAGAACTACATGCACGTCTCTAACCTGAAAACTAATCCCACGGATAGTGTTTCCAGTACATAATAAGTGACTAGAACCAGCCAAGAATCTTAAGAGGAACAGGTTTTGTTGGGAAATATTTCCAGTCAGCAACCACACAGGTTTGGACAAAGCCTTGCTGGGGCGTCTCAGAGGGAAGGGTATGGGAGAAGCCAGGCTTTCCTGGAGCAGCTGGGAGATGCACCAAGGGATGTCAGGGTAGCCTGGTCCCTCCTGAGTGTGGGAGCTGTGGGAGAGTAGCAGGGCACTGGAGAGCTGCCCTCTCCCAGAGAAATTTTTCCCTCTGCAGTGAGACAGACAGACTTTCCATAAAATGGGATACCTGACCATGAGTGGATGCTGCTGGTGTGCCAGTTTTTAGGCAAAAAGGGTAGGAACAGCCAAGGCTGAGCATGAACCGCTACAGCACAGCTACAGCCCTGCCTTGAGAGGCTGGTCTCAAACTGGCTGTGTCAAATGGGTCTGTGACGGACGTCTAGAGCACAAAAAGCTGCCAGGTTAACACCTGGTTTAATAACCTCAGTGAACACAATGGTGGGAATTTGCCTGGCTGGGGATATGTCCTCCTGTGAGTGTAGAAACCAAGTTTGCTTCAGGGAGTGCTGGGAAGGCGCAACCTGGGTGAGCAACTCACATAGAGACATGTCCTGCACAAGCACAGATGCACGGAGGACATTTGGCTACAGGGACATTCCCAAGCTTATGCAGGCTGCAGCTGTCCTGCTGTCCTTCCCAACAAAGCTTTACCCAGCTTGCCCTTGGTTCTTGACAGAGCAAAATGGCACCCTCACCCCTCCTGCCTTCTATGCTCCCTCCGTAGGCATGGCCACATCATAGAATCATACAATGGACACCTTCTGCTACACCAGGTTGTTCAGAGCTCCATCCAACCTGGCCTTGAACACCTCCAGGGATGAGGCATCTCGTTCAAGGCTTATCATAGAATCACAGAATGGTTTGGGTTGGAAGGGACCTTAAAGATCATCTAGTCCAACCTCTCCACCATTGGCAAGGACAGCTTCCACTAGAGGGTTGCTCCTGGAAGGTGTCCCTCTCTCCTGCCCCTCTGCCCAGTCCCCTTGCACAGACACACCACACGCCCCCTCCCTCCATCCTCTCTTGGCTGAGGGTGTTTGTGGGGAGGCGGCTCATTTAGCAGCTTCACATCAAGCAGCAAAAAAATAAATAAATAAATACAATTGCACATGAGGGAAGGGGTTTGCAGCTGGAAGCCCAGGAGAGAAGGTCTGAGATGGGGCTCCCGGCACAGTTTGGTACCAGCATGTTTTGCCCAGGCCTCTGGCAGCAGCTCAGTGACCAGACATCTGCAGCTGCCCAGCTGGGCATGACAGTCCACAGCTGGGGCACCACCTGCAAGTCAAAGGTGCACATTTTCCTGTGGTTTTGAGTCAGTTTTTCCAACTTTTTTCTGCCTGAGATCCATCACTCCCTCCACGTCTGTCTCTTTCACTGCTTAATGAGTTTTTCCCAATCCAAGAAGCAGGAGCTGAGTGTGCAGCCTGCCTGTATGCTCCTCCCCACAGCTGCAGGAGAGGGTCAGATGCTCTATGATGTTTTGAGGCTCAGGTGTTACAACTTGGCTCCCAAGGGTGGCTGGTCTTGCTAGAATGTGACTGCTTGCAAGTGAAACGACTGCCAGGTTCCAGCCTTTCTCCTGTCTGAAGTCCAGGCATGACAGTTGCACATTTGTTGACACAAGGAGCAAACAAACGCCACATTGCATCTGCACTGGGCAGGATTTGCCCTGTGCCAATCCTTCTGCTTGTTTGTGAGAGTCTGGGCCCCACATGATGTATATGGGCCTACAGAGAAGAAGAGGTAGACAGAGAAGACACCAGAAGGAGAAACAAGTACAGAATAAGTCAAAGCAATCTTCCACACTCCTTCTCTCTTGGTCTTGGACAGATTCCTGTTTCATCTGGATCCCCAACCAGCACGTGAACAGGCATCCTACTGGTCTCCTGACCTGACCATAAGGCAGTGACCTTGCTGTGCCTCTTCCAAATCAGACATTGGAGATGACCACGTGGTCCTGATACTCCCCTTTTGAAAGTGCTTTCCAAGGCTGCTGTGCCCGGGAAACCTCTCTACCCCTTTTATCATGATTTAGACATTCCTCTCCGTCAGTTCACAGGGCTCCTGTAGCCTCTTTCCAGAGCTGGTTCCACAGGCAGTGACTCCTGCAAAGTGCCTCTCGTGTTGCCAGTCCCCCAGTGGTGTCCTCCAAGGCTAGCAGAGCCTTTCCTGGTCCCCTGGTTATCTTTCACCAGCTTCTTCTTCAGGTGATGCACGATGGGCTATGGGTTAGGATGAAGACATTTGCCAAGGCAATCACTTCCCACAGCATCCCCAGGCTCAGGGAAGCAAGGCTGTGCTCCCACTCAATCTCTTCAGAGCCCTCATGAGCTCAGGATGGTGAGGAAGAGAGGTTGGTCCATTCAGCTCTTGACCATTCCTGGACACCCAGGGATCTCTGCGGGACAGAGAAGAAAGAAAAAAACCATTAGTTTAGCACAGAAGAGGTTGGGGTTTAAACACTTTCATGGATAAGGCAGCCACAGCTTCTCTGGGCAACCCGTGCCAGGGCCTCATCACCCTCATGCTGAAGATAAATAGATACATCTCTACAAACATGTCAGCTGCCCAGGAGATGAGAACACATTTCTTTCTGCTTTTAATATCAGTGAATCTACAAAAGGGAAAAAAATGGGCTTTTTCTTGATTGTGGAGATACTCAAATGACAGACTTGTCAGATGGGAAAATGGGAAATTAATCATGAGGTAAAGAAAGGAACAAGTACAGAATATGCCTGTGTTTTTAATTTTTGAAAGTGATATTTTTTAATAAGTATATGTAAAAGATTATCATCTGTGCATGTGAGAAGAAAGCAGGTTTAAAGCCAGAATGGATCTGCACAAAGGAAAAAAAACATATCTGTTCTTTGGGAACACAATGCCTCTCTCAGAAGAATTCTGGGTATCTAAAATGAAGCTATATTTCTTGGGCAAATAGAAGATGAAGTTCCAACATGACAGAGATAATTCACAACAGTGTTAGTTGCCAGCATCTCTTTAAAAGGACTACTCACACTCCATCTGCCCTGCAAAGTATATCCTTCCTTCCTTTCTTCCTTCCATCCATCCTTTTTCAGACATTCACAGCCCCAGTCTGTACCTCACCTTGATGGCAAGGATTGTACTGTGCACAAAAGGAAGAAAAGTCTTTCACTTTTTGTGTTTTCTCCTCCTAAAAACAGCTCCCATGGACTGCAATTAGCTCTGCAGGTGCAGCCTGTGCAGAGAAGTGTGGGCTGGGGCTGACAACTATGAAATACGAGGTTGAGGAGAAACCGATTTGCTAAATCAGCTGGATTTAGATGATTTGAACATGTCAGTCACTGCTGTTTAGTTTTCTACATGGGGCACTGTGGGCTATCAGAACCTAAAGGGATGACAACTCTATCACAGAAACATGGAATGTTTTAAGATCATCTCATTCCAGCCCCTGCCATGGGCGGGGACACCTCCCACTAGACCAGATTGCTCCAAGCCCTATCCAACCTGGCCTTGAACACTTTCAGGGATGGGACAGCCACAGCTTCTCTGGGCAACCTCTGTCAGTGCCTCACCATCCTCACAGTAAAGAATTTCTTCCTAATATCTAGTCTAACCCTACTCTCTTACAGCCTGAAGCCATTCCACCTTGTCCTGTCACTACAATTCTTTATGAGAACTGTTACCCAGAAGTCTTTCAGCTCATGATCTATCTAGAATATTGCTGAGTTTTCCTGTGTGAAATAATACCAGCTCCACCATTCCAGAGACAACAGCCTCAGCCCCACATTCATGCAGCACAGGACCAAGGACCAGCAGTTTAACCAGGGTGGAAAGCTCTCCCCAAATATGAAGGACAGATGATGAAATCAAGTGTCTTTCTGCAGTGTGGTATGCTAAGCATGCTGGAGTTTTTCCAGAACAAATCTGGAAACTCAGAGTGAAGCTTCTCTGCCCTTTTCCATCAGCTTGAAGCCAGAGAGCTCTTCTTCAACAATCCTACAGATGGAGCTTGTAAGCTTGCAAGAAAACCAGAACCATACCATGAGCTCCCAGGGCAAAGCCACTTGTGAAGTTCAAATGAGAAGGAAGAGGGAATACTCTAAAATAATTGATTGTTTGCATTCAGGAAGTAGAGCCACAAAGCACAGCAAGATTATGTTTGCAACTCTGCATCCCTCAGCCACTGTGGTTTAATTGCTGCCTGTCATAATTGGAAAGGGTTTTGCTCTTTAGAGTGGTGCTGCTAAGAAACCCCATCATTCATAGGCCAGTCCCCATGAGCCTGGTTTAGTTCTTCCCAGGAATACAAAGGTAACCAATGCTTCTTGATATCTCATGACAAAGTTATTATAATAGTGACGGTCTGGTGTTCCAAATCCAAGGCACACACAGTTTGATAGGAGACAGAAGTCCAGTGTCCTCTTCCTGTTGCCCCATTGGATGAGCTTCACATTCAGGCTCTGGTTTCCATGACAGTAATCACAGTTTTGTTTCACTTCTGGCAAACTCCACCACTCCCTACCAGCGAAGGCATCGGTCAAGTTGTCCACCTCTAGTGAGAACAAAATGGGTGGTAAAACTGGAGCTGTGCTCTGTTAGCTCTCACTCCATCTCCATGGGGCCACCTTCTGAGTGTGGGACAGGGAGGTCACTGTCAATGGGGTCACAGAATCAGGCTGGGCTCCTGAAACCCATGTCCTGCTCTGTGGCAGCCCCAGGTTACCTGGTGGTTCACATGGACCTTGTTTCAACCTGCTGCTTTAAAGCAGCTACGCCACACATGACTGCACTTCACCGTGGGTAAACAAAGCCACTGAGAGCAAACGTGTGCTATTAAAAAAGTCACTTATGAACAATTAAGAGATTGGCCAGATGCCAGCA
Source organism: Chiroxiphia lanceolata (assembly GCF_009829145.1). Classification (NCBI taxonomy): domain Eukaryota; kingdom Metazoa; phylum Chordata; class Aves; order Passeriformes; family Pipridae; genus Chiroxiphia; species Chiroxiphia lanceolata. Next base: position 9,038,472 of record NC_045651.1, read on the forward strand.
GAAGAGGGGTGTAAATCAGCTTGTCTCCAGTGGCATTCGTGGAGCAAGGCCGGTGGACTTTGAGGTGACAACTGGGCTCTCTAACTTCTATAGAGCAGCCACCAGAAATCCAGGCACTCTTTGCCAAAGTCTCTTTAAGCAGCAAGGTTGTTTGGGAAGCCCTACAGCTTCAAGAAGAAATATCTAGTTCGTGTCTCCTTCTGCTTAAACCCACAGTCTGAAGGGTGAAGCCACTGCAGAGAGAGGGACCAGCATCTCTTTTATAAATTCTCACTTCTAACCATTAGAAACAAAACAGGAAAATCTAGAGAAACAAGTGAGTAAGGATTAACACCCTGAATGCTGCCAGGGCAGGGTGCCTACATCTCTTTGTGTCCTCTTGGAGGAGAAAAGTGCAGCCAGCATTCCCACCCCTACAGACCAGCTCTTGGTACCAGTTGCAAGGGCAGTTTCTCCACGCACATGCCCCTCTGCCTTCAGCTGGAACCAGCAGTTCCTCCATAAACTTCTGCCTGGTTTTCATCAAGATATGAGGGTACTGCTGCCTTGCTGTCCATCATCACTACACAAGCCAAATGGTTGGATTCATCCCTGTATGACACTCCTGGAATAGTGTCAGACAATGGGACTAATCACTTTACACAGGAGCATTGTTTTATCCTTTCTTTTCATTAATGACCTGCTACATGGAGCTCTTTGAGGTCCAAACTGTGGTGAAGTTATGGCTCATTTTCATCAATTTAATGCCAGCAAAATCCATAGAACTGATCTCTGTTGTCATCACTGTACCCCAGAGCAAATTCTGGCCTGCTGTTCAGTAACACAGTGCTAGAACATGCTGAGCCCAAGTTCTTTTGCTCTTGTCCTGGTGTAAATCAGCAACATTCTGAAGTCAAGGAGCCTAACTCTCCTTTACACTGCCATCAGCTGACGTCAGCGGAGCAATTTCAGATTTATGCTCATGTCATTGAGAAAGGATTTAGACCTAATTGATTTATGCTACAGTAAAACTGATGTGCAGGGGGAACAGGGTTTGCAGCACACAGCCCTGTCCAGGCACTGATGGAAGACAGGGCCAGCTACCCAAATAGCGGCATAATCTGAAGAATCCTTATTTATGGTCTCCGAATGTGTGCGCGCACGTAGGAAAGAGGTTTGGAAGATGGCAATTAAAATAAACAGCAGATCACTTTCTCCTAAACATCTGCCTTGTAAAAGCAGAAAATCAGATGTTGCCGTGGAATGCAGGCTGTTTGCTGCTCCAAGTGACACGAAGAAAGCACGGCTCGCTTGACCTCTTCCAACATTTCCTCTGCCTTGAGATCTGAATTCCTCAGGGTTCACAAATGAAAGCATAATATTCAAAACAGAAGTTGGCTGAAGAAACCTTGCAGCCTCTGTTCTTGACCTGTGCCTGTTCACCTGTGGGAATCTCAGATTTGCTCACCAGAGAAGCACAACGAGACGGATGGACCACCCGCATCCCACAGGGTCAGGCCACATGCTTCCATCTTGTTAACTACTTACCCAGATGGATATCACTAATTTACATTCCCTTCTTTTGTTTCATTACAGCCTTAGAAGAGGTGGAAGCCTGATGATGAAATCATTTTTGGTCATTACTCCCAAGATATCCCAGGCTCAAGGACAGCTACTCTGAAGGGTGAAGATCCGATGAGAAAGTAAAAATGACCTTTGCAGTCAATGGGAATGGACTAGTGCCCACATAGTCGCCGTGGGAGTTTGAAATGCCTCCCATGGCGCATTTCCCAAGGGGTCAAGGAAAGGATGAAGAGGGAATAAATTCCCACCCTGGCCCTAGGCTGTAGATTAGCATCAGATTGTCTTAGTGCTTTGCTAAGTGGTTTTGCAAATCAGAGACTTGAGTGATAGGAGAAGGGAGAGTGAACTCAAACTGAAAGACAGTAGGTTTAGATTGGATATTAGGAAGAAATTCTCTCCTGTGAGGGTGGTGAGGCCCTGGCACAGGTTGCCCAGAGAACCTGTGGCTGCCCCATCCCTGGAAGTGTTCAAGGCCATGTTGGATGTGGCTTAGAAAAGCCTGTTCTAGTGGAAGGTGTCTCTGCCTACGGGAGGGGGTTGGAAATAGATGATCTTTAAGGTCTGTTCCAACCCAAACCATTCTGTTATTCTGTGATTCCCTGAATCTTAGATTTGTTTCACTCCATTTGAAATGTACACTGTGGAAATCTTCACTGAGAGCTGGATTTCCAGAGCAATGGAGCCCAGTCCTCAGACCAATGTAGGTGCCTACAAGGCAGCTGAGCAGCTCTTCCCTAAGCATCCATCAGACTCAGGGTGGAGTGAGGAAGATCGAATTTCACTCTACAGTCCTCCAGTACTCTAGAAAACAGAACAGTCTGTCAGCTTTGCAATGCACAGTCTCTGCATCTAAACAGGTCTCACAACCTAGTCAAGACTGGCACAGATTGTCTAAAGACTCTCCCCTCTTTCCTTTCCTGTCTCTTTAATCTCTCCTTGGAAACTCTTGCTATTTTATCATGTTTCAGCAACCTGTCATCTGCCATTTGCCAACAATTTCTCCTATAACCTTTAAACAGCATATGTTAAAAGTGCAGGGTGTGAAAAGAATCCTAGGGCACAGCAACAGGAAATGAAGCATCAGTTGCTTCTTCACAAATCAAGGTAAAAGAAGAACCTGTTAATGCATGATAAGAAGCCAAAGTGTAACATAAGGGCACAAGGAACCCCAGAGGGTACCAATCCCAGACTTAGGCTTATTTATGATCACATTTACTTAGGAGAGGAAAAAAATTCCATCTCATCCCTTTCAGTTTGCTGGAACCCAAACCTGTGTTTTAGAGCATCTCTGTACTTGTCTCTCTGATGTGATGTTCCAAGTGACACATGGTGATGCCCCTTGTTTTATGACAGGGCTCTGACACAGCATCTTTCCTCCACAGAGTTTATCCACGACTCCTAGGTCACAGCCTCAGGAATGGCTGGAAGTCCCTCTGGACACTTTATAATCTATCCATCAGCTCAGGGTTAGCATTTCTTCCCTGCCGTTCTCCCCTGCACCAGTTTGTCCTCCTTCCCCATGAGCTCTCCTATGGGAGAGGATCCAGCAGCCAGTGCCACAAGCCCAAACTTGGACACAACTTTCCAGTTAGTGTCAGTTCTTAGCACATGTCCAGCTTGCTCCCCACCACGCAAGCACTAAATTAACTCAACTTCTCCACTTGTTGGATCTGGTATCAAACCCACCTGAAGACCCAAGTTCTCTGTGTCCTTTATGACCACTCGAAGAACACAGATCTCCCAAGATCAGGGTATTCCTCAACTCTGCCAGGCTCTTGGTGAAGATCACTGGCTCCTACATTGGTGCAGATGTCAGTTCCATTGCTGAATCCCAAACCTGGATCTTCACTTACTTTGCTAAGAAATAATGTCCTCATCAAATTCTAGGTTTGAAGGACTACTTTTTTTTTTTTTCCTGGCAGAGGCTCACCAAAGTAACTCTGGAAAGCAGCCAGAATGCGAACAGCTGCAAAGCAACAGGCTATGTTATCCTATTTCTCTTGCCCCAGCTTTTCTAAGAGGATTGTTTGTTTATTTTGTTGAATTTTGGGGAAGTGGGAAGGACATTGTTTGCTTTGGGGTTTTTTCAGTCACTGAACTGATTGAACGTTGTTCCCAACAGAGCAACAGCTCTCTTTGAAACTATTAAAACTGTAAAATCCTGCAATATCCAGCAGGAGCTCTTGATTGTTGGAGTATTGGGAGACTTGTGCAATGCTTTTCTGGGGTTTTATGTTTGGGGGTTTTTTGGCAAACAGTGATTTTCCTCACTGTGTTTTCCTGTCAATAGTGCAATGCATTAGGTCATGTACCTCTATTACACACTCAGCTCTTTGGAGCTGATAGAATTCCCTCAAATGTAGTAACTGTGGGCAAGTGGGAGGACTGTAGGAAGGGAAGATACTTTCTGAAGCCTTAACGGAAGACAGTTACTTTGAAGCAAATTTAAGGGCCACTACGACAGAGATTATGCCCAGGTACCTTCCCTGCCCTGCTTTTAGATGCAAATCCTCATATGAAAATAGCAAACAATTGTCCTTTGGATGAGGAAGGGCCAGGGATCTGAAGAACTGGAATATCAGCAGATGCCTGTGAATGCCTGGAGAGGATTCACACTAAAAGGCTCCCACGTTTCAAGAAAGAAATATTTGTGGACATTTGGCTTCAAGCAATGAAAATCATTCCCCAGATTTAGCGCCATCACATGTGGAATTCAGGTCTGAACTCTGATTTCCTACAGTTGTTCCAAGGATTTCTTGGAAAACTTGTAAATTGATTTTGGGTGGTCTGTTTAATTGTTTTATGCAAAATAACTTGGGGTCAGGGGAAAATGCTAAGTGAATTTTTATTTTAGAAAGTCCATTAATGTCATGGGACAGCTGTCTGGTGACACAGTGAGAGCTCAGCCAGGGTTCTGTTTCCTACCACAAAAAGCAGAGATATCCTGTGGCATGGGGAGATGCCTACATGAGAGGATCCCTCTCAGCTCAGTTGAGGGACTCCATGAGCTGGCAGCAGCCACCACAATGCTCCAGTGAGAAATTGTTCTTAAAGGTCTGATTTGAAAGACCAAACACAGAAAATTTGGAGTAAAGCTGTCAAGGCTTAACAGAAACCATCATGAAGCCATCAGAGTCCCTCAAAGCTGTATATCCCATGACAGGGTCCCTCAAGGCTATGTCCATGCTCTACTGGTGCAAGGATCCCACAGGTAACAAGCAAAAGCAAATCTACTCCTTTTCCCTGTAAATGCCTTCGTTTTTGCTGAATAAAGTGGGAAGAATGAGCTTTTCTCATGCCCAGCATATCATTGCTAGTAAAGAGGAACTGACCAGAGTCAGAGATCCAACACAAAACCAGTGAGCCAGCTGGAAATAAGGGAATGGAGAAGAACTCTGGAGAATACAGACCTCTGCTTCCAGTTCACTGGCATGCATCCAAACCTGCATCCAGCTGTCCCGTGGCTGATCAGAGCACAGAATCTCTCTTTTTAGAGGAATATGGTACATCTCCTACATTCATACACCCATAACTGGCAGTCACAGCTCCCCACACTGTTCTAACCTAAATTCTGCCTACTGAACTGAGCACTTCCAGCATGGCTGTCACCTTGAACAAGGGACAGGGACACAGGTGGAATTCAGGCCAGGAGAAACCAAGCACTGTCATCCCTCCCTTTGGAAACACAGAGACTTAACATCCCTGTTTGTGCTTTGCTGTGAGCTTTTGTGATGCTGCTGTGGTTCCCTTGAGACTCTTCCTTGGAGGAAGAGGCAGCAAGAGTGCAGAGAACACCCTCATTCCATCTCTCACATGCTGCTCTGTGGCTGCCTCTCCTCACAGGCAACGTTCCCATGCAAGGCTCCAGTGAGGATGATCTCTGACCCCGAGGGCACCAGTGCAACTGCACTGGATGTGGGAAATGGCTTGTGTCTGAGTTCCTTATCCTCAGGCAGCCTAAGAACCCCACACAGAGCCCATGGAGGCTGAACAAGCTGCTTCCACCACAGTCACTAATTGCTGTGCCCTGCTGAGCCTGCTCCACACACCCCGAGCTGGTGGCTGCTGAGTTTTCCTTTCCTACTGGAAAGGAACGGAGCCTCTCCAGGGAAGGACACGGGTGGTTTGTGTCCATCCACCTCAGACACTCCTGCTGCCCAGCCCGTCTCTGCACTGCTCTCCTTCCTCTGTCACAGCCAGAGTGTGACGTGCAGCAGCACTGGCCCCACGTGGTGCCAGAAAGGATCTGAAGCGAGGCCAGACAGAGGAAATGGCTCCTCTGACCTTCCCTGAGAAGGAAGGAGGTTCTCCTGCCTGCAGCCCCACCACTGTGGTGTGTGGCTGGCGGTTGGTGTTGGAGCGTGGTCCCACTGGTGGCTCGGAGGAAGGAGGAAGGAAAGGCATTGGCCTGTTTACATCAGCACAAAAGCATTTCCCTCATTTTCAAAATGGTGCATTTCATCTGCTGATCTCAAAGCAGTCGGCCAAGAAGCATTGTCTCTCCCACCCAGCAGATAAGGGGTTAGGATCTGATCCAGGGCAATTAGCCAGCCAGCACCACTAGTGACATAAATCTAGTTTCCAAATCTCCAGTCCTCAGCCAACTCTGCACAGCTCTAACATCTTCTGATGAACATGTGAGCTAACACTGGGGCTAAGTTTATGACTAGCAAGTCTAATGAGGTAATATGAATACTAATTTAGACTCAGAGACATCTCAGATGCCATTTTACTCACAAAAAAAAAAATCTTTATTCTAGTAAATTCTTTTCTAACCCTTAGAAGAACTTACTCTCCAAAACTGTGCATTATCCACCTGCTTAACTTCTTGGGATGTGGAAAAGAGGACAAGGGATGGGGCAGCAGCTGCCCATGAGGGGTGATTATGGGAGAAATTCAGTTCTTGCGATTTCCAGTCCCTCCGTTGCAGCTTCATATTTGACAGGACAATCCAGGCCATGGGACAGCTCAAAAACAGCTGTTCCCAAATGTAACTTTGGTGATGTTTTTTAAGCATCACAGCTTGGGAAGGAAGGAGGAAATCACCAGTTTCTGTTCCACTACCATCCTGCTGCTGCAGAGGTCTGCACCCAGAGAGGTGAAAGATCTCAGGGGCTGCCCTGGACAGACTGGTTTGTTCAAGGCCTCAGGTGCATTTCAGCCAGACTGCAGCAGGTGCTTGGGGTGAAAGGAAAGTTGCTTTGGTGAACAGGAATCAAAGGAGAAAGAGAAACTGGTGAAATGTTAATGCTCAGTTTAATGTTAATGCAGGGTAGGAAGCGCTCTCTCTTCGCAGGAGGGGCTAAGGCTCATAAAGGTCAGGGTTTCTTTTTTAGAGCCTTAAATTCTGACAATGTTTGACCTGTTAAGGTATTGCTGCTGCCACTGGGAAGTAAGAGATACGCTGATGCCCCTTGAGATAGCTGAGGGAAGCTTGAAAATTTGTCACTCCCACAAACATTAATGGCTCAGAAGGGAGCAGGCAAAGAACAAGGGAAGCAAAGGAAAAAGAGAGAAGAAAGGAAAGCCACGGTTTTTTGAAGTTTTCTTAAGACAGACTTTGGGAGCCCATACAGTTTGCTAATGCGTGGGGAAAGGCAGTTGCTTAAGTGATTCAGCACAAAGGAACCATCTGGAGACTTCGAGTCCTTCCCCTCCGGTGGCAGCAGCAACTCTGACTAGTTACAGAAATAACACAAAAGGAGTATAAACAGCATGGCCATCCCCGTGACAGCCCTTTCTCCACAGCTAGGCTGCACAGTGACTGTCCTGCAGGACACACGTGGCTCTGGGGAGGTGGGTGTGGCATTAACCCTTTCTTAGCTGGCACTGTGTCAGGGGGGTTGGGACTAGATGATCTTTAAGGTTCATTCCAATCCCTCAACATTCTGTGATTCTGTGAACACCCCTGCAGACAATCCTAACCTGTATCTAGCATGGCAAAAAGCAGCTCCCCCCTTTTATAGGGGCTCTCAGCAGAAATTTCTCACCTCTGCTTTCTAAGACTAAAAAGAGCCTGGAGAATCCTGAGCTGCAATGCCAGCAGCCTCCTCTCAAACAGCCAGAGTGCAGTGAGGCATAAGATAAGATTGTGAATGTGGCAGAGCCATGCAGGGCTGCAGGGCACAGCACTGAGGTCAGACCTGAGGTGGTGTGTCGCCACATGATGCTGTCTCCCATCTAAGGACAAGAGGAAAATCTTTTGAAGACTGAACAATGTATTATGCCCCTCAGACATTCTCTACCCACATGCATGTGGAGTGTCTATCAGCACTCCTTCCCACGCCCTCCTCACAGTACTTCATTTATTAAAAATGAACCTATTTTCCACCTCACACAGAAATAACCTAATAGCAAACACATTCATTTCACACTGTGTATGCTGGAGTCACACAAACAACCTGAAGGAGAGTCTAAGTGGCAATTACCTGCACTCATGGTTATATCCATGTATGTTTGGAGGACACTGCTCTTGAGGAGTCCTATGGATCCATCATCCCATTAAATCAGTGACAACTATATTAGCAATGCATAATTGCAAGGGGCAGGGAGAGAGACAGAGCCTTAGCTGTCCTTGTGCAACACATCACTAACAGTTTCAAAAGCAGCTCAGGAGCTTAAGTCTCATTTCCAAAATTGCCTTGGGTAATCGTTCACTCAGGAGTAGCTGCTACTTGATGAGAGTAAGTCCAATTCTTTTTCCCTCATCCTGCTCACCCACATCAAAGGGTGAGGCACAGTGGTTTGTGCCAAAGATGATTAATACTCCCAGGGTTTACAGGGCCAAACCTGTGTGGAAAACACTCAGCCTCACCACAGCTGAGTTCACACTACGCTTTGGTTCTCTTCATCAAAGCGAAGTGAAGCTGCCTGAGCAGGGGCTGGCACGCAGCGATGCTGATGGTATCACTGGCAGACACAACACAGCCCTGCAGCGGGCACAGCGTGAAGGCAGGGCCAGGAATCCATGGGTGGAGCAAGCATCACACCTGGGTAAACACAATCCATTTTCCCAGAGCCCAGCTTCGATCTGGTTACTGCACCACGGGCAGCTCAGCCCTCAGGGGCTTTTCTGCTTCACTCTCTGGCAAGCACCTTCTTCAGTGAATGAGCAAATGGTTGGCATCTGCCATTGAGGTATAAAAAGATTTCCCTGCGGGGTGGAGCTCAATATGTTGATGATCTCATGGTTTCAGTCACGGTGACCTGCTGCACTTGATGGATGCATCCCTTCCTCCAGTGCCCCTGCCCTTGCCCTCCGTCAGCAGCAGCTACTTCTGTCTTCAGCTGAGTTTTCAGCCAAGGAGGCTGGAATCACCTTACCCACACTTTCCAGGGCAAATCTCAGTTGCACACAACACAACAGCAAACCCTGTCCTCCTGACCCATTCTGGGCTCAAAGTGAGACAACCCTTGCAGAAGAAAAAGCCCAGGAACTTGCAGAAATGGCAGAGGTAAAATGTTAAAGGGACACAAGGTTCTAATTTCAGTCACTTATTTACTGTAATTTCCCTCCTATTTAGGAAGATCCAAATCTTACCTAACAGCATCCTGACCCCGCTGGGAAGCCCAGCTGTAACCTTAAACCCCATTTAAAAATAGGTGGTCCTAAGAATTCTGCAGGCATGAGAGCCCTGGTATTCATGAGGGGTTCAAGTAACTCGTCTGCAGCCCTCCGATGGTTTGATATGGAAGGCTTTCAGGTGTATTATATTTTAAATCAGTTTCATTGTTAAGACAGCACTGAAATCTGAAGGACTTCAACTGCTTATAGAGAGTGACTAGCAGCTATGGGACATTGTCTGATTCCTCCACATTTGGCCCTGTCATACAAGGGCTCACTACAATGATAGGAGGACAGAGTAGGGATCAGAATCACAGAAGTTTCCAGCTGCCAGCTAAAATGGCCAATAAAGAATCTCTGATGTGCAATTAAAGAGTGCTTTCTGTGACACAGAAATCCATCCAGAGGGGTGTGGAAATTATAACTGAACTTCTCATAAATTACTGGAAGTCAAACGTTAACAATTTCCATGTAAGGAAGATGAAAGGCGGAGCGGGTGGAATGCATACATATATTCAGCTCCATTATTCTCGCCTCAAAAACCAGCCCAGCGTCCCTTTAATCACTCAGCAGCTCATCTCTAAGTTGTCTCTATTATTAACAACAAAGTGCTTGTTATTTCCATGGCCATCCTTTGAAGAAGCCAGGGATGGGGGTGAGGATGCCTGTGGTGAGAAACACGGCACAGCACGGACACGGGATGAGCAGTGTGGGCAAGGCCGCGGCGTGCCAGCTCAGGAGGAGTGATCAGAACAGAGCAGCTGTGAGCCAAGGGGCAAAACAGGAATGAAGGAGATGGTGAGACTCTTCTATCCAGGGAAAGGGTGGGCACCTCGTAATTCTGCAAATGGCAAACACAGCCTGAAAAACTTTCAGGCAACTTCTAAGCAGGATATACCCATCCCTACCTTTGCACTGCAGCAGAGAAATCTTTCACAAATGCACGTGACCTAACAGGTCTAGTTTCTCTTAGTAATTTTAACAAACAGTAATTGGAACTCCTGGCTGAAACCACAGGGGATTTCCTCATGCAAAGCTACAGCGTGGACCTGGCTCTGCTGTTGCTATAATTAGCATGTGTACATAAAAGTACCATTATCATCCTGTGACTTCTCTGGCCCAATTTGCACTGATATTCATGATGAAATTGCCTCCTTAGCCTGGCTTCTCCTATCACTCCACCGAGAAATGAGGTATCTGTGGATGAATCACACAAGATGGGAGGGGGAAGGAAGAAAGTTCTTCATACTCAAACCTTTTTTATCAGCAGTTGAAGGAAAGGAAATTAACGGGTACTTAGGTTAATGAAAACGGGAAGCTTGCAGGGATGCAGTCACTTTTAGAACAGTCAGGATTACTCAAGGCTAACAAATATAACACAAAATGGCTTTTTACTACTACTAGGTAAGGTTGTCCTTTTGGTGCAAAGGGTTGCATATTATCCTTCAGTGGTCTAGCCCTGGTGTCTCATCTCCTCTGTGGTGAGGCTGAATGATAGTTGTCTTACAGCCATCCTCACAGCTCTGGCAAAGTAATAAAAGGGTTTCATCGTTAGGTGAATCTGCATCAGGCAGAGTTCAGATTCCTGCTGCGGAAGCCAAGAAAGGACAATATCTGGTAGTTGTGAAGCATCTTCTCTCCAAATTCCTGGACACAGTGTGCAGGCTCCATGTCACAGGCGGCACCGAGATGTGAGATGAGTCACCTCAGTGGAGCGCAGACTCAGCGCTCCATTTCTAATCTAGGCCCTGCGTTGTAGATGTTTGTCACTGCAGCACAGGGTGATATCTTCACGCTGTATTGCTTTCTTCCTGCAACTCAACGAACATCTCATAATAAAGCCTTTGTGCTTCAGAGAGGATTGAGGTCTCCAGGAATTACTTACAAAGCCTGAATGAACATTTCAGGCTGTACCAATTCCTATGTGTTTCTGTAACAGCACAATCTCTACCCAGTGACTACAGACCCAGGCTGCTGCTTTTCAGGGATGGCTATGAACACTGGTGACTAGGGGTATCTCCATGTTACTGCAAGGGCACCTTTCACAGCAAGAAGACTCTTGTCTAGATTTGGACCATGCATAGTTTTACATCCCTAATACAGCCAGGGTCCTGCCCAGGTCCCCATCCTGTGGGCTCCCACCTCCCTGCTTTTCTTGGAGCACAGTGCAGCTGCAGGTCACACTGCACATCCTCTGGGGCTGCTCAGGGCAAAACCACCTCAGCAAAGCAGAACTGACACCAGACACATACCAGGCACTCAAATTCCCACAGGCACTGGAAATAGCACGGCCACAGCCCCGCAGCCCCGTTCACCACAGGGACAAGTGTGCAGGATGGACAGACCAGGAGCGGTGAGCCATGCTGACCTGTCCCTTCCAAACAAACCACAGCTGCTGGCTGGCATGGCCCACATCGTGGAGACACCCCAAGATTATAAACAAAGAGCAAACTAAGAGCAGCAAAAACTTCTGGGAGCAATGCTGATTCCAAAGCCCAAACAGCATCCCTGGTGTCACCAAGTACCCAACCTCTTCCCATGGCTCTTCTCCAGGGAAAACCCCATCTCCCCTTCAACTTTTCTAGCTGACAAAGTGGTGATTAGTTGGACTCGATGATCTTAGAGGTCTTTGCCAACCTAAATGATTCTTTGATTCAGTGATTCCCCACTCACACCTGCTTATCACCAAGGCCATCGCCTCTCCAGGGGGATGGTTGTCCTGATTTGTCTCCATACCTGTCAGACACTCACTGCAAAGGCATTCATGCCTCAAGAATGACAGGAATGCCTGCTCCACACCCTCCAAGTTGTGCCTTGGCAGGCAGCAGAGCGGCCTCTGAGAAGGAAGAGAGCTTGCTGCTCATTCCAGAAGTAGTCATCCTCTACACAAAGGGAAGGAACCTGGAGGGGCTCAGAGGAAACCATGAATTATTGCTTTACATAATCTTGTCCTGTGCCAAGGATTGGGAGGGGATTTCCCAAAGACATTGGCTTGTCTTTGTGGCTTCTGCAAGGAAGAGGAGGAAGAAGATGCTCCAGAAGAGAACCAGGTTGTATGACTCAAATACCCCAGCTCCAGAAGGGGCTAAGGGAAAGAAAGGTGGTATATTAAGGTAGATGGTACATTTTTGGAAATGGATACTAAGCTTTTTTCATCTCTTGTCCACCACTGGTTTTCTCTGGGCACCTCTATCTACATGTGAAGGCTCCTAATAGAAAACACATTTAAAAATGCCTTTTTAAGCCACCTCCTAATTCTTTCAGCCCTCATGGGCATCGGAAGTTAGGAACACCAGCTAATGCCAGCCAGAGAACAAGCAGGCACTATGCAAGCATGTCTGCCCCAGTTTCCATATCTTGGCACTGCTCTCCCCAGCTGCAGCTTTTATTCAAGAAACAGTAAATTTGGCAAAGGCTCTGCTTGGCCATTTGATCTGTGGCACTTTGGGGGAGACTCACAAGTGCTGCGTCCCATTCATAGGAGCTCTGTCTTTAACAAATGTCACGTTTGTTCCCCTAACTCCACTGGATTCTACTGGAAAACTCTAATTGCCCTGTGTGCTGGTGTGGCACAGCTCTCCCCAGGCCCCCAGCCTGCCCAGTGAAACCCTTCTTCTTCTCTCCATCACTCCCCAGCCAAGGTGCTTTGCTGGCAACTGCCCCAACCCCGCTCCAGTTGCAGTTAAAATAAGAGTGAGGTCCCAAATTTATCTGCAGCTATTTGTCTTATACAGTCATCTCCCTCTTTCTCCATCACACACCCCCACACCAGTGCTTTAGCAGGGTTGGATGACCCAAGGTCAGCTTTAGGTCACCTCATTACTGTCATTGCATTTACACTGACTGGAAGGGGAAACAGGAGAGAGAAATGTTGGAATCAAGGCTGTAATATCAGTACAGAGAAGGGATATCTCCATCCAAAACTAAGGCACAGGACAGTCTGATCCTGTGGGTGATGTTGGAGTGAACAGTTCAGCAGCAGGGACATCTCAGAATGTTTTCATTTGGTTGGAGTTGCTTTTTCCCTGCTTTTCCCAGAACTGGAACCCTACTGCAGGAGGTCACATGGCACAAGGCAGAGGAGACTTATTAAAAATACAACAACATTCACCTTCCTTGCTCTCAGAGTGTAAATTAGGCTGGCCACTTGTCTTGGACAGCCTTCTTGACACTGAGAACAAACCATGCCTGCATTGCCTCTCTAATGGCCACCCCTGCTCACCCACGGGTCCCCAGCAATTCTGTGTCACCAAGAGACTGCCCTGCCCACTCTCCCTGTGTCCTGCCACATTCCCCTGCCACATCTGCTGCATCAATCTCCCACTGCCTGAGAGCAGACAAGGAAACTACTAATGTAGGAGGGAAGAGGCACCACTGGGGCTGCCTGCACGGAAATGCAGATCCTACTTTCATAGCATTTTCCAGCCCATTTGTACCTTCTCCCTCCTTTTCCATGGAATCCAGCCTCTCGCTATCCAACTTGAGTTTCCTGCTGATGCTTGACTCATTGTCCCTCTTAGGACCAATTTTTCATCTCCAGTCATTTCATCTTTTTACACTCTTCTTGGGCATATAGCCTCTCTTATTTGGTTGCCTCCATCTATCCCTTCAACCATTTCCTTAGAGTCCTTCTCTTTCCGTCACTGGTGTTTGCTGTATTTATGACTTTAATGGCAGAGCTGACAGGAGCCTCCTTAGACATAGGCCATCAGTAAGCTGCAGTTGTTCAAACCTATGCTAAAAGAGTTGGCCCTGTCCAGTTTTATCATTATGTTTCCCCTCCTGAGTTTTGAGTGTTAAAGAGGATTCTTAGGCAGAGAAAGAAACCATTCGTGAATTCGCTCTGACTTTGCTACAAGCCTTTGGCTTTGCAAATCGTATCAGAAAGGAAAATCCCCAAAGCTGTGTCCTGTAGCTGTAGCAATCTGAAATCCTACCCTGCAGCCAGATAAGTGAATCCAAGCGTGGTTTTCAGCAGTGGTTTGCCCCTGGAATGGAGAGTTGGGGCCAGCCCAGCCTGAGGCCAAGCCCGAGCAAATCCAATGCTAGGCCCCATCCTGGGTCTCTCTAAGATGCAAGGGGGCTTTGCAGACTGGTAGGGATCACTCATCATGCCCCAGGCCACCAGTTCTGCAGCACCCCATGCTTCACTTCAAATCAACAATCCTTTCCCTTCTCCCCAGTTCATTTCTGTCTCTCCTGGCCAACATCCACAAGTCATGCCTAGAAACCACAACTTCACCCCCAAGCCCCTCCTGCTACCACTGGCTCTGCCTTGGAGGCTCATCACACACAGCTCTGCACCCTGACCTTTCCTTTCTGGGAACAGCACGCACTGCTCGCCTCCCATCACTTCCAAGGAAGGGGCAGCCCAGCGGGAGTACCCTGCCCCTCTCCCTGCCTCCTCCTGCCTCTGCCAGCCCAACGTGGCAGCAGCCAATGTGTCATCACCTCCGGCACCAGGGAGAGAAGCCGGCAACTGTCCCTTACAGTCTGATAGCAAATGTCAGAGGGAGGGGCTGGGACTGCAGGAGAACAGCCTGTACATCACTCTGCTGCCGGGGATGGGGAGGTGTTCATTCAAGGCTGGATGACTCTCCTGGAGCAGTTTACATGCTATAAATAGGTACCTCGAGGATCCCCTTTTAAGAAGGGTCTTTCTCTACAGCGGGGAGCCCCTGAGGGACAGGGAACCACATAGTCAGCTTTAAATGAGCTGTACAAAACATGCTATGCAGTTACTGAGGAATGACCTTCTTGTTCTGAGTCACCAAATGTCTTTCCGTGGTTCTGCTCTCCCTTTATCCTCCCACAGGTCTCACCTCTACAGTGCCCCTTTGCCTCAGCTGCTGAGCCAAAGTGATTTTGTCTACAAAGCTGCTGGTGCATCCCTTCTGTGGGTTTGATCCCCATATGGGCCATTCCCTTAAGAGTTGGACTCGATGATTCTTGTGGGTCCCTTCCAACTTAGAATATTCTGTCATTCTGATTCTGACTCAACTTCACACCCAGTAGCTCTGCACTAGAGCTGTTCAGCCTGACTTGTGTAAAGAAGGTCCTGTGCTCAACCAGACTCGTGTCAAGGCAAAGTATCACAGTAGTATTTGGGTTACAGAGAGGTCTCACCATCAGTCAAGGCTGATACAGATGTATCTCAGCATCATTCTCTTGCTACCCACAGTTATAATTACACTTCCTCTCAGAAACCACGAACAGCAACAGCATCTTATTCTCATGAGATACAGACCTGAGCTGTGACCCTAACAAAGGACTGGAAAGAAATGGTGACAGCCTACACCTGATCCCACCCATTCCCAAGCAGGACTGCCAGGTGAGGTCAGTGGAGATTGAGAAAACATCTGAACAGTGAGAACAGATTCCCCAGTGAACAGGTACCAACCCAGCTCCCCCACCCTGCTCCCCTGAACAGAGATATTTTGGGGCTCCCACAATCTTTACCATGTGCAGACACACTTCCTTTCTCTACCAAGAGTGTATCGGAAAATCAGCACATCTACCACTGAGCCATTTGCTTTTGGGGACAGGCAGCGAGAAACTTATCTAGGGCTCTAGTTTCTCTCAGGAGAAAGTACCCTGCATTTCCAGCTATGAGTCCAATACAACAGAATAGGACTTTCAGCCTTTGGAGCAGGGACCCTGTAACCCCAGGGGTATTTTGCATCCAACAGACACTAAGGAGTGTCATGTCCTGACAGGCACCATCATGGGAGGCACCATTTAATCTGATTCCAGTGGGCTTGGGAGGCAGGAAGAGCATTATGGCTTTGGGGATGATAAGAAATGTTTTCAGCCCTGTGGTTCTTGCTTCAGCTGCGAAGTATCAAGATGAAGGCAGTTCTCACCCAGGGGTGAACAAGAATTTCCTTCAGCCAGAGAGAAAAAGAAAAAAAGATTAGGGAGAGGTTTTTCACACTTGCATACACTTAAGAGGAAAAAATATTTACATGAGGGAAAAAGGACTTGGCAGGGGCTTCCCAGAGGCCATTTGCTGTTTATGCATTTCTCAGGACTGGGCTGAGGCCACAGAGCTTGGTGGTGGCGCCTGAACCTCCCTGAGCAGCTGAGAGGACTGTCTTTAGGGCTGGGGAGATCCTCTCAATGCTCCTACTGTGCCTCCACATGCAGAGAAGTTGTGTCTGTGAGACCACAGGCAGCTCTGACAGTGGCTGCTGTGGTTTCCTAATGCCTTTCCTTTGTCATCCCTGAGGGACCAGAGCCAAGAGAAGCTGTTGGAAGCCTCAGGGTAACATCACATGTGCTGGGAAGCAGGAACTGGGCTCTAAGAATCTCTTAATACCAACAAACCTTTCCAGGATGGGATGAGAAATATTCTCCAATTGAAATGTCCTGTTTTAACAGGAGTGAGGGGGAGCTGGATGGCAGCTGAGGCTCCCACCACAGAGGCTGAAGGTCTGACTGATTCTTTCATCAGGACCCCTGCAGTCAGCAATGGCTTGTGCTTATAGCTGTGGCTCTCTATCTCTTGAAAGCACAAAGCCACAAATTATTATAATTTGGGCATCTGCCGTGCTTTGGAATTGCCTAGTGCAATCCCTCCCTGTCCAAGCTGCACGACAGCTCCCTGCTGTTGTTTCTGGAAGGAAGAAGCCTCAAAATGTTCCAGGCACACTGGCCTCTGCTGCCAAGACTTTCACCATGGTCTTAAGTGGCATAAAGAATGCAAAATACTTGTCACTGCAACATGCTGGGCTGGGATCCTACTTTACATTACCAGTGCTCTTTCTTCACCCTCACTTGAAGCAACAGGAATATCAGGACAACAGGTAACAGAGAACAGGCCAGGAGACTTTCCCAGAGACACACCCCCATGAGCTTTTCCAATCCTATCTAGGAGATAAAACAACCTGGGACAGACAGCAGTGTCCTACCACCACACCGTGCTTCTGTCACCCCAGGGCAGGGGCAATTCGTTCCATCACCTGCTTCCAGCCCAAGCTCCAAACCAGCCCAGCTGAAGAAGCTGCAGCACAATGTTTGGTGCTAAGTCAACACTCAGAAGCCCTGTGAGGTGTGAGGTAAGACCTTGCCCAGACAGCCGAGAAGGGAGCAGAGCCACCACTCCCTCCTGCTGTGAGCCAGCGTGGGGGCTCTGGGGTGGAGCAGAGCAGGGACAGCATTGGGCTCTATAGATCAGTGCCAACCACGTTTTGCAGTGTTTCATGTTTCCCATCCCAGCAGTCTCAGCACTGGACATCTGTGTTTCCTCCCAGTCCCAGGGAACGCTGGCACTGGTGACCAGCAACAGAGGATTAAAGCCCCCATCTGTACTGGTCCATGTTTCTGCAGCAGCATGGGAAGTGCTGCCATGGCAGTGCAGGAGCCATCCAAGACTGCCATTGTTTCCAGTCCAAACAGGCAGGAAAGCAGGTGGACTTTTAAAACTCTGTTTGCAGATCCCGGCATAAGATGTGAAAATCAGATAAGCCCTTTTACATGTGAAAACCAGATAAGCCCTTTTACAGCGAGGTTTTGAGCACTCACAGCTCCTTCACCATTTCCAGTGCTCAAAGCACTGAATAAATTAACGAAATTCTTGTCCACACTATGTTTGCCTCCCTGCCAGCGCCCACATCTTGAGGTGCTGGTTTTCTTTAATGAGCCCTGAATGATTCACTGGAAGAGTCTTGGAGAGTACGGGGGAAATAGAGCCAGCAAAACAGCTTTAAGCAAGGACACTTGACTACAAGCATACCATAATTACTCTTTATTTAAACACAACATCGATAGGATGTGCAATAAATACTCCAAGTTTTAAACATACAGATCTTCATCTATGTATGTATCTAGCACAGCAAAACACCTTTAGATTTCCTTGTCTATATACAGATCTATATATTGCTGGATATGGATAATGGAGATATATATACACACATATACATCTATCTATAATGAACTTGTGCAAAAATGACCTTTCCAACGACAGTAAACAATTAAGTATTTCCCAGTCCACTCTCACTGGCACTGGCAATATTGCACAGAAATTGAATTGTATGCTCCTGCCATTGGGAGGGTGAGAAAATGGGAAAAACTGAAATTGCAGGCACAGAGAAGCAACAAATCCACTTTTTGCACGATGAAGAAAGTTTATAAAAGCCCGGTGCCCACTAAAATACTCTGCTTGATTCATCACCTTTACACAAAGCAATTCCAGCAAACACCCACTGCCAGATCCAGAGGAATCAGGGTTGTGTTCTGCTCTTACAAGGCTTACCACTTACCACTTTACTTCCAAGTTGTGTAAACCCCAGTTTCCAGCATGCACTGCTCTGTCTAGACCCAGGCTGTGCCACTGGAGAAGTGACTGTGCTCCCAGCCCAGCTGGCTGTACTTTGTTCTGTGGCAGGCAAATACAAGCCTCAGTCCTCTGGCTGAGGGAGCAGTGGTGCCACAGGACCTGCCCGTGCCACCAGCTGCAGCTGGAGCCCTTGAGGAACAGCTTTAGTGCATCTCCCAAGAGTCAGTGCTGGGTGGAATGTTGCTGCCCTACTCTGGAATGTGACAAAAAGCACCTACAGGTTCCCCTGGGTGCCCCATGTCACTGGTGACCCACAGAAATGTCTTAGCAAGAGGGCAGCATCCTCACAGCCCAGGGTGTGTGTTCATTGCAAAATGTTCTCTTCGCCCCCAGGAAGAAAGATTAGTACTAATGTTTGCTTTCAAAATAGCTCCAATAAAAGTACAACAAGGGGAAGAAATGCTGGGGCTGCTCAGAAAAAGCCAAGCTTTCACACTGGAAGAGACTGCTGCACAGGGAGGAGATGCCAAAGTGGCTGTGATCCTACTGTGGAGCTGAGAAACCAAGTGAAGTGTAAAAACAGCGATGAAAGGAACCTTAATCTTGCAAAACACTAATCTCAGGGAGCCTGGAGTCACACTGCCTCTCTGCTGAGAACAACGACCAAGGCCAGGACAGCTTTTCACAACAGCTCTTGCTCACCTGAACCTGCAGAACCGCTCTGGGTACCACATACATTGCACACCTGAAGTGCAGGCACAAGTTAGCAAACATTGTGGGTCAGCCAAGGTATGAGGTGCTTCACCAGGACTGGATGCCTCTGCAAAGTCATCTGGGGAGAGGAAGACTGGGGTAATGCTGGTGAGAAGACCAGTGTACACCTTCCCCAGCTTCCCCTTCAATCCTCACAGCCCAGGGACACAGCCAGGCAGTGCCATGGTAGGTCAGGAAACCTTTGTTTCCCTGCTACTTTGAGGATGGCACTTTGTATCCACTGACAGAGAGCAGAGAAGGGAACACACAAGACAGGCCATCCTCCCTCCTGCCAGAGGAATGAATGTGCTCATAAACCCATCTCCTTGGGAAATGGATTCATCATAGAGTGAAAATAAACACTCAGAGGCAGAGGACTGGCAAAGGGAGGGACAAAGCCCTTCCCTCAGACAGTGTGGGTGTTTGAGACTCCTGGCAGCAGGAGCTGTAATTAAAGGTGCAGGAGCAGACTGTCCCCATGCGCCGGACGAGTCGGCAGGGAAGAGAACGAGCCTGGCAGAACCAAGAGTTTTGGCTGAAACTCAGGGGAAAGGGGAGAGTTTAGGACCTCTGGAAAAAGGGCAGGCAACTCAGGCAACAACAAGGATGTTGCGAGATGATGCAGGGAGAAAAGTCAGAAGGACCAGAGCCCAACTAGAGTTTAATCTGGCTGCTGCCATAAAAGACAATTAAAAATGTTTTTATATAAGCAATAGAAGGAGGGCTAAGGAGAATTTCCATACTTTATTTGGAAAACACAGTGACAAAGGATGAGGAAAAGGCTGAGGTACTTAATGCCTTCTTGGTCTCAGTCTTCATTAATCAGACCAGTTATGCTCCAGGCACCCAACACCTTGACCTGGAAGACAGGGACCTGATGTCCTGTATCAAGGTGACCTGCTTAGTAGATGAGGGAAAGACTGTGAATGATGTCTACCTGGACTTTAGTTAAGCCTTTAACACCTCCTTCCCACAGCATTCTCCTGGAGAAACTGTTTTCCCATGGCTTGGATGGGTACACTATTTGCTGGGTACAAAAATGACTGGATGGCTGGGCCTAGAGAGTGGTGAGGAATAGAGCTGAATCCAGCTATGGGCCAGTAACCAGTGGTATTTCCCAGGGCTCAGTTTTGGGCCAGTTCTGTTTAATATCTTTATTGATGATCTGGACAAGAGGATCAAATGCACCCCCAGTAAGGTTACAGATGATGCCAATTTGGGAGAAGTGTTAATTTGCTGGAGGGTAGGAAGGCTCTGCAGATGGATCTGGACAGTCTGGATCGATGGTAGTGCCAGGTTAACAGTTGTACTTGACCTTAAAGATCAAGTCCAATCTAAAAGATTCCATGATCCTATACCAGAAGGGCGAGAGATGCTGGGAGATAGACTGCAGCCTGCTCTTTACAGCCAGCTCTGACAACACCTTCCCCTCGATGACAAAAGCATGTCCCTTATAGTAAATAAACTCTTAAATGGGCCCTTTGCAAAGCCCAGCAGCTGTGACATGTGGGAGAGCTGAAGAGCACGTTGTGTGACTGCTCACACATCCGCTCCCTCTCTGGAGAAGCAGGGCTTTCCTTTCTACTCTATTAATCCCTGACCTATTTTCAAACATTTTGGTGCATTTTGTAACTTAAGTCTCTTCCCTCTCTCTCTGCTGTACCACTGTCCTTCAGCAGGGGCCTCACCTTGACCCCAGGGGAGGTTGCACGGTCTGGACACAGTTTCAGAGGCAAGGTTGAGGCAGGCACAGCCCTGACACCCCACAGCAACATGATATGCACCCATAGGCGATGCTGCCCAGTGGGAATTGCTGAACAACTCGGGACATGGAGTGCTTTGGGAACAATCAGTCCTCAAAAGATGCTTGAGTCTCATTTCCTGGTGGGGATCTGCACCCAGACCCCATTCCCTCTGCCAGCTCCCCATGCACTTCCACATCTCCCTAGTGCCAGAGCAAGCTGAAGGTTATATTTCCAGGCCTGCCTACCCAGAAACCAAAAGCTCTCCAGGAATGCTCCCAAGAGGCAAAGGACTAGCATAACTCAGGAGCTTTCAATTCTCTGGCTGTTTTGGAGGATGAAGCAAAGACAGCTCCTGATGTGAAAGCTGCAGCTGCCCAGATCACAAGCAAGACCTACAGCGAGGGCAGTATTTTGTAACAACACAAAAGCTGTGTTTGTGATCTCCATCTCAACTAAGACTTTAACAATTGCAATCTCTTTGGCCGAAGTGGCTAAAAGCAGTGAACATACTGCCAAACTCCAGTCAGCTGCACACACAGATACCTGGGGGTCGTATCCCACCCGTGTCCCCACTGACATGGGTGGGCAGTATCCCTCTCATGCTCTACCCACCTTTGTGGCAGTGGCACAAGGTACAAGCCAGCAGCACAGCAGGTAGACTGCTCTGTTTGCAATAACAATTTGGTGTTTATCACTGTGTGTTTTATCAGATGTATTTAACCTGAGCCAACTCTCTGCTGGTGTAAATCCTAAGTACCCTAAAATCCAATTTAACAGCTACTTCTGACTTCAATGCTACATTTTTTAACGCCTAGCATGTATCTATAAAACTATCTTTGTAGTGTAAAATATTCTAACAGGCCAAAGCTTTTCTTTTCCAACCACAGACAGGAAAGATTTGTCAGGTTTGGTTTTGGTTATGCCATAATATCTTTTCTCTCTTTCAGTTCCAGCTGCCCCCAGAACTACACAGTTTATATTTTAATAGTTTTACTAATGTTACCTTAGAGGAGAAAAATCAGTTCTTCAACACTCAGACTCCACTGCAAGCCTGAGGTTTCCTAACACTGTAGCTGAGCTTTGTAGTACCAAGGTCAACTGCCCAGTGCAAACAGCCCAACATCCCCTGTCCCTTACACATCCACGTGCTCTGGATGCTGGAGTGGATTTACATTCAGTCACTTGCTCATCTCTCAGTTTTGGCTACACAGAGCCACAACATCTGAAGTATAAACAGAGGCAGCCAAACAAACAGAGAGATTATTTGGACAACAAAGTCCTGGTCCACAACATGTGTTACTGAAGTGCCAGTAATTAATAACAGTGAAAATACAGACCCCAAGTTGCGGACAAGGGATTTCTTTGTGCCAGAGGGTCCTGTCCCAAAGCTGGTGAGAGCCTGTTTGACCACTGAGCCTGTTGGAGGCTGGCTAACCCCTCAACACTGTGGGGCATCTCCTCCCTGTGTGCCCTTGCTACCTGCCAACCCACACTGCCCCCAGGTATTGCAAAATAAAAGTGACTGGCAAGATTCAAAATGCAGGAGACAGAACAACACAGGAGATATTGATCTCTACAATCAAGAGGTTAATTGTCACTTCCCCTCAATGCTACATAATAATCATGGCCTGCACTGTTGTAAAGTGCATCTCCAGTTCCAGTGTGAGTACCTACACTGTGTGTACCTACACCGACTCCACATCACACCAGCCTGTCACCTTTCAGTCCTTGTGCAGTATGAAGCAAACAGCACCTGACTGGCAGTCCTGGTCCTGTGCTGGGTCTCCCCTACTCGGGTAGCCTGTTAATGTTTATCTGAGGAGGTGACCTGGGGCCTCACACACCACACCGTTAGATCACACCCTTCCTTTGCCCGACTGGCTCACACTCAGAGCTTGGGGCACTGCTGACATCCCTCCCAAGGCAGCAGGTGAGGGCACAGACAGGTGCAGGCAACAAAGCAGAGAGGCAGGAGGGAAGGACTCAGACACATTCCCTGCCTCTGCTGTAGTGCTGAGCTGCAAAGGCAGCAAGTGGGGTTGAGTCGGAGAAGAAGAGGGTTTTTACAACTGTTCCTCCTTCCTAACACCCTTTTCAAGCAGGATCAGTACCACTCTGGGAAAAAAAAGAAGGGAGCACTAGGAGTTTCCAGACCCCAGCCCTGCACAAGCCAGGTGGGGTTTTACCACGAGGGATGTGAGAGCTCATGGAGCTTGTCCCCACACCTTGCAGCAGCATCAGAGACCATCAGTAATGACACCCCCTCCTGCTCCCTGCCGTTCGGGGAGGGGGGGCAGGATTCCCCTCCATCATTCCCTGGGGTTGCCCCTGGCGGCACCAGCGCTTGGGGCAAGTCCTTCTCAGAGCAGCCAAGAGAGCCAAGGCCACACGGGGACTGCAAAAAGGTGTCGGTAACCAGAAACCCTGCTCCACCCCCCTCCCAGCCTCCAGCCTCCCCAGGACAGCGCACAGCGCTGCTCCGAAGCCCCTCTGCCTTCTGCACCGGGGGGGTACCAGCCTGGGGTCTCAGCTCCGGGCTGGTCACCCCACTGCGTTTGCAAAGCTAGTTCTGCCACGGACCCAGCGACACCCAGACCCACCCACTGACCACGGCACGGCCCAAGTAGCAACGCAACGAACACCCCCGTAGTGCGGGGAAAGCGCGTGGAAATGCGGGGGATCCACACACGGGCAGTGCCCGAGCGTTCCCCCGCGGGACACCACGGTCCCACGGAGCGCCGGCAGGACCCGTGGGCACCGTTTCCCCGCACCGCTCCCGAGTGTTTCTAAAAGGACCCCGCGCTTGCACAACCTCCCGGCCCGCGGGTCCAGCCTGTCACACAGCACCGCGATTGCAGATAGGTAGGGAGCTCCATTCCCCCCTTCCCCAGCCCAAACCGCTGCTTCCCTCCAGCTAGGGACTCCCAGAGAGCCAGCCCTCGATAGCAGTGCGGTCCTGTCCTGCCGCCCAAACCTGCCCGCCCGTGTCTGCCGTGCCCCACCAGCCCTCCCCGCCCGCCGCCAGCTCCGCAGCGCGGGGACACCAAGGCAGCGCCTGTTACACGGGGAAAAAAACCTCCACAACCAACCCCACAGACCTGCAGCCGTCCCACGGTCGGAGATGAGCTGGATGCCATGGAAAATAAAAACCCTCCTCCCCTCCTCTCGGGCTCACTGTCATGTGAGACTTGTAGTTAAACAAACTGGGTGCTTTAAAAGCTTTCGGTTGGATGCAAAACGATGGTCTGTGGTTGCAGACTTCCCAGTACAACATTCCTGAGTCCCACAGTCACAGGCTCACGTTTTAGGCAAATAGTCCATTTACTCCTATTATTATTTCAGCAGAAAGTCCTATAGCGCTTGGTAAAAAAAGCATTCGCAGTTTCTGGACGTTGATAAAACTGTCCCACTGCCGGCCACAGCCGAGGCCGTGACCCAGCCCTGCGACCCGCGCTCAGCCCCATTCCCAGCATCCCTTCCCCGCTATTTTGTCGCAGAGTGCCACCTCCGCACAGTCCCCCGGGCTGGACAGCACCGGCACCACCGCCCGAGATGCCCACCTGGCCGGGGGGGCTTCCCACGGCCACCGACTCGGTCAAGAGAAGAGAATTAGGAGGAGTCCCGGGAGGCGCCCGGCTCCTCAGCGGGGCTGCCGCCGGGGCAGGGGGTGTCCAGCCCCAGCCCTGCTCCCGCCGCCCCGCACGGCTCTCCCGCAGCAGCCACCGGCTGTTCACAGCAAGGTCATGAGGTAGTTCAACACCGGCCGCGGCCAGAAACTCCTTCCGAGAACGTGCATTCTGCACAGCCTCAAATCCCCCCGACCCCACTTAAGGGACCCTCGGTCGTGCCCCTAACCAGGGAGGCCGCCAGCAGCCCACCTGCCCTAGCCGGAGCCAGCCCCCACTTGCATAAGGCTTGAGTTTGGGGTTTCTCGCAGCCATTAGATTTTGGGGGCACTCTAGAAGAGGATCACTATTATTATTAAGGGAGGAAGTTGATTTTCCTTAGAAAGACTCCTCTGTACAACCACTGTGTGCCACATCAGAGCCCACAGTACCCTACCCGCTAGGCACAGTACCTTTGCAGTGCAAAAAGTCCTCGGGGTGAGGGAAGGAACCCTCTTCACAGAGCAAGTCACAGGTTTTATCCGGTTCCAGGGGGTAGCCGTTTTCCTCCTCATTGTAGTCGCCCCTGCCGTTGCTGTTGGAGTAGCCGTTGGCATACATCTTCAGGGCAGACCTGCGGAAGCACAGGAGCTCCTGGAAGGCGTACCTGAAGTCCGGGCTCCGGCAGTAGATCAATGGGTTGAAGGCAGAGTTGACATAGCCCAGCCAGTTCAAGAGGATGTACACGTACTTGGGAATGATGTTGTCCTGGATGACGTGCACGATGTTGACAATGAAGAAGGGCAGCCAGCACAGCGTGAAAGTGCCCATGATGATGCCCAAGGTCTTGAGGGCCTTGTGCTCCTTCAAGAACTTGGAGGCACGGCGGTACCCGGCTCCCCCTTTCTGCTCCTGCTCCTTGTTCTGGGTGTGAAACCTCCCCTCACTCCTGTCTATCTTCTGCAACTGCTTCTTGGCCACCTGGAAGACCCTGGCATACACGAATACCATGACGACGAGTGGCAGGTAGAAGGAGATGATGGAGGAGGCAATGGCATAGGCTTGGTTGGTGAAAAAGTCACAACATGTGTCCTTCTCATAGCACCGGATGGCTTCTTCATGGTCTGCCCGGTACCAGTGCATTTGGATGGGCAAGAAGGAGGTGAGGGCTGAGACCACCCACACGATGAGGACGACCACGCGCGCCTTGCTCTTAGTCAGCAGGCTCTGGTACTTGAAAGGGGAGGTGATGGCGAAGTACCGGTCCACAGCAATGACACAGAGGGTCTCAATGCTGGCCGTGACACAGAGCACATCCACGGAGGTCCAGAACTCACACCAGAAGTTCCCAAACTGCCACATCTCCATGATGATGTGGCAGGCGCCGAAGGGCACCACGGCCAGCCCCATCACCAGGTCAGCGCAGGCCAGCGAGGTGATGAAGTAGTTGGTGACAGTCTGCAGGCGCTGGAACCGGGCGATGGCAGTGATCACCAGCACGTTGCCGAAGACGATGGCCAGGACGATCAGCGACATGAGGATCCCCATGCCCACCATCCACACGTCCCGCGACACCGTGGGGTCGGCGGCGCTCTGGTTGGCGCTGACGTTGCCGCCGGGCAGCTCGGTGCCTGCCACCGCCATGGCCCGCCAGCAGCCCCCCGGGGGCGGCGGGGGGGGGGCTCGGCTTTGCTTAGGGCTCCGCAGCGGCAGCGCTGCTCTGGGTGCCGCGCATACGGGATAGCAGGTGCGGGGACGCTCCCGCGGTGCGAACCTGGGACCGCTCCCGTCCCGTCCTGTCTGCCTCGTCCCGTCCCGTCCCGTCCCGTCCCGTCCCGTCCCGTCCCGTCCCGTCCCGTCCCGTCCCGCGGCAACCGCCCGCCCTCCCGTCTCCCAGCCCGTTCGGCGCCGCGGAGCTTATAAAGTGACACCCGCCCGTGACATCAGCCCGCCGCAGCCAATGGCAGCCGGCACCCGCACCCCGAGCCCCCCCCGCACCCCCTGAGCTCCCCCTCCGTCTGCCCCACGCGTGTCACCGCTCCCCCCGACCACGCGTGCTGCATCCCTGCGGTGTACAGCGCTTCTCGCACCGTGGGCTCCCCCTGCTCCAGGTGTGATCTCTCCCCTCGCGGTGTCCTCACGCTCTCCCGTGCCCACGCGTGTCCCCCAAGCACCCCCACGTGCAGCCTGATGTGCCCTGTCCCCGTGCCTCCCACCTACACTGTCAAGCAAGCACTCCCTACCTCAGCAGTGTCCTTGCACCCCTGGCACCACAAATGCCCCCACACTCCCTGCCCCAAAGTGTCCCCACACCTCTCACCCCACCCACACACTCTGCACGCTCCTGGAGTGTCACCAGGACACACGGCACCAGGAAAATCCTGAGGATGCTGAAGCTCACGGAGGTTTTGTCCCTGGCTGGGCACTGGAGTTTGGCTTTCCCGAGAACCCCCATCTTCACTGGTGACACCTCATGCCAGGTTGTCACCCGTGTCCCCATCCCCAACAGCCCCCAGCACAGCACTGTTACTGTAGCTTCACCCCCAGCTCAGCACCCCAGCTGGCACCCAGGGTGGTGCGGTGCATCCAAATGCACCATCCAGCCCCCAAAACCCCAGAGATGGTCAAAGGCACAGACATCTCTCAACTGTCCGGGGGGCACTGACAAGGCAGGGAGCTGTGTGACTGCTGCAGCCAGGCATGTGGTCAGACCCAGACTCTATCACAAGTATTTCCCTCCAAAATAAACAAATTTGCTAAGTAAGGACTAAGGAATCCTTAAAACTTCCTTTTAGCCTAATGGCAGATAACACCACCCCTGGAGTTTCATTTCTGCCCATGGCTCTGAAGTGGCACTGCCCAGCCTTGTGCTGCTCTCCCAGAGATAAATCATGCTGCCCACTGGGCCTGGGGTGCTTGTGGAGGTGACAGCACAGCCTGAAACCTGTGGTTCTAGAATTGCCCTGTGCCATGGAAAGGTAGTAAAGAAAGAGTTGCTTTTGCCCAGATCTGCCCCAATGCCACCATCTGCACCATCAGCAGCTGCAGGTCGGTGCCTCATTGGGTACAGAACTGTGACTCCCTCACGGCACAGGCACTGGCAGGCTCCTGCCTTCAAATTAAACACTTACCAATGTAGAATTCTATTTGAAACACATCAGCTGCTGGGGTCTGCTGGGTTTTCATAATTCTACCTCATTTTTCCCACACGGTAAGGTGGTACCATGGTGCCAAGGGCCAGGTGCCAGCTGTGGCAGTGGGGCTGCACTGGGGAGCATCCTTCACCCTGACAGCCCCAATTGCACTGGGGATATTTATAGAGAAGAGTTGCATGTACAGAGAGGAAGTTTTGTGTTTTAAGACAGAGGGGCAAATGAGGTACTGGAATCAGGAAATGAAAGGCAGTTTCAGTGGCATGAGGTGTCTGTCTAGGCAGGGACCTTCCTGAACAAGTGGTTTCCCGCTCTTTCCACACACCAGCATTGCATCCACCATTTCAGAGGTTTTAAAAAGGCAGAGACTTGAACAGAGGATCCACAGGGCACCCCTTCCCACTGCAGACATCTGCAGCCTTTGGGAAAACACTGAGAGGAGCCACTGGTTTGGTGCAAATGACCTGAACTAATTACCAGGAGCTTCCTCTGCCCAAAGGATAAATGAGATAAATAGGGCTGTCCTCTCCCCCACACACCAACAGGTACAACTGTAACCCACTGGTGTTAGTCTGTAGAACTCCACTGGCTTTCACAGACCTCACACCAGCTGAGTGTGTGGCCTAGAGGCAGACACAGGCTCCAAGAGCACTTCCTGGGTGTCATGTCCATTCTCAGCTCTGATGAACACAGGTTTCTAGACACTCTCTGCTCAGGGCCAGCAGCATTCACCTTTCAGGGGTAGCACGCCAAAAAGCTGCTGGAAAAGCAGAGGTGCAGATGAGATGCAATAGTGAGAGTGTGGAGCAGAAGGGGGAAGAAAAGCAGAAGATGTGGGAATTAGACATCATCCTGAGCTCCCTGTTCCCCCTTCTATTTTAATAACTGATCTGAAAGCTATAGAAAACACTCGAGGTAAGTGTCTGGTAGTGACCCAATGAGTTTGCTGTGCTGTTTCTGTGGATTAGCCTAACAAATGGGAATACTCAGACACCAAATCAAAGCATCCAGGAAGCATTAGGTCCCCTATCCTAACAGACATACATATATTCCTCCTGAGTCCTGACAGGAGGAGAAGCAGGTTTGGGGACTTGGTGGGAAAAAACAGCTCTGGGAGAATCAAAATTGAGTTCTCTGCTTCATGACAAGTGCTTTACCAAAAGCATCTCTATGTCCTACAGGTCTCTGGTAACAGTCCTGCATCTCTCTCCAGAAGCTCTGAAGGACTCTGGTAGTTTTTGTGGCCCGGGGTGCAGAAATCAGCCAGCCCAGTTTACAGCTAAATATATTTTCTTTGTTGTACTGTATCAAAAGAAACCTCAACCTCTGGTTAACAGGCTGTGGTGGAGTAAGAAGAGAAAGGCTGATTTTTCTTCCTTGATTTTGAAGCTCTTGCACGTGTTGGCAGTTCTTTCTCACCTGTGTGAGGTGTGTTGGGGTGGACCCATGTCTTGAGCTGATTTCTGCCCACAAAAAGTGGGACAAGTGGCCACAGATTCAAAATAAAGCCAGGAATTTGCCACACACGAAAGCAAATTTCATCACCGGAAGTCTGAGTTGCTTTTGAGGTTTGCATGACTATCTGTGCTTTTGAGCAGTTCTTAACTTTCCAGCATTTTCAGCACATCTGCACCACTGACCCCGCTGCTTTGTCATCACACCGATCTCTTCGCTTTTCATAATTGGATGTGTGCTCCCTCCTCACTGAGTGACATTTGAAGAACAGCCTGTGGGATCAATGAGAAAGCAGGGTTGGTAGAAGGAGGTAATCACTTTTATTAGCCCAGCTGACATAACTGGAAAAAACAGCCAGGCTTTTGGGCATGGAAGACCTTCCTGAGGACTGTGACTAGCAGGATGCTGCCCTTAACCCCGCCTGCCCAGATGCTTATCACAAGCTGGAAAGCACAAAGCACTCTGATATTAAGCAGCTGGCCAGACCGGGCTCTTGGCAAGCGCTCGGAAGTGACAGTCTCCAACACAGTGTTTGGCAGGACAGGAATTCGTAAAATTCCTTGCGGAGAACTGATAACTCACAGTGTTTGTCTGGTGTGTCACTGTGGGGATGGTTGTAAGGTGTCAGCACCAGCCTGAAGGAGGGAAAGGTCCCCTCCTGACTCCAGCCCCAGCCCCAGCTGCACGTGGACTGCTGCCCACCCTGGCTTGAGCCACACCGGGCACCCTTCAGACAACCTGGCACTGCCTGCTCAGAGGGGATTCACTCTATTTTCCCCCTTTTTACTTCTGCATTCCTTTGCCTGTGTGTAGCTGTGGCTGTCAGCACTCAGCAGTGCTGGGGCAGCTCACCAGCCCACAGAAGGAGGGACGGGAACACTTTCTGTGGATCACCTCTGCCTTCCCCTGGTGACCTAACTGCAGCCTTCCAGTGCCTGAGTGGATCCCACAAAGAAGATGGAGACTATTTACACGGATCTGGAGTGACAGGACAAGGGAGAATGGCTTTAAACTGAAAGAGTAGGTTTAGATTAGATATCAGAAAAAATTCTTCCCTGTGGGGGTGGTGAGGCCCCAGCACAGTTGCTTAGAGAACCTGTGGCTGCACTATCCCTGGGAGTGTTCAAGGCCAGGTTGGATGGGGCTTGGAGAAACCTGGGCTGGTGGAAGGTGTCCCTGCCCATGGCAGGGGAGTGGAACGAGATGATCTTTAATATCCCTTCCAAACTATTCTGTGATTCTATGATTCTTTTGGCTTCCTCATGCTGCTTCAGAACAGCCTGGCAGGGGTCAGGTGGCTCTGGGCATTTTAGCTGTGGCAGCAGAGTGCAAGCTCCTGGCTCCTGATTTCTTTTCCTCTTTTACTCTCTAAGCCATGAGAGGGAGCCACCTCTGACTCACAGCTCCTCGTTAGTCTCTCCTTTGTGCTTGTTTGGAGCAATGGTGCAATCAGAAATTAGGGTTTGAGTGATAAAGTGGGGGTGTTTTTTTTCTCATTTCTCTCCTCTGGCTCTTTGCACGATCAGGTAGGAGTCCTGGGGTGTCTTCTTGCTCCAGGAGACCGCAGCAGTAAGGAGTAGTCCAGGGCTCTCTTTTGACACTCACCTGCATCAGGAGGGACAGCAGAATGGACAGAAACACTCCTGACTCTTTTGAAGAGGGAGATGCTGCCACCTCTACCCTCGGGCATCCACCCCCAGGGACTGTGCCCATACTGTGCCCCACAGGGGAAGGGACAGTGAAGAGGGTCTCCTCCACTCTGAGGGCTGCAGGTAGTTGTGAAATGCCTGAGACAACACCTGTCAGGAGCAACCCTAACGCTTCCACAGATGCAACCATCCCTCCATCATCCCAGGTGAGGGTGCTGTGAAAGTGGGAAGGGAAAGTGAGCAAGGAAGAACCCCCTGCACCAAGGCAGGAGGATGCTCTGGTCCTCTCTGTACATCTCCCAGAGCATCTGCTGAGTGTGGGAGACCATAGCTATTAACCTCTGGAATACCAGGACTTGTAGGGAGGCAGGGTTTTTTTCAGACTAGAGGGAGGGAAAAGGAAACTGCTGAACATGAGCAATGACCCCGGCAAAAACTGAGGCACTTTATATGGAACATGACACTGGCTGGAACAGCTGAACACCAGAGATTCATTGTCTCTGGGCCAAATAGTGAACTGCTCTCCTGTAAATCAACACTGATGGTGAATACAGGTTACAAAATGACACAACATGGGGGCAGCAGAGGAAACAGAAGAGAGCATCAGAATAACAGCCAGAGATAAAAAGATTCCTATCAAGACCTTTTTCTTCTTATTACTGTTTTTCCCATAATGGAACATTGTTTTAACAAGCAGAGGAGATCACTGTCTCTAACCCACACCTCCCTCTTGGTTTATCCCTGGCAATGACCTCTGAGCCCAGTAGTCTTTTCTTGTCCTCTCCCCAGGATCTTGTTTCCTTGCATGGTGTAGAGCTGAGGTGTGAGGCTGAAACAGGGGAGTTTGCCACACGGTGGAGGATTTTTGAGTGCTCCAGACTTCAGCATCAAGGTATCTTCTGCTCCATTACCCCCAGCAGATCAGAGGGGACACCAGTCAGGTGCAATGGGCACCTGGGGCCACAGAGCTGATAAGGTATAAATGCAGCCATAATTTCATGGGACCCCGGGCTGGAGTCACAATGAACTGCATACTCATAGTGTGAGGCAAAGTCTGATTCAAAGACAAATGCACTGAGTTGTGGCCAAACTAAAGGTGCCTTTTAATTTTAACCTCTTCCCTGCCTTTGTTCTTGCAAGGTGTCCTGAGGTCCTCAGATCATGCTCAGTATCCTTAGGCACGAGGTAATTTGTGACAGACCCAGTGTAAAGCTCTGACTCGTGTAAATAATGGGTATGGATAAAGAAGGGACACCAGGGAAGAACATGAGAAAGCACAGAGTGTTTTGCGCTCTCCATTTCTCCATCAATGAAGGTCTACTGACCTGGTCTTGAGGATACAGGTCCCTATTTGCAGTGGGGACAGTCCTCCACCTCATTCCTAATTTTAGAAGGCTACTTCATGAGCTTATAGGAAAAGGAACTCTATGTGCTGGAATATGTGCCCAGTTCTACTGAGTCCAAGAGGAAATTTGTTTTTTCCTGAGAGCTTTCTTATCAAATCTGCCGCATATCAAACCCAAAATAGCTTGTGTGGCGGCTGCTCAGAGCAAGTTTTCCCTCAGCTCCAAGGGATGGTTTGAGAGCTGGAGGAGGATTTGCTGCAGGGTGACATGGCCGTGGTGGGTGCTGCAGGGATGTGCTTCATCTGGACCAAACCCAGGGGTGGGGTTAATTTTTTTCGATCACCATTTCCACTGGGCATGGCCCTTGGTGTGGTTGAAAAGCAGCTACACCAACATGGGCAGTGCAATCCCTGCAAAGCAACAAGGTCTGAGCCCTTGGGTGAGTGCATTGGTGCCTCCAGAGCTGGAGTGTCAATATGCATATGGAGAAAATACTCCAGTGCTTGGCATTTGCTTTCTAGATCACATGGACCTTTGCAGTCCTTGTATCCTTAATTTTCTGTTTTCCCTTACTGAGTCAGAATCAATTAATCCTTATTTCTCCAGATACTTAAAGA
This sequence comes from Chiroxiphia lanceolata, assembly GCF_009829145.1. NCBI lineage: Eukaryota > Metazoa > Chordata > Aves > Passeriformes > Pipridae > Chiroxiphia > Chiroxiphia lanceolata. The sequence goes on from NC_045651.1 coordinate 9,071,198, forward strand.
GGACATCCAGTAATGTCTGTCAGGTTTTTTGGAGCAAACTTCACAGGATAATGCTAAAATATTTGTTGTTCTCTGTGGTTACAACATATAGGGCCACTCATCCTTACCCTAAATACATTGTTGGAAAAAGACAATCACAATTCAAAAGTGGCTTAGGTTAAGTCAGGCTTGTCTCATTTCTTTGTAATGCTTCAGCCTGGCTGTAGCCATCAGTCTTCCTGATTTACACAGAAAATGGACATTTGCAATGGTAATTGTCATAGAGATTTTGCTCTTAGCCTTGAAGTGAATTGATGTCCTGAAAGAAAGTCAGTAGTTGTGTTATGTGAGGTTTGGGGGGCAGAAAGATTGTTTAGAAGTGAATGTGTTTGAGGAAAATGATTAAACTGAGAGTCCTGGACAAAACCACCTCCAGAACATGCAAAGATATTTATTTTACTGGTTTCCATCAGCCAGTATTCCTAATGGAGGACCGTGTCTAGTCGCAAGATGGGTAGTAAGAGCTAAGGTATCGAGGTGAGGTGTACAACAGGCAGAATTCAGTCTCCATAGTTCACACATCGTTTGCCCCCTCTCAGCCTGATCCCTACATCTGATTTGAACCCTGTTTAAATTATGCTCCCTCGGGGAGAACCTTGCAGCACATTTCCAGTTCGTATCGCGGATCCCGCCAACTCTATACCATTCTCATTTCTTTAGAACTCGGGCTAAATGCAGAGAAACCCATGAAAATGAAAGGCACCGTGTTTCCTCACCATCCAGGATCTTTACCCACCCTAGACAGCTCTGGAATGTCAGACAAACAGTGTTTAACTCCTTAAACAATGTCAGTAATTGCTTTTAGATGGGCTATTGTGTGTGGCATTCACCTCGGAGATGGTATCTGTGAATGATGCTTTGTATGTTACTGCGTTTTAATAGCACGTGCGATTACATCTCTGGCTACTATTTTTATTTGCTATAGTATGGTAATTGGGTGATTTTAATCTGTGGTTGATTTTATTTTTAATTTTTTTTTTTTGTGTTGCTAGCCCTGGGGGAAACGGTGTAAGGCTGTCTCTTACTAAAATTAGCCTTGGCAAGCTCAAATTCACCCCTTCTGCCAGCTCATGGCAGAACACTTGGGATAAAAAATGGTTGTATGTCTGACCAGATAAACAGAGAACCCGCAAGCCTGGCTTTTCTATCCTGCTCTCGCTAGTAATCTTTTCAATGGAGGCACAGACTCAACATTTTGAGAACCTTGTATCCTCCAGAAGTCTTCCCCATTCTCCAGAGAACAGGAATGCTGTCCCTCAGTTCACCAGCAAAGTATCAAAGGCTCAGCTTTTTGCCTCACACCCCCCCCCCCCACACACACACCCACACCTGATGTGTGAGGACTTTTTGATTGCATCCCTGGAGATGCTGGTGCAGCGATGGTCCAGCCCTGGTAGTCAGCACAGAAAGCGGAGAATTTCTCCAGGAAACCAATCCCTGTGCCTGCACTTCTCTTGCACAGTCACCTGTGTCCAACTCTTTGAGTCCCTGGGGACATTAGAGGCCCCCAGGAGGAGTTTTCTGCACTTGTGTTTCCAGTTCTAGTACCTTCTTTCCCCAAAAAATCTCTGACTTCCATACTGCAGCTGAGCTGCTCCTCAGGGCACAGCAGAAGGCCAGGGCAGGTAAACCAAAAGTAATAATGAAGATCTTAATGTGTGAGTGGAGCATAACACGTGCTGGCTCCCTGCCTTCTGCCCAGAATGAAAGAAATTAATACAACGTTCCTGGTGTGCCTATAAATATTTCTGCAGTGAACTGAGCCCTGCCCAGCCATTGATTTCCCACTTCAAAGGTCAAAGCCATTTGGTTTCATAATCACTTGTGTAACCAACCTTCTGATGGAAGTGGGAAGTAGGGAAAGGTGTCCCAGAGACCTGGAGGAGTAGGTGGGGCAATGAAGGAGATCCTGCTTTTCCAAAATGCAAAGATAGATGTAAACATAGGTTGAGAATTAGGGAGGGGAAGAGACAGAAATGCCATTATCCTGTCATGAGGCAGAATTCCTCACTCTAGGCCATCTCAGTTTCATCCATGGGGTTTCTAGGAGCCTGCCTAGACTCCTCTCCTGAGGTGCTTGTTATCCTGAAAATCACTCTGAGCTCTTCTCCCCAACACTGCCAGATCCCTCGGAGTCAGAGGTTGAAGGCTCTTGCCTGTGCCTGGCAGCTCTGCTGCCCACCCACAGAAGAGCAGCACACATGAAGTTCATGGAAAGGTACATTATTTTTTTGGGTCCTATAAATGCAGATGGAAACAAATCAACTTCATCCTTAAAATAAAACAGTCTTGGTGATGTGGTAGCTGAAGGGCCTGTGTGCTTTCCTCCAGCATACCCCAATGCCATCAGAGAGCTGGTGTGCTGTGTTGGCCTTGTCCATCTCCTTCACTTAGGAGGAACCCATCTGTTTCCCAGCAGGAGCACAAGGGCCTTTCATTCCAGTTTTTAACCTCTCTGCAAGTCACCTCAGCTCCCCATAGTCCCCGTTGTCCCCGTTGTCCCTGTCAGTGATGAATTCATTAATCATCACAGTTTTATTTGTGATGTAACCACAGGAAACCAGCAGGATGCATGAGTTCTGTGGGTACAGCACTCACATCCTTGTGGGAGCCAGAGGCTCCCTCCATGAAGGATTAGCCAGGAGGGTGGTGGGGCAGGACCCCAGGGATTTCCCAGCTCTCTGTGGGAGCACAGTCCCTGCCTACTGAGGGCACACAGGGAAGGTGTGCGTCCCTTTACTGCCTTTACAGCAGCTGCTTCAGCTTCTCAAGTCTGAAGTGTAGTACAGCAGCAGCATCTCCATCCCAGAGCTGACAACACAGGGCTGTGCACTTCAGGGAACAAGAAGCAGGAACTTTTGTCTGTCAGCTGTTTACAAACCCCTTGTTTCTCACCAGATATTTGCAGCAGATCCTTAGTTTCATCTCCTAAACTGTTCTTGCACAGCTGAAAGAAAGAGACTGAGGAGATCACAGCAATCCAAGCACAGTATCCTCGTTAGGGCTGGGGGCACAGTGTTTGTGGGTGGCTTGGACAATCAGTTGCAGATTCAGATGGGTCAGGAGATGTTGCCACCAGCAATTGAATGTAGCACTGGGCTTTCTCCCACGAAAAACCAAGAGGTGACTGAGCTGAAGGCTACCTTTTGAGATTGTCTCCTTTAGTTTCCATACCAACTTTAACAGCTTCCAAAAGATCGGCTAAGGTTAAAAGACCTTGGGTGATTTTACAGGCACAGCAGAGATGTGGAAGAGACCTGGTGTCTGGCCATGTCTGATGTCGCTGCACCAGCTCTAACTGTGCTGTGCAGTGTATCCCAGACTTTTCATCTGGAAAAAAAAGCTGTGTTCCTTTCCAGATTTAGAGGTTTAGGGCAGTTGATAGACTGTGGTTGATAGACCCTAATAAAAAGAAACATCTAATAGGAAGGTATGCATTCCCTTTCCTTGTAAATATCAGTTCATTCCTATTGCATGAGTTAAAGCAGCTGCTGAGTTCAAATGGGTGCAGTTTTAAAAGGGAAAATCCTGCTTGAAGTCCAAAATAAATAATAATGAATATAGCCATATGAAAAGCAATTATAAGGCTTTAAATAAGCTGAACTAAACCAAACAGCACTCCTGTCCTTTATCTGCTAGCAACTTGGGTTCAGCAGCAGCATTTCCCAGCCAGGATAGATGTGGATGGTTTATTGGAGCAGGTAAAGTAGCTCAGAGCACACAGAGTGGCTGTGTCTCACTGGCCTCTGGTGCCAAGGATAACAACCTCCTCCTTCAGACCAAGTGTGGGACCAGGAGGTCATGGGCCCTGGCTCCATCACCCCTGTCACCAGCCAAGTCACCGATCCTTTCTTTTCCCCCAGAGATTTAAAGCTCATTAATTAAACAATCGTCATAGTCTATGTTATTATTGTCATTTTGAATGTAGTCAGCAGTTTTTGTGGGAGATGTGGGAGACCCCAGTTCACAGGAGCTTTGATGTGTGGGGAGGAATGAAGGCATCTGGCTCAGCCCTGTGAGACCCAGCTCCTGACTCTTTCATGCCTGGTCACTGCTTCTCTGAAGCTCAAATCCTTCAGAATTTGTGCAGGGTCTGGAGGGGAGGACTCAACATGCTCAATGCTCAGGGCGAAAGGGCAGCCACCAGGGAGGGCAAGAAATAAAATATTCCTGGTATAAAGGATGTACAGACATATATATGTATATATAAAGCAGTTATAACTATAAAGCATCTCTACCATCCTTTATATAGCAGAGGAACAGTTAAAATCCTGGTGGTCTCAAAAGCTGCCTTGTAAGCAGGGAGTTCCCTGCATGTTCTGGACTTTTCCAGTTTATTCATCCACTTCTTCACATCTCAGTGCTTAATGTAAGCAATTCCCTCTGTGAGACAGACATCATAACCAGTGCTGGGAAACAGAATAGGACAGGAACTTGGTTATGAGCCCTTCAACAACCACGGGGGAAACATCTCATTAGCAGCTCTGGCTGCAGGAGGGTTCTCTGTGCCATGTGCACTTGGTTATCCCCTCGACAGGAAATGTTCCCATTAATCCCCAGTTTCCTGCTCTTGTGCCACCAGTGGTTACTTTACAGATGATGTGGATGCACAGGCTAACACAGCCAGGGAGCTGGGAGAGCTATGGGGCAGGAGCAGGAAAAGGACTGGAAGGAACCTCTGCCATCCTTTATGCAGCAGGGGAATGGGTGAAATCCCACTGGTCTCAAAAGCTGCCTTCTAGGCAGTGGGTTTTCTGCATGGTTGGGACTTTCCTGGTTCACTCATCCACTTCTTCACATCTAATGCCTTATTGTAAGCAAATATGTATCTGCCTGAATCCAAATTAACGTCACCCCTTTGCATCTGGTCTCTGCACCTCTTTTTGCCCCATGCTGTGAGATATTGACTAAAACCCCTTTTGCTTTTGTCCCTTTCAGGACATCAAAGAACTAAAAAGGGCAGTCAGGTACCATAAAGGGCCTTTCTTGGAAGCAATGGCTTTTGGAGTAGCCAGGATCTGGAGTGTAAATAGACAAGATTTAGGAAAATGAGGAATCCACCTGAGGGTGAGCATTAATGTAGAGCTCCAGTCATTTAATCTGAAGAGGCAAATGGAATGGGTGAGGGTGTTAAGCACCTCAGCCTGGGTGGCTGCATAGGAGTAGCTGCTGTGTGTGTTAATGAACCTCCTCCACACAACAAGGAAAGCCTCTGTGCGTGGAGATGACTCAGAACTGCTGATGTGAAGTAAAATTTTAATGCACTCTCTGTAGGAACAGTGTAGGGAGGAAAGATCTTTTATTATCCCTGCAGTGCTTCAGGAGAGAAGGGAAGCCCTTGTAAAACTGGCCTTAGCATGGACCAGAGACTCTCTACTGAGTCCCTTCTAGAGTCTTGCTGACATGCTGTCAACAGGCTACTGAATATTGTAGTTAATTTTAAAACATGCTAGTGGAGTAGACAATGAAAGAGGAAAGAAACTAAATGGCTGCTGAAGAAATGTTTTCACCTACTTCCGCAATAGGAACACTTCTTTCCCTGTTGTTTTGGAAGTAGTTTCTTTCTCTCAGATTAAAGATTCATTTTCCTGTGCACTGTGATGGAGTGGAATAGAGGGAGCATGAGCACACAGGGATGGAATTGGGGGAATAAATTCCCCATGGATACAGGCAGAGGAAAAGGTGGAATGAGAGGAAAGAAGAAATGTGCAATTAGAGGAAATTTTTGCATTGTTGACAAGCCAGGGTTGTCTAATAATTAGTTTAATATCTTAGTGCCCAGTGAGCACCTAAATTATTATTCCTGTCATACAGCATGAAAAGATGTCTTTCTAGTTAATCTCCAAGGGATATTCTTAAAATCCCACTCACAGTGGAACTCTACTTGGCTCTACACTCAGAATAATTCAGAGCTGGATTTTGAAAGTCCTCAGGGTAGAGGTACTGCAATTCAGCTCATCCTTTTGGATTTCCATACTGTACTCCATCTGCAAGGGATGGAATACACTGTAACAGAGGAACGATTAGGACATCAGCTGGCAGTGCTCCTAGTAGTGAATTGTCTTCATATCTGACCATATAGGGTATTAAGGTTGAGAGTCCAAAACTGTTTTAATAAGAAAACAACATGAAATCTATATTCTGCATCCAGTGAAGTGCATTTGCAAGCACTGAAATGAGCTTGTGGCTGTGCAGTGTACTGAGAAATTGCTCCTTGCATTTTACATATTACCATATTTGAGAGTTATGACTTGGAGTATCGCATGGAAATGCTAACTGGGCTCTGTGGTTATAGGTAATGAGGAGAGCTGTGCATTGAGAAATGCAAGGGAAGGACCTTTCAGATGTGTCTCTACTTTTCCAGAAGATAAAGCACTTAATGTAAAAGAAAAAACCCTTCAATTATGGCAGGGATGATATCACTTCTTGTTTGCAGCAGGAAAAGCAAAACTGAATGGGTTTCTAAGAGCCAGGAGTAATATTTCATAATCTGAAAGGTAAATCCATAAAAACTGGGTACTTCCTACTTTAAACACAAACCGGAGAAAGGTTAAAACTGCAGCATTAAAATAAGTCTACTCTAGATGGCACAAATAGGATTATTTTCCATGTAAAGGCAAGATTAAGAAGCATTTATTGATGCCTGGTTCTGATAAGACCATGTCTGACTAACAAGTGGATGAAGATTATTAGTGCTCACCTCCTCTGCCCAAAGCCCATTTTAAAGGAGATGGAAGCAACTTTGTGAACAAAGCACAGACAAAAAAGATAGTTTTCTCCTCTTTCAGGTGTGCAGTGCACATGAAAAAACTTACATATTGTCTGTGGAGGTAAAAGTTTATTCACCTACATGAATGCCTCTTTGACATCCTTCTTTATGTGCCTCCAGAGAATATTCTTTCTGCTGACAAGTTCTTTCTGGAATTTTCTTTTTTCTTTTCAACTGAAGGAAGATCAGAAGATTAGCAACGTAAGACTTTGTAACTACTCAGATTATAAGAAAATAAAGTGTCAGTTCAGTGTCAAGGACCTTTACATATCATATTTCTGCTTTTCTTCTACCAGATTAAGGAAGGGTGAGAACAGGATCAGTGCTTATGACAGCAGCTGCAACAGGGTTATTAAGACTGAAACCACGAACAAGGAGCTTCTGGAGGTTTTCCCCTCTGTTATTTGTTGGCAACATCTGGGAATACATTATGAACTCCTCATGGAGAGTGAAGGTTCCACTGATATTATAGGAGATCATCCATAGCATAGTGCCCATTTCCACATGTCCTCAGTTTTAGACATTTTAGGCTAGTCTGGAGATGCTTTGAACGTGCAGAAAACTCTGGGATTTGTACAGTACATTTGGCCAAGACACTGGACAATATTAGCCTCATCTCAGGATTTTGTTGCAAGCTTCTCAGCCTGGTGCAGAAAGTCGGAAGATTCTTTAGAGTCTGTACATGCTGACGTAAACAGAGCCTCTCACTGTGGAAATAAAACTAAGGGGAATTTCTGGCACAGTTCAGTGTGATACATAATTTTGTCATGACCTCTCCAAGCTCTATCTCTTTGCTTAGCACCGATGTTAAACATTTGACACATGAATTTGAATTTATTTCTATCTACAGGACTCAGAAGACCCCGTGGGCCAAAGCATATGAACCACCTCGCAAGGTCCTTGTCCTTACTGCTCCCTGCAGAAGCAGAGAAACAGTACCAATAGTATTTTTGCAATCCAAGAGAAGATGAAATATGGGAAAGATTAAGTGAGTTGTTCAGCGACACGCAGGAAATCGGTAGCGGAGCAAATCCCGTTTCCCAGATGCTCCGTGTGTGCCCTTAAGGAAGGTTTTCTCCCACTGCCACGTGGCCTGGAGCAGTGAGAAAGTTACATCCCACTCCAGCCCTATGTCTAATCTGCACCTCTGCCAACTGCAGCTCTGCCCTGTTGGTTCAGCATCTCTCCCAGACTGGAGAAGAAAGAAAATGCTATAATTTAGCAGTGGGCTGACAGCAGTTGACCTTTACATGACAAGCAGGGCTCCTCAGCAGCACATGAGAGGTTTGTTTTCATTTACATTTATTTTATTCAACTTCATCTCTCACAGGCATCCAAAGTGAAGCCAATTAGATTAGACATGCAGGATCTCTCAGCATCTTGAAGTAATCTGTGAGGAACCAGCAGCATGATAGCCATTAGGCAGCAGTTACTGCAAACAGCTTTGGGGAATTTGTCTCCACTAAAGAGAGTTCTGGTGTCAGAGGGAGAATTGGGAAAGCCTCAGCAAACAGGGTTTTGTTTGTCTTGGGAGAACTTTGGGGAATCACAGGGAAAGTTGGAAGTGACTGGTAGAAATGACCCCATCCAGCTTTTTGCATGAGCCCTTTGGAGACTGTCACTCTTCCAGCCTTTCTGTATCTCTTCTAACTAACCCTCTGCTAAAATAGAAAGTCCTGGCTCCATTCTTGCTGCATTTATCAGAGCACAAAGCATGTTTCCTGCTGAAAAAAGATGAAATTCCACCAAAACCAGAGCACAATTAGGCACAGGGATGCAACTGAAAAGCTTTATCCATGCATTTTGCACACGTACATTGACTTGTTCAGACAAGGACAACTAAATTGTCTTTAAAAGTCCTTAAAGGGCTCCTACATCTTCAGAGGGTCAGAAAGGCTCATCAAACCTGGTCTTGAAGCATGAAACATCACAGAGGGATTTGAAAAAGTTCGCAAAACTTTGGGATATGGTGTTTGGAACATCCTTGCCCCCATCCACTGTATGAGATCTGTTCTTCAACTGGTTCCTGCTGGCAGGACTTTTCCTACAGAGCTTTTCCCAACAGGAGCCATGACACATAGGCAAAAGTTTATACCCAGCAGGAAGGAGAGCTGAAGCTCCAGCCCTGACTCATGCCCAGGTGGACTTTCAGTGGCAGTGCCCTGGAGGGATCTGCGCTTCCAGGCAGACACAGAGAGGCTCTGACAGTGATCTGAGCCTTGGCCCAGCCTTATCAGCCTCTTTACCCAGATGACTCAAAGGAAATACCAGCAGGCTTTGAAGCTGCTGAACCAGGCAGCAAAATCCTGCCAACTCGGCACCCTTCCAGTCCCAGCAGGAAGAGAGTGAGAGCACTGCTCCATACCCAGGGTAACACGCTCTTCCAGGCAATAGCCTGTGCATTTGTGTTTGTTTGCTGGTGTCAGCGCAGGACAGCGGGATCTGGCCATTTGTCAGAGATGTTGGCCATGTTTTATAATATTCCAGGCCTTTTCACAGCCTCCTGACGTCAGGAATCTGTCATGTAATGATCCGGTTCCACAGGGAAACCTCTGAAGAGAGTCAGTTCATCATCACAGCCTCCTGCCTTCTCAACACATTGTCCAGGTGGGAGAGCTGGATCAGAAGAATATTTTGAGTAGATTGCTTAAGAACAGTGTCACTGTTGGGAACAGAACCAGAACACTTCATTGCCACGTTACCACTTTTATGTCTGGTGCAGCAGCAGGTAAACTACTTTGGAAATGTCAGGAATACATTCTTTCACATCCTTAAAGCAGAAACTTCTGTAGATCCTGGAGACCAAATAATGAAGAGATGAAGCAGAACTTTTTTTTAAAAAAATTTTATTATTATTTCAAGTTAGATTGGGCAGTATCCAGTGGGTTTTGGCATTAAAAGGAAAATGAGCAGAAAGACCATGCAAATAAAATTTGTCCTGGGGTTTTTTGGTTTAGATCTGAATTAGAACTCACTAATTACAGTCAGAATATGAGGTGTATTTGTGTGTTCACATTAAATGGTACCAAGGCAATGCCAACATGTGTGTGCTGTCTGCAGTGGGTATACATGCACCCAGGTTCATATTCATGACCATATCACCTAGACAGTCTCACCAGAAATGTCTGGATTCACAGTCCAGCCTAGCCCCAGTCTGCAAGTTCTGATCATTTGCTGGGTGTTTTCCCAAGTCAGCCAGTATCCACAAGATCAGCATCACCAGCATTGCAACACACCTGTAACTGGAGGCCTGGAGTACAAGTGATCCCCTGCTCTCTTCCCTGACACTGTAACACCATTTACCCCAGCTCATGAGCCTTCCAGCCTCTCTGTCCATCACCGCCCATGCGACATTAACTCACTCCTTGCAGTTTCCCCACTCTGGCAGCACAGTTCATATTGATCTCCCTTGGATGTCAGTCCATTTCCTTGAATTTCTGCTGGTGTTCTCACTGTGAAACAGTTTTGCACGTAAGCACTCAGCTGCTTTTGACCTGACAAGGCTGAACTACCATGAACCCAAAAGCATACAGAGCAGCTCTGGAAAATGGCAAACTCGTTTTACTGTGTGAAGCAGGATGCAGTATTCAGCATTACAAGCAATAAAGCCGTCATCTCCCCTGCCCTGCTCCCATAACAAGGTACTTGCTTTCCAAGAAGCAGAAGAACAGTGGGTGTGGCAGGGCAGTCACAGGGATCAGAGGTGGGCCATTTCAGCCCGTGGAGTAGGTCAGCATCACCAAACTGCCCCTTGGGATATCCTATTCAGCTGTCACCCCATAGTCTTCCCACAGCAGAAGTTACCAAGGGCTGACCACCAAGTCTCTATAGATATGTACAGCAGGATAAAGGTCATGCTTGGAACTCAGTAACTGCAATGCTGGATCATTTTTTCCTTCCCTCCGAGCTCAGTTGGCTTCCCTTTATCTAAAGATCTCCCAAGGGATTTGTACAGGGGAGCTCTCAGTGTGCCTCCACCTCACCACTGAACACTTTGCAACACGTCAAATGAAGGGTTAGAGACAACCTGCCAAGTGAGAGAGGTCTCAGCATCTCTGTTGTGATGGCAACCACCATAATATGGGGACATAATTTCCACTGAGTAGATTTGACAGCAGCAGAAGTGAATACTTGATTGTTGACACACTGCATGACAAATCCCAGAAGATTTTGTCCTTCCTGCCCTGTGGGCACTCAGCAGTGGGAGGACAGCTGGGCCACAGACCCTCTGCAAACAAGCTGTTGCTCCTGCAGCCACTTCATGATCCTCTTGATCTTCTTCATCCCTAAGGGGAAAATTGCCAGCTCTTGGAGTAGAAATTCAAGAGAGTTGGACAAGTGTGTCAGTGGGGAAAACTTCGTGGAAGCTCAGCATTAGCTGATAAAATAGTTATAGTTGGGCAAGCCACTGGACCTTTGAAAAGCTCCTCATTTTCAGAAATGGACCTTTCATCCTTGAGGTCCCCTCTGTTTCCTCACTGCTTAACTGCATGCTGTCTCCTAGTCCCCAACACATAGTCTGTCCCAAAAGAAAAAAATCCCAGGCTCTGCCTTGTCCAACAGCATCCGTATGGTCTCATTAAGAAAGCAATTTTCTCCTGTGGGAAATTCAACATCCCTTAGGGAAACACAAGAATGACTGAACTGCTCAGAGAAAAAGTTCAGCTTGACCAGTGTTCTGGCTCCAGCTGTGACCAGTTGAGGATGATCAGGGAGAGATAATAGGAGTAGCAGAACAAAACTTGTACGAACCCTTCCCTCAGAGGCACTCCCAGTTCTGGCAATCAGCAGCTGAAGGTCTTCCTGAGCCAGAGTTTGCATCCAAATCACAGACACACCAGAAATAACAAGATCTCCAAACTTCACTTTTAATTTAGTATAATTGCAGAGAAGAACTATCTGTTCTTAAAGGAAGCAAAATTGTCTCTGGACAGCCCCTCCAGAGACCCTGGACATGAGACCCTGGACATGAGACCCTGACATTTGGTGTCTCCCTATATGTGCCATGGCACTTGCTTGATAATCTTTATCTAGAAGGAGGAAACACATTCATAAGGGCTCTGTGCTTTTGGGTGTTTTGCTCTGCATTTCATCTTACTTGGGTTTTGTGTCCTTCACGTTCGCTCCTGGCACAGGTTCTGCGGGTTTACTGAAGCTTCATTTTTGTTGAACTGGTTATTACTGCTCACAGGGAAGAATTTCTTCCTAATATCCAATCTAAACCAACTCTCTGTCAGTGGGAAGCCATTCCCCCTTATCCTGTCACTCCAGGTCCTTGTAAACAGATACACTCCCTCTATCTTTCTTGCAGGCTCACTTCAGGTATTGGAAGGCCACAGTTATGTCACCCTGAAGCCTTCTCTTTTCCAGGCTGAACAATCCCAATTCTCCCAGCCTTTCCTCACAGCCTCTCTCTAATCAACTTGGTGACCTTCTCTGGGCTTGCTGCAACTCAGGAAGCCAAGGGAGAGGACTTCATTCAGAGCATGAGTAGCTCACCAGCAAGGTATTCACCATCAGCCATAAAGTACTGTGCAGCCAATATTTGCATAACTAGACCTCTCTCAACTCAGGGGCATAAAAGAAAGTATAACTTGCATTGCCAACACTGAAACATGCTAGAAATTGCAGCATGTGATGTGCAGGTGCTTGGCTGTTGCAGTGCCATGAGTGTCAGTACAGACCACAAATCCACATTTCCCTACTATTCACTGACATCCTGCCCCTGCTACGTATTTCATAGGCAGTTACTGAGTCCATTAGTACCAAAGTTCATCTGCAAGCAAAACCTTCATCCCTAAAGACATCAGGAGCCTCATGTAGCCCTGCAGCTACAGTGTGAAAGGCATGAGGAATGTTAGCAACTCCATGAAAGCAGCACTCTCTTGTTTTCAGCTCTTCAGTGCTGAATGAGCTGCAAAAAACCTCTCCAAGGCTCTTAGTTCCCAGGGCAGGCTCTTGTTTTTATTAGAACATCTTGGACAGGATCTTGTCTCAGTTACATTGATAAAAATCCGGTTATGCTACTACAGAAAACTGAAGTATTTCAGACACATCCTGGTGTGGCTCAGAGCAGAAAGTGTGCATGAACTCACAAGGGACTCGCCAGGGAAGTTGATAAACAGCATCTGGGAGCACGGGAATCCACAGTTTGGATAAAATACTGTGTACAAGTACCATATGTCAAGCCGTTCACATCACTCTGTTAACAGATGATGACAAGATTAGGTAGACCTTTTCCAGTTCATGTTTGTGTTTCTCTTGCTTCTGAAACACAGTGTTTTGGCTGGGGAACCATGATAGAAAACGATAGGGGATTCCAAGCTGAAAATAACTGAGCAGTCACATATTCAAGCTCTGGCCAGAGTCCAGAATTGGTAAAGTAGGTTCATCACTGTGACTTTAATTCATTTTTAGAGGAAGGAAGAGAGGCAAAGCAACTAAAGGTTAATGTAGTTCCCAGGATGGGCTACAGTAGCTCATCAAACTGTAGCATGAGTGTTGCTACCACCGCTTTTATCCTTTCTTGATAGAAACAAGTGAAAACTGAGGGATAGACCATAACTCAACACAGGCTGCAGTCTTTACCTGAACTTCATCGTGTGTCCAGGATACTGGAACACTCAGGAATTTAGAAGCCATCAGACACTCTGACCCTTGTCTCTGTGAGCTGTATGATCAGAAACAGGGATACCCTGAGCTGCTCTTGTTGCTGCTGTGTCATGTAATTGTGGCTTAGCTGAGACATGGTGAGTCCCTGTAGACTTCTCAAGATGCTGTCAGAGACCAGTGAGAGCCCAATGGGACAAGATAAGGCCAAGATAAAATGACATTGCAGTTTCAAAAGCTAAATGCAGTTTTAGGATGCTTGATGGGATTAGAGATCCTATAACCTACTACTTCAGACCCTGTAACCATCACAGGTCTGTGCTGCCAACTTAAGTTTGTTCCTGGCCCTGAGAAACGGGGAGATGTTTATCCTGGTGAACTCTCTGCTCTATCAGTTTTCCCTCAGCTGGCACACTGTATTTTATGCTCTGGGTAGTTCAGCAGCAGCACACTTGAACACAGCCTGGTCCTGCTCCAAGCTCGGCATCGCGCTGAGGCAGTGGGTAATGATCACACCATCATGGGCTGCCAGGGCAAGACTCCCAGGGATCCCTCTCCATATTTTCTTGAGGATCGTGTACATGCTGTACTGATCCTCAGCTGTGGAAGACAAAAACTGACATCTTGCCGAGGACACAGTACTAAAACCTAAAAGCATTTGAAGGCAAAAATAGCAGACCAAAAATTGAGCATTTATTTTTCTTTTCATGATTGAGTGCCAGTAGATCAGGGCCTGTGATTTTTGAACAGATACACACAATTATGGTAACAGAGCAGCTGGACAGATAGTTCAGCCAGCTGTTTCTTGGATATTGGTGCCCACGTGACACCTGGAAATCAGTCCCTTGATGATTCCAGCAAGGCCTTTCCAGGAACAGTACTTCCAGGCACAGATACAATACCAGGAAAGCTGAGGTTTGGGAATAAAGCAGGGGAGAAGGAATTTGAAATAACCACAGTGTTTCAGAGAGAGTAGGTGAAGATTTCTAAGGTGAGACCAGAGATGGGTCCCTGCAGAGCCCAGCTCTGTGCCCGCACCTGCAGCAATTTTGGGTTGTTCTCCTGCTGAGCAACTTCTCCTGCTGCAGGTGAAATTTGGATACCAAGCTCCAGCTGAGGTAAGAACTGAAGCAACAGCTTCAGAGAATTCCTGAGTCAGTGGTGTCCCACAGCCTTGGCCTCATCCTCCAGGGACCTGTTGCAGGGCACACGGCTCTTCTCCCCAGATCCCCTTACACTCATGGATCAACAGATATGGTTATACTTCTCTAACAGCTGAATTTAGGACAGGAGCAAGGAGCAAGACACAGTTCATCACCTGGGAGCCTTGTCTGGAAGTGCCATTCCTGTGACACCAGGAGAGAAAGGCAGTTTATCCTTGGCCAAGGCACCATGGCAGGTCCCAAGAGGAAGCCCAAAGAATTGACTGGTTTAGGCAGAAGAGCTTGTTGAAAGATCAGTTGGACAGATAACCTGCTTCCTGCTGAAGGGCTGTTTGCTCTGCAAATGTGTTTGTGAAGGGCTTTATGTTTATTCTGGGCTATCAAGATGGGACAAACTACAGATTCAAAGAGGACAGAAAGTTCAAGGCCACTTAAGCATAACAACCTCTCATTTATCGAGGGCTCAGCTCTTTGGTGAGCTCAGTGTAGCCCTCACCCACTGCAGTGAAAAACCATGCCCAGATGGAGGGTGACATGGCACTGACACACAGGCAGAGGTGGGTGAACTGCTGAGCACTGGTGTTGAGTGTCAAGAATATTTTAACACCCAGGAGACAAAATGTTGAACAGACATTTGTCACGTGCCACTCACCTCTACTTTCTACTAATGTGAATTGCTTTCACCTGAAGTCTTTGTAACTGTCTTGCACATGCTATTGCATTAGTAGCATCCAAAAGGGGATGTAATTGTCCCATCCTCCCACTTTCAGTCAGGGATCTCCTGCTCTATCAGTGTAACATATCTCATTTGTAACCTACAGAATCTCTGACTCATTTACATCCTCAAGTTATACCTTTTCTATTCAAAACCAGAGTTAAATTTTACAACATTATGCCATATATCACTGACATCAGAAACAACAAATTTAAACTCCGAGGTTATAAAAAACTAACTCTGCATTAAAAAGGAGAATAATAACAGCAAAACAGTTTGAGAGACCTGGCAGGAACTACAGATCAAAAGTCAGAGGAAGGTCCATGTCCGGCATTGGGCCAGTGATCTTTTTCTGTTTCTACACTGGCTGATTGGAAACCTTTAACCTTTCCAAAGCAGTTATGCTGCTACCAAACGTGTCAACAACATCAAATTTGGAAAAAACAGCCAAATGTTAAGTAATATTAATTGCCTCTTTCTATCACATGTGGTGAACAGAGCAAAGTTCACCAGAGCATTGAGGGAATTCTCCCTGGGTAATTGTTGAAGGCTCGTGTGTGTGTCTGTGCTCACACACACCTTCCCCAGACAGCCTCCCTTGTCTCTGCTGATTTGTATTTCCACCTTGGCAGCATTGGGAAATTCACAGTGTTGTGTAAATCAGTCCTACAAACAGTGACACCTCCATGTGCCTCTCAGACACTTCTCAGTCAACCTTTACCACTGCTCCAAAGTCACCACAGAAGTTCAAACATCCCACAGACAGCTGTGTTCAGCAGGCTGGGAAGGAATTTCCATTCAGGGAAACAGTCCATCTTCTCCTTCCCATCCCAAGATCTCAAAGCAAGAAAGCTTTCAAAACCATGGAATCACTGAGGTTGGAAAAGACTTCCAAGATCACCCAGTCCAACCCTTGACTGATCACCACCTTGTCAACCACACCAGAGCTGTGAAGTGGGACAGAGGTTGCACAGCAAGGAAAGTAAGGACCAGGATAGGCTAAATTTTCAGGGAAGTTTCCTCCCAGTGTGCTCTGCAAGACTGAGGAGATGGTGAGAACTATTGGCAAGCAGAGCAGTCCTGTGTTTATATGGGGATGGAAGGAAAGATTAGCAAGTGTTGTTTATCTCTTGATATCAAGAATTCAGGCACCACAAGCATCATTATATTTTCTTCATTTTTTTTCTGATCTTGGCCCTTTTGATACATATATGATGGAATCTGTGTGATGCACACTCTCCTTTAACCAGCTCCCAGTGCTTCTCCACATCACCCCTTTACCTAACAGTGACACTGCACAGAGCTGGGCAGGGATGATCACTATCCTTAAACTGTTTTCCTGAGAGCTGTATCCTTTTTTTTTTAATTTTTTTTTTTAAATTTTTTTTTAAAGTTCAGCCCTTCTCAAGAGGCTGGAGAAAATTCAAGGTCAACACAAACTGCACACGCTGAACTGCCTTTGTTTATCACCAATTCTGTTATTTTCTTCCCCTTAGAATTTCACAAGAGCAAGTTTTTTTGAGAGGCCACCTCTTTTGCTTTCCTATTCCTATGGCACACTGTGGTCACTGAGGGTGGGTGGGACTGTCAGCACCACAGGGAACATTGAGAAAGGAATGGCAAGTGGAAGTCAGCACTGTCAGAGCTGGAAAACACCAACCGGACAGGCAGCAGCTTCCTAGAGAGGCAATTTCAGAGCTCAAGTTGGCACTGGTCATAGGAGTAAATGAATCAGAAAACGAATGTGCCTTCCCAGGTGGACAATAAAGATAAAATCATGATTTCAGGATGTTTAGCTTTTTGTTGAACTTCAAGAGAAGGAAGGGTTCAAGGCAAATGCATTCAATCAGTGTTAGAGATCTTTCTGTTGCTGTTTTATGGAACCAAAGGTCTGTGTCTGACCAGGAGTTCCAAGAAATGAAGGATTCCTGTGGTGAAGGCTGAGAGGAAATTTAACTGTGTTTTGTGGACATTAACATATTTTTTGCTTTTAAAACAACTCAGACAAAACCGGCTCAGGGGCTGGTCTGTTGTCAGGTCAATAGTGGGTTCAGAGTCTGAGTGTTTGATTCAGTGTAGTACAGCTCAGGAAATCACATTTCCATTCTTCTTATGAGCTTGTTCCACAGACCTGCACAGCTCCCTGTTAGGAATTATTTCATGACCAGTTCTCACAGGTAGGTACCATTCACAGAAGCAGCTCCCTGATGCCCTGGAGTCAGCTGCAGGAGCTGATCTCAGCTAATCCCTAAATCCAGCTACACCCAGATACCAATGCACGGTCTTTTTTTCTGCTCTCGCACCATTGACTGGTTTCTATTAGGCTGGATTTAGTGTGGAGAGTCCTTGGTCTTGATTTTGAAAAGTTTCACATCCGAGCAGTTCATAATATAAGAATTACACTCTAGAAGCTGGCAAATCCTGTGGGGATCTGCACTGCTGCATAAATATGAACCCAGGGTCAGCCTGGGCACACACAGCCTGTCTACCAGGGACATTAGGAACCCAAACACACTTTTGGAGCTGGCTTTTAACCTGGGATGTTCCAGAGCCTGTGGCTGATGCATTACCATAGCCAGCATTTTTCCAGGGAGGTCGTTTGCCACTCTCTCTACATTGCCTCTTGCACCCACTCCACTTCTCTTTTGCAGTGTTCTCTCTTAATCCCATAATAATCTGCCTCTAAAGTCCAGTACCATTTAAAGACATGTGTCCTTGTCCCATTTTTCCAGGGTGTAAATAAATGTCCCCTCCACCCAGGGCCAGAGGTGATGTGGGGGCTAGTGTGACACAGTGACAGATGCCAGCTGAAGGCTGGTGACACAGACAGCACAGCTGCCTGCTCTGAGCATCCAGTCTTCTTCCCTCTCCATGAGGAGAGCTAAGAACTGGGGGACAGATTTGGGTGCTGAAGCCTGAATATTTATTTAAGATCTGCACAGTCTTTCCCTCTGAAGCAGATGGTGCCATTATTACTTCAGAAACATTCACCTACTTTTCTCCTTGCAACTCCCCCCACAACTCTTTCTTCCTCCCTCACTTGTTGAGAAAAGTGTGCAAGTGCAGCCACATCATGCAAAAAAACACATATTCCCATTAAGAAAATTACTTATATTCACTTCACCCGGACCTGTACCATGGGCAAAGCTGCAGAAGAGTAGAGGTGTGAGAGAAAGGTAGGAAGCACATGGGCAAATAAATTCCTTGGCTGTTGCTCATACTATATTCCATTCATTTAGATTTTATTAAAAATAGTGTCACCTCCGAAGCGTGTGAAAGAGGGAGTGTTTCCATTAGAGGAGCTGTGCTCACAGAGTGTTCTCACATTTACTCACACCTCTGACTCATGAGCTCTCCAAGCATTAGCTGTGCTGATTTCAGTGGTTGCCACCTCCCCTGGAGAACCCGCAGGTGGGAGCACCTCGTGGAGACATTGAAACCTCTTCACCTAAAACTGGCAGGGCTGAGAGTCAGATCCCCCAGCTGAGACTTCCCTGAACCCCACTTAGACATCCCACTTGGGCAAGGGTAGGCAGAGAAGGTTGCCAGCCTTGGCTGCACTCGAGGCCGGGCTATTTGGGTTTTCACCATCCTTGTAGCCCTCCTTTGTATGCTCTTCAATAGCTTTATATCTTTTTTTTATATTGTGGTGCCAAAAACTGCCCACAGCGGGGAGGCAGAGCCAGCCCCACACTGCCTGAGTTGCCACGGTACCTGCACTGGCTGAGCTGCAGTTGCTGCCCAGGTGATGAATCACGGCTGAAAGAGGAGGTTCCATAGTCCCAGACCAAGCAGGGGTGGACAGGTAGCTGGGAACAGTTACATCTCTCACTGCTCCCACGTGCACAGCCCATACTTGAGGATTTGGGAACACTGGGGTGCGGGGGCAAGTCGCAGCATCTCAACAAGTTGCTGCACATCAACTGGGTGTTGATAGCCCGCCGTGAAAGAGCATGTGGCAAACTGCATGGCCATGGCAAACAACCCCAGCTTCACCTGTGCTTTGCTTCTCTACTGGTTGATTCATAGAACTATAGAATCACAGAATAGTTTGGGTTGGAATGGACCTTAAAGATCATCTCGTTCAAACCCCCTGCCATGGGCAGGAACACCTTCCACCAGATCAAGTTGGTCAAAGCCTTTCTTAAAACACTGCAGTCAGCAGTTCCTAAGTGCCATTCTGTAGGGACATATTTTGAGAAAATTAATATTTTATGCCATCATTAATAAACTTATCATAACAGTTTCCATGTGACTCCCTTTGGGACTCCTGGAAAAGTGTCAGCAGTTTAATTTTATTCATTTGTGAACATGAGTCAGACTTTTTTTTTTAATATTTAACCAACTCTGGACTCCCAATTTCTCTCCCAACAAGCACATTCTGTCACTGCAACTTTTCACCTGTTCTCCAAACTATCCTGCCCTGCGTTCAGCTCCAGTGATGCCACAGAATGGCTGTGAGGTACCATTTTCTGTGAGGCATCAGCAGTCTGGGAGCTCACAGATTAGAATTTTAATGGATTTGGGTGCTAAATGCTGACATCTAGGTGACTTCATTACTTGCTGAACAGTGATGCAGAAAACAAAGGATCACATAGATGTGCTTTTAAAGTGGACCTATGTTCCTAAGAGATGCTGCTGCATTTGGAGACACAACTCTGAGTCTTTCTCCTCTCTCCAGACTCCAGTTTCTCAGGTGCTCACTTTGCAGCACTGACACAGGTTTTTAGCAGAACAGGATAATGCAGTTTTCCCCTTCTTAATTCTCAGACCTGGCTCCCAGCCACAGGCAGCAACAAACGGGCTGGGTGTAACGCAGAGCTTTGAAGTCCCGAATCCCAATGACTTTGTTTTTGCAAAAGGCTCGTTTCCTTTTTTGCTGTTAGTGGGTTGCCTGGCGTCTTCCTGCAAGGGAGTGCAGTGCCCCTCACCCTGCAGGTCTCACTGCAGCCTGCATGCCCTCCCTTCCAGTCCTGGGAATATGATGGATCTCTGGGCTGCTCTTTACTGCAACCAACTCACTTGAATGGAGTCTGCGTTTTGCATCTTTTGGATGCTGCCATTCCCAGTCAATCCTTGTTGGTTGTGGCAGTGTCCAAGGGGACTCCGGGTCAGATGACTCATTTCTCCCTCTGCGTTCCCCTAAGCTATCCCTTCCTTGGCTCTTGATATTCCACCCTTCCATTGAGAACATTTTTCATCTGGTCCTGGCTCTGCTCCTTCCCCTCTTTGCCACTGCTCTTTATAGTCCTGTTCCTGGATAATACTCTCTCCTGCTCACCAACATGTTCTCTCTCAAGCTCTCTCCCTCCAATTGTAACTCGCCCCTGCCTTTTCAAATCCTTTCTGTGCAGCTTCCCTCATGAACTGTCCTCCCATCAGTCACTACCTCTGCTGCCAGTTTGTGTATAGGGAAAAAAAAACAAACAAAAATTTGAAGTGGAAATTCCTCTGCATTATAGTGAGGGTTTTCACAACTCCTGCTTTCTCTCTGGTCAAACAGATTGCTCCTCTCATCCTCCCATGAAGTGGGATGCTGAACTGTGTCATCCGTGCTCATGCCAGAAGCCAAAATTATTCTTGTTGCCTCTTCTGATTATTTTATAGTCAGGCAGCTGTATAATAAGCTCTGAGAACATTAGACTCCAGGGAGAAGTTTGTGTCAATCTAAGGTACTTCACAAACAAATTATCAGGATGTATTTCCCCCGCTTCACCTCCCCACAGTTTTTTGGATGTATGTGTGATAAAGACCTTAAAAAGAAGGCCTCCCCTTCGGTAACCTCTTTCTCCAGTGGAAAAAATCATCCTGGCGTTGGTTGGAATTTGAAGGAAGCAGAGGTCTCCCAAATATTTCTGATTGTCCCTGCCTATTTTCCTTTAAGACAAACCTCTTGGCCTCTCCTCTCCCTGGGCACAGTCTATAAATAACCTTGAATGCCTGGCTCCTGGACTCATGTCCACATCTCAGGGAAGGTGTCTACAGTTACTGTGTTCAACTTGACCTCTTAAATTAGCTCAGCCACGAGAAGGCACAAAAGAACAGGAGTTATGTGACTGCTGATGTTTATTCCTGGGGAAATGGGAAGGAGGGGTGTTTCATAAGCAGTTCACACTCTTTAATGCTGGTGGAAACGATGCTTTGACATCAACAAGTGGCAGACAACGGAATCATAACTATGGAGATACAAACCAGCCCAGCCCAGGGCACACACAGTGTGTGGCACTTTGCCAGTGCCCTCCAGCCCCAATAGCAGCCTGTTGCTATTCCACATGGCCCTGGCACTGGACCTGCAGCCCTACACAGGGAGTCACCAGCTCTGCCCAGTTCTCACCATTTCCCAAATGAACACACCAGCTGGGCATAAAGTGTCTTGATTTTCTCCTTGCATAGCCAATAGATTTCATCCAAATGAAGTGGTAGTGATAATTAGGAAGACATTGGGCAGCCTCCTTCCCTTTCCTGTTTTCCATCAAGCATCTCTCCTCCCATGTGGCATCACCTCCTTACCTGAGCAACCCCAATCGAGTATCTTTAGCAGCCTTTTACCAGCACAACTTGTCTGCTCTCCCTCTGGAGGAGGGAAACAGTGAGCACCATGAATTAAGGGCCACCAAGGGCCACCTGGATTGCTCACATATCTAATCTCTAAGAAGGAGCATGGACTTTGCTTTAGGAGAGCATGTTTTGGTACACAAGAGCTCCCTGCTGTGTTACAGAGCATTTTCCAAAGCCCATTAGAGTCAATGGAAAAACTCCTGCTGGTTTAGATAGACTTAGCAGGAGGCCTTATTAGAAGGGATTTCACAGTGAGTCCTTAAAATTTTGCATATGTGTCTGACTCTCCAGGCAAGCTCAAGTCCTTTTATGCACACTGAGTCTCACACTCTTAAATCTTGTACCTTTGCAATTCTAGGACAGAAAAAAAAAAAAAGAAGACTGAGGATTAGAATATAATATGAGCCCACATATCTAAAAGTAAGCCCAGGAGGGGAAGCAGTAAGGAAATTATCCTGCTGAAACAGCTTTGACACTGAGCCTCCAAGTACCTGCTCAGTATTTCCAATCTGAAAGCTCTTCCCCCAGCTGCTGATAAAACATGAACGAACTGTAAGCTCCAGTTAAATACTCAGACAGGTATTTTATGGCCTCGTGAGTCTCTCATGACAGTTTTAGCTCCAATAATGAATTAACTTCCTTCAAAATAGTCAAGAATTTAGCAAAAGCCTTGGAAGTTCCAGAAATTTCCTGAAGAGAGTCCCTGCTGACTCCTGTATATCCATCAGGGATGTCACAGAAATGCATTCGGACCATAATCTCATTGCTGATCACCTGAGACTGATTTAACTCCTGAGCTTGGGCATGTGATAGAGAGCTCTACAGCCCCAGGGCTGCCCAGGTTGTCTTATAGAGCATGTTTTGTGCTCTTCAGAGTATTCATGAGGCTGCTCAGACACTGAAGTCAACCGGAGATTTTGGAAGGAGGATGAAGGAATAAAGTAAAAGGCTGCACAATAAGTAAGTCATGTGAAGTGGGGCTGAGGGAGCTGGGGAGGCTCAGCCTGGAGAAAAGAAGGATCAAGAGGGACCTTCTCACTCTCTCCAACTCCCTGACAGGAGGGTGGAGCCTGGTGGGGGTCGGGCTCTGCTCTCAGGAAACAAGGGACAGGACAAGAGGAAATGAACTCCAGCTGTGCCCAAGAAGGTTCAGGTTGGGATCAGGAAGAATTTTTTCATGGAAAGGGTTGTCATGGAAAGGCATTGGAAGGGGCTGCCCAAGAAGGTGGTGGACTCACCATCCCTGGAGGTGTTCAAGGAATGCCTGGATGTGACACTCAGTGCTCTGGTCTGGTTGACAAGGTGGGAATTAGTCACACATTGGTCTTGATGATCTTGGAGGTTTTTTCCAACCTTAATGGTTCTGTGAATCTAGTTTGCTGTGCCTCAAATATAAACCAAGAGTAGAGATTTTGGGCAAACACAGAGCAGCTACTCCCCAGTTATTGCCGGTGATGAACTCCAGAGCCGGAGGGGGTCTCAGCACAGGGTACAGCCTGTGCCAGGGAACTCTGCAGGCAGGAGTTTGCATTTTTCCTCTCAGCAATCCTGGGGAGCAACCAAGCTCTGTTTAAAGCTGGCGGAAGCATTGCTGGCACCAGGCTCTTCATAGAGTTTCCCAAGGAAAGAAAATTCAGAACTCCAGGAAGAGAAGAAAAAGCCCCATGAAAAGTAAAAAGGTCTCTGCCGGGGCTCCCAAGAGCACACAATGAGTCTCAGTTGCTCCATAGTGATCTTCCTTGCCAGTTGCAGGCAGGCAGCTCTCTTTGGTGCCAGGACACTTCTGTTCCCTATTCAGAAAGTGCTGGTTGGAGTCCCAGGACTTGGAGCCATCTGCACTTGCTCAAAAGTTACAAATGCGGGCATGTCCTCAGCTACTGCATAAACAACCCTTTGCCATGGGACTTCTCCTGCAGTTGGATACTACCTCCACAGTGTGTGCTCCAGGACATCCTCCAAAAGCTTGGGACTACTACAGGCAGGAGGTGGAACATAGAAACAGCCAAATATCCTCAGCTACAGGAAATCTGTTTCCATCGTAGTTTGGCCTTGACCCAACATGGTGTCTGCGGGCTCTGGAAATTAGAAGAGGGAGATGGCACCCTGTTCCCTTGGGCTCTGCTGATTCATCTGCTTCTCCAGGCTTCCACCACCTCTAGATTTGATTTATAAACTTCTGTTGTGGCACAGCATTCTCTACTTGTCCCCTGCTGAAATGCCTTATCACCAAATGAGATACAGGTCCCTGACACATCCCGCCTGGGACACCTCAACAGCAATTCCTGTTTGGCAGAGGCTGGAGGACGGAGCTGCTTCCGAGAACATCCCAGACGTCAGAGGGGCCAGTGGCTGGCACTGCCACTTTGCTGAGGGAGAAAGGAGAATGGATATGGTGAATCACTGCACAGAGGACAAGGCGCCACTTTTGGCAAACAGAACATAGAGGAAACTTAATTTTCAAAATATTTGCCTTGTCCTGAGAACATTTGGGTCATGTAGTTATTAAGGGATACAGGCACAAATATTAAGGGGTTTTAATTAAGGGAAACAGGCACAAATCGGGTGCCTTACAGCAAAGTCAATTAACACTCACTAAAAGGCAATGTTATCTTAAAGACCCTTGGGAAATTACTTTGTTTATCCAATATAAAATAATAACACATGGTCGATCTAGCCGCTGCCAGCTCAGAATCCTGCAGTTTTCTGCAGCCAGCAGCCAGCTCATTTTCACAATCCCCTCAAGAAGAAGTTAATTTTACTGTTTCCCCTTTTCCATATGAGAATAGTGAAGCAAAATGAGGGGAAATTACTTGCTTGGTTATCAAATTACCCTGCCCTAGTTCCCTGCGTCCTGGGAAGAGCCAAGGGTAAGTGATCTGAAATGCAACATAAAAGGACACTCAAATCTGCAACTTTGCCTTTATTTTTGTACACAGGCATCCCAAGTGGTTCAATGCCCAGGCTGCACCACGTTCTTGTGTTCAGATGGCACCACGAGAACACCTCTGACTGATGACTGCTACGTGCCCAGCAGACACAGCCACCTGTCACTGCACTTGCCACACTCCTGGAACAGGCAGCAGCTCTGGGAGTGATTTTGTGCTGAGAAAAACAGAAAGACAAAATAGCCCCCAGACTGGAATGAAACTAGTTGTCATAAGAGGAAAAAGAAAGAACAATTTTTCACTGAGATAATTTTGAGGGGACATTTAAGGTGCTCAGTGGTTTTAGGCAAAATTGACTCAAAATTGTTGGCAGGGAAAATTGTGTGACAGGTTACGTAAATGCACAGTATTCTGCAGTATAAAAAAAGGTGAAATTTATTAAATAGACCCAACTGAGGTGCTTTCAGAGTATAGAGTTCAAATTCTCAGAGTCCTGCATGATGCTGCGTTCAACAGGGGTACCAAGGTCAAGACTTGCAATCAGGAAAACCTGTCACATTTTTTACTACAAAAGCCGTGTTTCTAAAAGAAATATTCAATGTTTGACAAGCCAGAATCCACATGCCAAAATCTGAGGAGAAATACTGGGCTTCAGAGTGGTAACCTGATGTACATGAGCAAAGAAGGGTTTTCACCCCGAGCATTCCTTTCCATGGGACCCCGTCATTCTGTAAAAGTGGAGCTGAGTGGGGCACAGAGCTCTGCGTATAACTCAGTCTTCTGCCCAGGTGATCTCTGTAATTCAGAGATGGGAGAGGGTATTGGGTGCTTCCATGCCTCTCAGCAGATATTGTTAGGTTTCAGGAAAATCCTGGAGAATTTCCAAAGAGCCGATGAGGCGCCTGCACCCTTCGCTTCTCCCCCCAGCAGGCTGAAGCAGAGTTTGCTCCTGGACAGTGCCAGTGCCGAGGCCTTTGCTCTGTTATTCTCTTTTTTCATTTCTTCATTGTGCTGGTTTTCCCACTGAAGCCCCATTTTCAGCTCCTGGAAATCCTCATAACACTTTCATGTCTAAAACATGGAGAATGGTGGGAAAGGTTGAGTCTTCCTGTTTACGAGCAGAGAAAAGCCCTTCCTGGCCAACTCCTGTTCCACCTCCTGGTCAGTGCAATTAACATTCATAATTGTTTTTCCAGGCAGAAATGTAAAGAAAACATTTTTCCTACTGCTGAAGACATGAAAAGCAGGATACAGAATATGAAAACATGTTTGGAACACCTCTAATGCTTCACACATAACTCATCCATCTCTATGTATATCACCATGTACAGGGTCACTTTGTCCCACTGTTTCCAGGCTCTTCCCCTGATCCTATTCATGGAGGAGAAACAACTTAGCAGCTGCCCCTTCTTCCAGCAACAGAGTTAGAAAAATGGAGATGGTGATGCAGCCTGTTCTGGCAGCCCCATCTAACAGTACACCTGGCAAAACTTCTCCACTCTGAGCCTAGAAAATAGATCCTTATGAAGAAATTTAGTGACTGTTTGCTTTCTCTTGTCCCCCTCCCCGAGCAACCATGGGAGATACCACGAGCTTGGCATCTACTTCTTTGCTCTTGCAAAATACCATAGACATTGGAGGGCTGAACAAGCTGAACTCTGGCTGCAGTGCAGAATATCCAAAATCCTCCTGCAGAGCTCTGCCAAACCATCCCAAGCCTGGTCTCCTGCCCCAGACTCTCATCTCTGCCTATGCTTTCAGACCCCTCTGCTCCTCATGGATGTCCCTCAGCTCAGGACTCTGCTGAGTTGCCCCTGAGAGCACAGAGAGGCCTCAGGCTGACAGAGTCTGCTCTGACACAAAACAACATGTCAGATTCTCTCCTCCTGCCCCATGAGAAGGGCTGGGGAAAGGACTCATCCCACTGCTACCTTGATCCCTTCACACCTGCCAGGTCAGCACACAACCTGCTGTTGCAGGGTGAGCAGCCAGCTGCACCCTCCTGTGCCAGCTCTGGTCTGTGTCATGATTCTCTGGCTTCTGGCCACGCTGGGAATTGGCCAGGACAGGGTGCGCTTAGATTTTCCTCTCTGCTGTCTTTCTGCCTGTCAGCTCCTCAAGGATGGAAGGAGGGAAGGGCCAAAGCAGACACTTCTGCCCGGGTCTTGGGACACTTCCTCTGTTCTTGTCACAGGCTGCAGCTTTCAGCAGTCACTAGGACAAAGCTTGTAGAAGGGATGATGATGACCAACAAGCACGAAAGTCAATTTGGCAACAGTTTCCTGAATTTCCAGTGGTCCCTGGAAACCATCAGACTCTCCTGACACTGACATTAGTGTCTAGGGTCGCCTTCAATGCTGGTGAGAGGTTCTCTATGCCCATCTCTGGGCTGCCTCCAGGAAAACCTGAAGCCAAGCAAACTGCAAACCACAGGGCCCAGAGGTGCAGAGCCTGGGCCTGCAGACACAAGGGGAGCATCATCCAGAGAGCAGCTGTCCACAGATGCACTGGAGGGCTGGGGCTGGGCTCCTTCCTTCCAGCACTGAAAATGTACCTGAAAATGTGCCTCTGAATCCTTTGGGATTTTGCTATCATGGGCTATAAACAGAGCTAAGAGATGAAAGCATTAAGTAGTGATGTAACAGGCTGGAGCAAGTTATTCTCTGACAACAAGACCCTTACACACACACACAGAGCCCTTATCTCTGAGCTTCCCTGCAGTGTAGCTTCCGAGAGATGCTTCCAAGAGAAACCAGCTTCCAGTATAAAAGGTGGCTCAATACCTTTACTTATAGCTCCTCTCTGACTATTAGTTGGAGGTACCCATCCAGAGAGTCCTCATTTATTCAAAAAGAACTGAGCAGAATCTCGATTGCATTCCCCGTCTGGGAAGATCTGTCCTGGGGTATTTTCCTTTCAATGCAATCACTGAATTATTTCCAAGAATTTTGCAACTGGCTCAGCCACCCATTTTCATTTGCTAACTAGCTCTCTGCTGATTAAACAATACATTATGGCTCACAGGACTTTTTATTTATTTTTTAAATAAATTGGATACTGATGAAGGAATAGAAATAGTTTCAACACTAACACACCCTCCCCCCCCCACTGCAAGAGCCAAGCTTACAACTCCTCTGCAGCATGGGCAGGACTGGATATCAGCTGCCCAAGAATGAGCTGAGAACTGGTCAGGACTGGGCCTTTTCTTCCTAAGAAAGGGGAGAAAATGAATGAACAGAAATCAGCAGAGATATGGAGGAGGTGGACTGGCTGTTCCCACTGGGATGGGAGAGAGAAGAAATAGCTCTTGCTGGAGAGAAGGGTGGCTCTGCTATGTGCACCTGTCCCCACGGCACCGCCGGGAGCAGGAGCAGCCTGTTTGGCTTTCCTGGGTCCTGGTGTAGGCAGGGCAGCATCCAGGGCTCTCTTCCTCTCCTGGGAATCTGCTGAACAAGGTCTCTGCCGCCTCTGTTGTGGAGGATCACATCCAAAATTATGCAACTCAAAAGGAAAAAACATCATTTATGGAAGCAAATTAAGGACTAATTCCCCTAAATTGCCCATGATGTGAAGAGCAGAGTGTACTGAGTCCCACAGATCATAGAGATGAGCAACAGCCTATTAAGGTGTCATCACAATATCTACACAAACAGAGCTCTTCATATTGGCAATAGAAACAGCTTTAAAATCTATTTTTTGGCTGGCAATTAATCTCTTGGGAAGAATAACTAACTTTTAAAATATTTGCTTTGGTTCTCATGAAACAGAAGGAGTGTTAGCCCTGGCTTGGAATAGTCCTGATTATGTTCAGGCTCTCCAGCCCATCTCTGTGCTGCCCAGCCCTGACAACTCTCTGCAGTGTGGGTCAGAAGGAGTGAGGTGCAGTGGCACTTCCAACACTCACTGCAGGTCCAGACTGGATGTGCCCATAAAAAGAGAGATTTTCTTGTTGTGCTGTACAAGGGTTAGACTTTGTCCCTACGGACTGAGCCAGTTCACCTGTGAGCGAAACAAACTTCCACATTTGAAATCATCAAAGATGCCACTGTCTCAGTATGAATCCTCAAATCTTTGATATTTGTACATTTTTAAACACAGTGCTGTGTGATTACCAAGTAATTAAAGGAATCAATCAGGCTGCTTTCATAAAAACACTGTTGGTGAAGAAATTTTGATTCTCAATTACTAGGGAAAATAATGGATGTATGGAAAATTAAACACTGCTGGGGAAAATTTATGCTCGTAGTTGATTGCAGGCATAAAATTAGAGCCTATTTATTTTTTGAAAGAAGACTAATGGTGTCCAAAAATTTCGTGCTGAAGAGACAGATAAATTTACAGATAGAAAACTCCTCCCAGTGACAGGCTGGCAAACTGGTTTGACAGACTGACATTCTGCTCTGATCACTGGTGAGGTCATTTTCCAGCAGGTTGGCTGCTGGCACTGAAATGCCCAGAGTAATTAAAAATCTGATTTCCTCCAGTGTCCCAGATCACACTCGCTGGGACGTGTTTCTTGCCATGTGAATATCTCACTGAGTTGAGCTAAAGCCAGAGTGTATGAGATTTTCTGGCTGCCTCAATTTCAAAAAGTGCCTATGGTAGAATTTTATATTCGCCAAAGCAGTAGAGTTTTTAAATGTCTAAAGACCACTCTAACACCCACGAATTGACCATGGAGGGGTTTGGGTTTATTTGGGCACCAGCTTGTTGGCTTAAAAAATTCTTTAGCGAGTTCCTTAGTGTCACCTTCTCTATATCTGATTGATGCTTAATACACTGGATCCCAGTCGTGGCCAGGTCTCCTGAACCTGTTAACACGCATACCAGAGTGTGTGCAGCACTAAACCTGACTTACAACTACAAAGTGCTGCCCTTGTAGCCCCGGAAAAGTGCAGTGCTTTCTGTCTTTTACTGTCCCGTAGTCTCTTTGTGTCTTCTCATTAAATCCCCTCAACCACCCTCCAAGCAGCAGGGAATACCTTAAACGACATCACCACCGACAATTAAACAAGCTGGATGTCAGGACTGGGGGACAAGCGTTCAAAAGCCTCCTCTGTGATGCAAAATTTCAGGCCATAGCATCAGAGAGAGTGTGATTGATGTTTGCATGGGGACAAGTGGCAGGCACAGCCTTTTAAATGGTTTTGAAGCCTCGGTGATTAGTAACAGATTATAGAATATCTCTCCGGGGAGCCTGTGCTGCATATCTCCAGCAACCACAAATGGGCTTGAATGGTGCGCAGACGGGAGGCATTAATTAGTGATTTACACCCTGTTTCCCCTGGGGACAACCTGATTGCCACACGCCTGGGAATCGGAACAAGAGGATGGGGACAAAGCCTGGCTTGCAGAGCCTGGCCGCTGCTCCCGTGCAGCTGCAACGAAAGCCTTCAGCCATGGTGAAAATTAGAGCTGTGCCGGGAGGTGTGGGCAGGATTCAGGACTAACCCTGCCCTGACTCATGGGGTTCCTCTCTTGGTAAAAACTCTTAAGCCATCTTGACCCCTTTGGCTTCCGGATATCCCTACAAAGTGCCCTTAGCAAACCTGTAAGACAGTTTTCCCTTTAAGGGAATAATGGCATCACTAACAATTTTGCTGCTGAGGGCGACACACCCATAGGATGCAGCTGGGGCTTATGCAAGTTACTGTAGAGCGCTAAGTGATCCCCCAAAATAGCTATAATTAAAGGCTTAACCGCTGGCTTTCCCAGGCATTCTCCATCAGTCAGACATCCAAATTTCAGGTGTATAACATTTTATTGCTGCTTGAAACTTACAATAAACGTTCTCTGAGTAGCACTGCTCCTTGGCTGGGGCTGCAGGTGAGAGGCTGCCAGGCCTTCCAAGGTCATTTCAGGAGGCAGCAGTAGGAACAAGGTGTGGATGCTGCGCAGCCTCCCCACCCTCCACAGAGTGATGGGTGACCACCTGTGTCCTTTTTAAAATACAATTTTGTGGGTGAAGGAAGATAGTCTTGGTGAGAAACTTCTGTTTAGACTACATTGTAGACTGCTTCATGTGATGCACATTGGCAGGATTGGCACAGGGAAGAGCCCCCAGCACAGTGCTGTTTGCTCAGTTTTGCATTTTACTTGCTCTGGTTACCTTGGGAATGCCAGCCGGATTTTGTCATGTCTGTTTCTACTTAACCAAGCAGCCCCTACTACATAATTTTCCTCTTGCAGTTAATGGCAGACCATGGTCATGTCACAGCTTCAGCCTCTTTTAAGCCCTGAGGAAGGAGCTCACCAGCTGCAGTGGGAGTCTTGGTGAGTTGTACAAAGCTGCCCCTCAAAACAAGTAGGTAGATCAACACTTACCCTCTCCAAATGCTGAGATCACTAGGACAACCTCACTGGCCAAATCTAAGTTCCTCTCTCCTGCCAGTGCCAGGGTTTGAATCACACATCCCACACCTCATCTGTCTCCATGTGCCTCCATCATCCCTTTATGTCCTGTTTGGGGACAGGGAGCTCCAGGCACTGCTTCCACCCAGCACAGGAGTGCTCTCCCTGAAGCAGGAGCTGGTGGCCTGGCCAGGATTGGCCCATGTCAGCATGGCCTGACCCGCTGGACAAATGGAGGTGTCAGCTGGGTCCATCACGCTCCAAAACATTTACTCTTTTTTCTGCTCCCCTTCAAAAATTCCTTTACAGCCACAGTTTCCAAAGTAAGGCAAACAGACCTTGCACTGGGATGTCTTCCAACACAAAGATGAGACATGTTGCTTTTCTTTAACCTGTTTGTTTAAGATATAGAAGCCAGTTCCACAGTGGGACTGGCCCCAGCTTGGCAAGCAGGCCAAGTTCCCATCCCCTAATAAATCATGGGCTGACTTGTGACACTGTTTGTGAAGCACTGCTGCAAAAACCCATGAGCCCAGGGACACACTTCTCTCCCCCAGCACCTTCACCCTACACTTTGAAGTGATGACCACTCCATGAACCTACAGGTGGCCATTGAAGGTCCCCTGTGGGACCCAAGTAGGCACAATAGCACTTACTCCCTGGTACTCCAGCATCTTAAATGAAAAGGCCTTTAGCTAGAACAGAAGCTGGAGGTGCTGCCAAGTCCACAAAATGCTCCTGGGCTATATATCACCCACTGGTTTGCTCACAGCCTCCCGGGGGATCTCCCTGTAGCACCAGCAGGTGCAGGTGCAGTGACTCTTCCTGGAAGGAAAAGGGTTAGATGAACTCATGTATATCCTATTATAAAAGAAGGTGGAAATTTTCTTCCCTTCCAGTGCAAGATTATGCCATAGAGAACTTTATGGTACAGACCTGGACAGCAAGAATATGGCTGTGAGATTCAATTCAGGGAAGAGATGTGTTTGTCTTGCCTGTTCTCAGATGAAATATACCTTAAATATTACCCAGCTGACAACAGTGAAGTATTGAGAAGGTCCTGGCCTTTCCCTATTTTCGAATCTCTTTCCCTTCCTCTCACAGGTGAAGGTCTCCAAACTGCCAGCACCCATGTCATCTGCTCAGGTCTCAGGATATGCAACACTCGAGGGAAAGTTATTTTTAGAATAATTTTTCAACAGATGATGGAAACTTTCTGTCATTTGCACAAACAGAAAATGATTCTGGCCAGTGCCCAAACACTTCTGGCTTCTTTTGAACTATGTTCTTGTCACCAGCCCCTATAGCTCCAGTATCTCTTTGAACTGTCAGCTCCTTCAAAACAGTCAGCAGTGAGGGAGAGCCTTTCACTACTCCTGGGTAGAAACTGAAAGTGCAAGAGAAGTCTTAGTGCTCTGCTGAAAAAGTGCAAGACAGAAAGTGGGAAGACAGAAATGTCCTCGAAGGTCAAGAGCCAAGAAGGAAGCACATTCCCTGCATGTTCCTTCTTCAAAGAGCATGAAGATGATGGAGGCAGGGGAGAAGGTCTGCTGCATTCCAGGGAAACTGGGCATCATCACTGGGTAACAGACACCCCGAGTCCAGTAACAAATGAGTCAGATATGTTTGATCTGATGCAAGAACATGGTGACGTTTGTTCTTTTTACTTTCAAGATAGTTTATTTGGACAGGTTTTTCTTTAGAAGTCCATTTAAGACAGGAGCATTGAGAAATTACTCTGAAGTATTTATGCACACTGATAACACAGAGTATTTGGCTTCAAGCCTAACAACACACTTGTTGTGAATTAATTCAGTGATAATCTTTATCGGTCTGTGGTATAAACAGCAGTAAACCTCCACTGTGGATAGATTAATAACTGGAGTGATGCTGAGGCACTAAATCAACCTCAAAAACCTCTTTATTGCTTGTATCTGCAGAAAGGCTTACTGAAACCCTTGCAAAAAATGTCTGGAAAAGGGGAGTTGGAAACCTGGGATTTGAAGCTCCTGATGTAAAAGCAACACAGACAACAGTGGAGGGCTGAGTTCTGTGCCATTCAGAGGGCTCAGCACCCAGCTGCTTGCAGGGGAATTGGCTGCTGCCAGCCAGCCAGTCCTGCAGCTCATCTCTGGAAATGAATCAGAGCAGATCCTTGTAACAGCACGTAGTGAGATACTTCTTCCCTCTTCAAACATGATGTGCTTCCAACAGGGACTCTAAAGCTTGAATAAATGCCTGGGTACAGCCCCTGCAAACAGGTACCAACTCCTGCCACGGTTCAGAGGCAGCTGGGGGATCTGGTGCAAGGTGGGATCCGAGGAGAGCAGCCAGAGCCACCAGGTTTCCAGAAGGAATGGGCTGCCCAGGGAGGTGGTGGAGACCCCATCCCTGGGGATGTTCAAGAAATGACTGGATGTGGTATTCAGTGTGCTGGTCTGGTCGATCACTCAAAGGCTGGACTCGATAATCTTGGAGGGCTTTTCCAACCTCAATGATTCTGTGATTCTATGAAAATAATGACGTTGTTCATGTCTTATAGCTATCCAAGTTCTGGAGGTGTCTATTTTTAGTATTCCTCATTTCTCCTTGTTGTTGGGCGTTTCTGAGCTGTAGAAAACACTGTTTCTGGCTAGAGAGTGGTTACTTGATATAAAAGCCAGCATTCCAGCCTCATCACATTGGCAGCATCACAGCTTGTGAGCACCCAATCTTTGTGGATCAAAACCCACCCTGAAGGAGCAGCAACTCTTTTGCTGCCGAAAAGGCATAGGAAAAGCCCCTGCCTTTGTTACTTTGCAAACACCTGAGGCCAAGAAGAGGCATTTCCATGAGTGTTCTTCACAGCTGTTTGCTTTAGCAATCAGTCAAGCCTTGCACTATGGGTAAATAACCAGCACCTTTAGGGTAGGATGTGTTGTTCATCCTTGGTCAAACTGACTTCTGCTGCTGCTCTGGAGCTTGCGCTGGACTGGGATGAGAGAATAAAATACATGCTGCTGCTTCTGATCAAGCAAATTAGGAACCCAGTAATTTTAATATCTTTTTCCCTTTGTTTACTTAATTAATTAATTTTTCAGGACGCCAAGAACTTACACAACAATTATCTGGAGCCAGGATGGTTTGGTTTCCCAAGCAGACTGTTTATGCTAAAGACTTGCAATTTGTCAACAGGAATCAAATTCCCATGGTGTATAAAGGGAGAAACCTTGGCATTTTGGGATATTTCATTCACCCGGCTCAAATCAATTTCCTCTGAGAATAAAACCATGGGGGAAAGACTGGTTGAATAAGACAGTTGGAAAAAGCAGAATTTATTCCCTGTCTCCTTTCCCCTACACTGCAACACTTGCCTAAATTGTTTAGGGAAGAGGCTTATCATGCCATGTACATTGGGGTTTGGGTCTCAGTTCAGATAGACCAGTAATTAGCCCTTTTTTATGTCATATATTTATGATGGGACTCTTGGGACTTCTTTAAGACTTGGAAACATTTACAGTGAAAGAAGAGGTATTGGCCCCTATTGCTTTTTTAAATACATTTTTATTTTTTAGAGTAAAATATAATATTTTTAAATATAATATTAACATGATAACATTAAAAAAGTGTCTTCTGCCAGCAACGTGTACAATAACACACAGATATCTTAGAGGTCTTTTCCAAGCTAAATGATTCTCTGGTTCTGTTATAACAGTGCAGTAATGCAGTGGTGGATTACAGTCACTAAGAGAATAATGTGAGTTTTGGCATGTTTCCACCAGACAATTTTTCCCTAAAAAATTTGAGCTTGTAGCCAACTGAATTTGTCATCATTTGTGGTCAAAGCTGCGCATTTTGTATCTAATAATGTCAGAAGAAATGTTTAATTATTCCATCTATTTTTGTTGGTGTTGACAACAGTTGCCATTAATTGGGCAACATTTGCTGACCACCTACATCCAGGTGTTTTTTATATACACACGGGAGAAGAACTGGGCTATTCCCAGATACAATTATGAGGGCTCTACTGGTAGATACTGGAGTTTTTTTAATACCATGTTCTATATATAAAATATCAAACAATTCAGGGATAATCTAACAGCTTAAATAAGTCATGTCATACATATTTATATTCATTCTACTCACTGTTAACATCAAAATATCATTATGTGCCAACTTAATATTACTCAACCATTTTTCAAGTTTCTGAAGGTTTTTGCCTTTCTACCAGACCTTCTGGTAATGAGTTTGCTTTGAAAAATTGTTCTTTCCAAACTTTATCTCTAGTAAATATCTGATATCTGTGAGGACAAACATGCCTGTCTGCAGTGTAATATGAACCCACAAGCATTCTTCTTCTTGGAATCAGAGAATCACAGACTGGTTTGGGCTGGAAGGGACCTATAAGATCATCTCATTCCACCCTCTTGCCATGAGCAGGAACACCTTCCACTAGACCAGGTTGCTCCAAGCCCTGACTAAGTGTTCAAGGTCAGGTTGGACGGGACTTGGAGCAACCTGGTCCAGTGGAAGGTGTCCTTGCCCCTGGCAGGGTGGTTGGAATGGGTTAATCTTCTAAGCTCCCTTACAACCCAAACAATTCTGTGGTTCTATGATTCTATGAAAAGTAAAAAAAAAAAAGGTGCCTTGGCACCAGCTTGTTTTTCTTTTTCTTCCCAGATACTTGAGGAACCATACCTGCCATGCAAGTGAGCATTTCCACCTGTTAGAAATTTTTATATTTTTACTAAAGTATGAGAAATGTTAGACTCATAATGAAATAACAGGGACAAATTCCTGAGCCTGGTAATCTCACTGCTGCCCACCAGCTTGTGTTCAGTATACTCTCAGTCCCTCGTTTTCATTCCAATAACAAACCATAACTCTAACAGCAGTACCTACACTAGAGGGTCATTAGTATGCCCAGAGCATTTTGCATAGGGAAAATATGAAGTATCTTTCCACAGCAAAGCTATCACATGAATTAATGTTCCTTCTTCATTTCCCCTGTGCAGCAATTTCACACTTGAGGGATAAAGCATCCCTGGTGCTAGGGAGTGTTCCCACTCTGGAGCCCAGCAGGGTCCTGAATTTATTGCAAATCAATGCCCTGGTAAAGCAGATAATTGATGAGCAAAGAGACCTGGTGCTGTGGGATGGTCTGTGCCAACATCTCCCTTTTCCCACTGTGGGCAGCCGTCTGCCAATTGCTCTTCAGACTCTGAGGCAGTGACATGTTGTCATTAACCACCTCATTGTGTGAGTTAATTACAACAAATAGAGGTACAGCTCAGAGCAGAGGCCAGAAGGCAGCATCCACAGCGTTGAAACAACTGAGGATGTTCAGTCCTACTAGTCTATAGAAAACCAAGAAAATTATAATCTTGCCCTATAGCCTAAAATTCCTGGAAGTTTATCTCCCTTGCAAACAGAGCTAAATTCTACCCTACCCACCAACTCTGGGGTAAAGCCCAGGATACAGCCCTCACCTACTCTGGATGTAAAGGTGGTGAGGCCCTGGCATGTGTTGTCCAGAGAAGCTGTGGCTGCCCCATCCCTGGAAGTGTTCAGGGCCAAGTTGAATGGGGCATGGAGCAACCTGGTCTAGTGGAAGGTGTCCTTGCCACGGCAGAGGGTTTGGAACTAGATGAGCTTTAAGATCCCTTCTAACCGAGGCCATTTTGTGATTCGGTGTGAGAGAGAAGTGGTCTCTGCCTCCCTCACACCACTTTTTCCCAGGCTGCAGCAGGATTCAATGAGAGAACTTGACCTTTACAGCAATTACACATCAGAAATCTTGGCTCTTTGGGACCAGCTCATTTCTATGCACTGAAACAATCCCATTAGGTTCTAATTTAAGGTCATTGGGTGAGACTGTGGGTGAGACCATCAGAGTTAAATCCAGCAGCACGTGCACTTCATGCATCATTGCAGCTTACCCCAGAGGTGCAGAGGGGATTCAGGCAGAGTTTTATCCCAGTAAATCTCAACTCACTTTACAAAGGAGGCGAGTTTTGTTATCCCTGTTTTTCAGATGGGACAACCAAGGTGCTCAGACATCTGATAGCTGCTGGCAGCCCCAGAAGTCCAGGAAGCTGATCCATGTGCAATCCTCCAGGTCTGCTACAGGCTGGGTTAGCTCTTCTTGCACAGCCTATACAGTAAATGCTACATCTGGCTGCATCCCAGGAGCTGGCTTATGTCACCTGGAGTTTCTACCAGCTGTCAACCACCACATGTGCAAGGATACAGCTCAGATTGCCCTGCTGATTTTTCCTTCCTCCAAGGCTCCTTCCCTCACCCATAGCCCTGAACTCTACTGGGTGAAAACACAGATCCAGGAATATGATCAGACCCAACCCTCTGTGCAGCCTTAACATCCATGTTTAGTGCTGGGAAGCCAAATGTAAACCCATGAGAATTGAGTCCTTCTCACAAAGGAGCTTTCTTAGCCAAAGGATAAGCATCTTGTAATACTGAAGAAAAATGAACCTTAAAGGGATGTGCTCAAGATAGAAATCCTGATTATTCAAAACTATTTATTTTCCTTATCAGTGTCCATTAATAGCAACGCTCCTGACATGGAAAGGCTTCTGAAAATCTAATTGACCTTCTCGCGTTTCCTCTCTCTGCTTACTTTTAGTACTGCACCCTGAATAGTGAGATTGGGCAGGTTCACTCTGATTTCTGTTCCATCTCCCTTTTTGGGTCCAGCTTTGTGGAGATAACAAATAAAACAGTGAAAAGACTGATTAAAATGACCCTATCAAATGACTGCCTTTAAAAAAATAAAAAATACTTATACAACCACCCTGCTGACATCATTTTGAAAAGTGGAGCTGAAGCCAAGGCTCCCTCCTCTCCCCATAAGAGTCGGTGTCACGCTGTGATGTTCAGGCAGGACACAGCAAGGCAGGTGAGATACCATCTCCTGATGCCACACCTGGAAAGACATTGGGCTGTGCCATGAGACCAAGGCTCTGGCACTGCCGAGGCAGTGATATCATGGTGGTGTCACCCACCACACCCTGGAACAATACAGGTCTTTTATTCAACTCTTTTTGGCACAAGTAAGAGAAAAGCTGCTACCTATCATCACAGATGTCTAGGACTGGAGATATGGACTCCTGGGAACACCACAGAATCACAGGATGGGTAAGGTTGGAAGGGACCACAGAGGCTCATCTGGTCCCACCTCCCTGCTCCAGCAGGGTCATCCCAGAGCAAGTGGGACAGGATTGTCCCCTGATGGTTCTGGAATATCCCCAGTGAGGGAGACTCCACACTCTCTCTGGGCAATCTGTCACTCTTCCTCATGTTCAGGTGGAACTTCCTGGGCATCAGTTCCTGCCCGTTGCCTCCTGTCCCATAGCTGGGCACCCCTGAGCAGAGCCTGGTCCATCCTCTGACCCCTCCCTGCAGACACTGACAGACATTGTTCAGGTCCCCTTTCAGTGTCTCCTCTCAGGGCTGAACAGCCCCAGCTCCCTCAGCCTTTCCTCGTCAGGGAGATGCTCCATCCCTTCATCATCTCTGCAGCCTCTGCTGGGCCTGCTCCAGGAGCTCCATGTCCCTGCTGTCCTGAGGGGCCCAGACCTGGACACAGCACTGCAGATGTGTCTCACCAGGGCTCAGCAGAGGGGCAGGATGCACTTCAGGATCCCACTGGCCTTCCTGGCCCCAGGGAACACTGCTGGCCAGGGACAACTCTTCGTTCACCAGGACCCCCAGGTCCTTCTCCACAGAGCTGCTTTCCAGCAGGTCAGTTCCCAGCCTGGATAGGTACCTAGGATTTCCTCTCTGAGTACAGGGGCTTTGTTCTCCAAAAGTCATCCTGTTTGCAGCAAGTCCAACCTCTGCTCATTCCACTTTCTCGCTTACTTCTCTTGTGCTGGCTGCAGGTTTGCCACTAAAACTGTTCATCAACAAGGAAATTTTTTTTTCTTTATTTACAGCCCAGGAATAGAGTTCTCCATGGCCTTTACAACAGAGAGAGATACAATCCATCTTGGACAGACATCAAAAGGATGCCAGGCTAATAAAGAGTATTGAGATAATAAGATTAAGGCTTATTTGTTCGTGGTGTCCCTGGTGGAAACTGTGCTCCAGGATAGGAGCTTCCATGTTGCTGGGACCTGGGGAATTAGACAGGAATTTCACTGTAGCCCAAAAAGCATTGACCTGATTCCACAGCCCTCCCACACACAGCACTTTATAGGTTCATTGGGAAATATTAAGATAATGAACTGTTCCCTCTTCATTTTCCCATCCCTAGACAGAGACAGGCAGTAATCATCAGGCCAGGGATAAGACACTGTGTTCATCTTGTCCCTGGAGAGACCTACAGGGCATGTTCCCAAGGGTGAGAGCTGAAACTATGAGCTGGAGGGGAGGAAGAGAAGGGCCCCATATAGGTGAGAGGGACCCACTCTCCACCTTTGCTGGTCTAACATGGAATCCTAGAATGGTTTGGGTTGGAAGGGACCTTAAAGGTCATCTAGCTCCAATCCCTGCCATGGACAGGGACACTTTCCACTAGCCCAGGTTGCTCCAAGCCCCACTCAACCTGGCCTTGAACACTTCCAGGGATGGGGCAGCCACAGCTTCTCTGGGCAACCTGTGCCAGGGCCTCACCACCCTCACAGCCAAGAATGTCTGCCTAATCTCTAATCTAAACCTACTTCCCTTCGGTTTGGCCATTTGCCCTTGTCCGACCACTAAAGTTCCTGATGAACAGTCCCTCTCCAGCTTTCCTGTAGGTCCCTTTAGATGCTGGAAGGTGCTAGAAGGTCTCTACACAACCTTCCCTTCTCCAGGCTGACCAGCCCCAACTTTCTTGGCCTATCTCCACAAGGAAGGTGCTCCAAACCTCTTATCAAATTTGTGATCTCCTCTGGACTTACTCCAACACTTCCATGTCCTTCTTTTGTTGGGGGCACCAGAACTGTACACAGTATTTCAGGTGGGATATCCATTTGCAGTATCTACCTGCACATTATCCCCAGGGAAGGTAGGACAGGTCTTTGTAAGCCATCTCCCTTCACCAAGGCCATCTCATGAAGCACCAGTTGCAAATAAGTAAAACCTCCCATGAGTTCAACGCCCCAACAGTTAAATGAAATCATGGACGTGTCCAAAAAACAGTGGAAAGGACTGAGCTATTCCAGGCTTTCTGTGAAATTGCTCTCAAATCCAATCAGCAATTTAGGAAAAAGCAAAGTACTCTCCTGGGAGGTGGTTTGGGAATGTGAAGGTCCTCTGGGAGGATGCAGACATGCTTGCTGTGTGTTTGGGGAGGCTGGTGGAGCCCTGAGCAGTACAGGCAGTATGGAAGGAGACACACAGTGCTGTCCTAGGGCCGGGCTCTGGCTGTGGCTCAGGAGATGGGACAGCACCCGCTGTGTTGGGCTGGCACTGGTCCCCTGAGTGAGACAGGAGGGAAACTGTTCCCTCTGCCTGCATCCACCTGCAGCACACCCCCCTGCCCAGCCCATAGACACTGTCACAGGCAGCAGAGGGAAGCGTGGTGGGTCCTGTGGCGGGGCTGGCACATTCTGGGCGGGGTCCTGCAGCCCCCCAAGGACTGGTGGGACTGGGTGCCTCTGGCTTGGCAGGTAACCACAGGAAGCAATGTACTACTGAGCTCATTTCCACCAGAACCAAGGGGTCATTAGGAGTAAAAATAACTCTGGAAAAACAGAGGCAAAGCCCTGCCGTGGAGTCCCTCAGTTGCTCAGGCCTGTGGTCCCTCCCTTCCGCCCTCTCTGCACAGCCCATTACTTCTCTTGTACTTCTCTTGCACCCACGAGCATGATGATATTTCCCAGGCCATAGGAACCACCTTTGGCACATGAGATGGTTTATATTGCCCTGATCAAGACTGCTTCTTAAAATGCAGCCATTGCCCTTGATAGATCACTGGCATTGTGTTTCTCTTTTGCAAAAGGTGGGATTTTACACTGCAGAACAAGAGAAATGCTTCTAAACCAAGTGCTGTCCCCTGGTACTGTTCCTTCTGAAATCCTTTGGGTATTTCTTACAGTCTTACTGTTTGAATAAAGGAGTTTTTCCAGTCCACTTGCAAATACAACTGTAGGAATAGCCAATTTTTCAGTTTGGTTGGTGAAAAAAGAAATCAGAGGAAAATTAATTAGCTCAGCTCAAGCAGAACTGCATTTTCCCCCCAGCAGTTTTGCAAAGCAACAAAGAAGATGAACTAGACCCAAAGCAAGAGGCTTATTTTGTTTGGGGAGCACTGGTTCTTCTTTTTCACTATTTTTCTCAAAATATGGGTTATATATCAAAGAAAAATACAAGCAGTGATTCTGAAAGATCAGGCTGAAAGGCTTCTTTCAAAATTCAGAATTAAAAACTTCAACGCCTTTGGGAGAACGGAAATCTTGGGGACAAACACAC
Organism: Chiroxiphia lanceolata; assembly: GCF_009829145.1. Taxonomy (NCBI): domain Eukaryota; kingdom Metazoa; phylum Chordata; class Aves; order Passeriformes; family Pipridae; genus Chiroxiphia; species Chiroxiphia lanceolata. Next base: position 9,112,682 of record NC_045651.1, read on the forward strand.
AAAACTTGACTCAAAACATATAAATAATTTCCTTCTCCCATGAGCAGCAATTTCCCCCAAATTAGTAATCTATTGAGGTCAAATACCCAATTCCACAGCTGGGTCTCCTTTGCAGCACTATCATGGAGTAAGGTATAGATATGAAAAGAGGAGAAGGCCTTGATATAAAGATGAGGAGATCCAGGGATAAAGATTCCATCCAAGAACAAGACCTGGAAGAACTCATGGCAGGAAACAAGTTTTCTTCCAAGTCAGGCACTACTGGACTTCATGCCACAGCAAACATCCTTTGATCAGGGTCCAGGAGTCAGTGACAAGCGTGAAGGGTTATTTCTCCCTCTGCTTCTAAGTTTCTGATAAGAAATGTTCACATGCTCCCCCCAGAGGAATTAAAACATAAGAAACCCAAATCTGTCAGAGCTTAGTTCCACTCTGTTGTTCCCGGGAAAAATTAAACAATTGAGCTCAGTCTGTATCTAGCAATTTATTTGGTTCTGCATAATTAATAAGCAGTGACATGTGTTACATGTGTTTTTCAATATGATTTCCTGTGGATGAAATCACAAGCTGATTGTACATTGTTACTTCTTCTGGCTCACATTAAGTATGAAATATTCATGGAAATAACAATTTTGCAGGGCTCTTCACAATGAAGTAATGTTTTAAAGCAGAAGTGCCCTACAGCCTTCCAAGAACCCTTATAAAACAGATGACTCAGATCTCCAGAAGCGTGTTTGTTAGCTAACTCATGTTCTTCACTCAGGCTGAGGAGAGAACCTCTGATGTCCTCGTTTCCCTCACACCCAACATTCCTCAAATCTTCATTCTCTCACAGTAACCATCCTAACCATCTTCTGGAAGAAAGGCACTCAGAGTTCCTAAGTCACAGATTTTATCAGAAACCCATCAAAGCTGCAGACAGTATTTCACAGCAGAAAAGTAGTGATTGCCTTTTACAGCCTCACATTTCTTGCTAACATAGTTGCTCCTTGGGAGCAAGTGCGTTAATTGTGATGCAGAATTTAAGGGTTCACAAATGAACATTACTATACAATACACTGAGGGACCATGTATGGCCACCTACTCCATCAAGAAGAGCAGACACATCCATCTTCATGGCCTAAGGTGCAACTATGAAGAAGCTGTGTCCGTTTCAAGTCAATCCTGATATTCCAGAGACCAAGAGGCTCTGAGGTGAATACAGGGGACAGCTTACTCCTCAGTTTTGCCCTCTCCCATCACAAAGTCACAGCACATGGGTCTGGACTCTCAGATGGGCCAGGCAGCTTTGAGGTGTGTAGCAAATGCCTTGAGGGCCAGGTAGTGTCTTGGGACCTGGAACAGTCACATCAGGAGACATATGGGGGAAATATGATGTTTGCTGTCAGATACCAGAGAGGTGGAAGTTCAGCATTGCAGTTTTTTTGAAGTATTTGCTTCCACAGCTTTCCTTCAAACCTCTTGGTGCTAATTCCTGCAGCAATACCCCTCTGATCAACAGCATCCAAGTTTGCTGGCTGGGGACCAAGGCTGTCAGGCCCTTCGTATCCAAGTCAGTCTGTCAGTGGTTTTCCCACTGGGTAGGTCAGGGTTCAACTATATGGACTTTTAATTACTGGAGATATTGTTTATGCATTCAGGCTTTGTCCTCCACCAGCCACACGGCCAACAAGCAGTGTTTCTGTCCCACACCAGGTGAAGTCCCCAGCACAGTCATTCCCTGGTAACTAATGGCTATGTTGTGCTGGCTCTCAGGAGGAGCCCCGGACAGCCTCCAGATCCCTCTCTGAGTCCTGATAAAGTCGAAGAACAAATCAGTCAAACAGCAAACAAAATACTTCCCTGATGCATGTCCATTGATTCCCACTTTTAATAATTTCATCTTCTCCATCAAGTCACTGTAGGACCAAAGTGATAGTCACCTCAAAGGCTGTGGCTAATGAACAGTACTTTCCTCAGGTGTCCCACAGGCTAACACAGGGGGTTTTGATAGTTTACACAGAAAGAGCCTCACCAGCAAGGGATGGTACAGGGCTCAAGGTGGTCCAAGGTATATTTCTCCAAAATTGGGTCAGAATAAGGTCTTTTCCCCTTTCAAATTCAGGATTGACCACCACGGTGTGGAAGTGTCACATGAAGTCTTTCTGGAGCTGCAGTTTTGCAGTTATTCCTGCCCTGATAGTGAGGAGCAAAAGGTGTCCTTTGGGAAGAAGGGACCAGTGCCAGGATCTCTGAGCTGCAATGCCACTGCAGTGTAATGAAACCCAGTGCCAGAGCTCAGGCTGGTCTTATAAACCTTCCTGCTACACAGCAGGGAGAGGAGCTCAACTTAATTATTCTCCGGACAATTAAACTTTTCAAAGGGAGATTGAGGCAGAAGCAGCAGCACTGCAAAGGAGATGGATGTGTTGCAGAGCTGAGGAAAAAATGAAGGCCATGTGAAGAGCAGAGTGAAAGTTAGTCAGCTCTGAGCTGCTTATCAAAAACAGGGAAAAGAAGGAAGAAGGAATTTCAGGAAGACTTTCTTCACAGGAAGGGTTTTCTGTCATTGGAATGTGCTACTCAGAACAGTGGTGGAGTCACCATCCCTGGAAGTGTTCAAGGAACAATTGACGTGACACTCACTGCTCTGGTCTAATTGACAAGTGGTGATGGGTCACAGGTTGGACCCTGTGATCTTGGAGGTCTTTTCCAATGTAAATGATTCTGTGATTCTGTGTGATCCTGTGATTCATCAGCACTTGCAGCAGCATCTTCCAGGGAGTGCAGGGATGCAAGAGATGAGGAGCAGCAAGCTCTGAGGAACACAAGCAAAATGTCCAGCAGGAACCCTGCAGGCTCAGCAATGCTGTGGGTGTTCAGATTGGGCTGACACTCATCCAGCAGTGTAACCAGTCCAAAGCTGTATCAACCTGAAAGCTTGCAGGGCAGGGCAGGGGGAACACGCTGAACTGGGAGCAGGGGACTGGCAGCACATCTCTTTGTGGGTAGAGAAACTCCCTTCCCCTCCCACAACAGCCCAGGGCTACTGTAGAGGGTGTGTGGAAAGGATGTGACCTTTTTGTAGAGCACATCCGAGCAAGGAATCTTTATTACTCCATAACAACTACAGCCTGAAGGAAGATTAAGTTGTCCCAGGGACAAAGCTGATCTCTGCAGTCTTGCTGCCAATGCTTTTTCAAGGCAGGGTTGCATTTAATGAGATATGATAAATAGAATTAAAATAAAAGGGACCAAACCAGGTTTGAATAAATCTACATCAGCCAAACATGTTTCATCAGATACATCTGATACATCAGACACTCATGCATCCCCAAGGTGGGATTTGTCCTTGGAATGGCTCTCCAAGGAGCAATTCTGGAGCATGGAGCTGGCATAGAGGCACAGGACAGCTTTATATAGGAGCCACTGGGGTGTTGTAGCACATGGATCCAGCTCATGGAGCCCCTGGCTTAGTGCCTGGCACAACAAAAGCATCACTGGGTTCCTGAAGTGGCCATGGTCAGGCTATTCCCTGAGCTACATCCTGAGGATCAAAGCTTTTTCATACAAGCTTGCATTGGAAAGGCTGTACCTTCCCTGCCTGTTCATTTGCCAGCTGATCTGGAGAGTCCATCTGCTACCTCCCCACCTCCTCCCATCCCACTCTGTGCCCCTTGGTGACTCAACCCATTGGCAGCACCAGCCTCTCATTGCTAGAAACCAAGAATCCCTATACTTGCTTCTTGTGTTCATGCTCCACAGGCTTATTTTTCCACCTTTTACTTCCAGGATCTATTTATGATGCAGGAAAAGAAAAAAAAAGGAAAAAAAAGAAAAAAGCAAGCTTGATCCTGTCTACTTGGGATATTTCCATCTTCCTACATCCACCTCCTGTCACCACTCAGTGGTGTCCACAAGGGTGGTTTGTGCTCTGCAGGGGAAGGAAGGGTTGAAGACTCCAAAGTCTTCAAGAAGGAAGAAATTCTTCCCTGTGAGGGTGGTGTGGCCCTGGCACAGGTTGCCCAGAGAAACTGTGGCTGCCCCATCCCTGGAAGTGTCCAAGGACAGGTTGGATGGGGCTTGGAGCAACCTGGTCCAGTGGAAGGTGTACCTGCCCATGGCAGGGGGTTGCAATGAGGTGATCTTTAAGATCCCTTCCAACCCAAACCATTCTGTGTTTCTATAAGTGGTGCAGCTCTTGGCCCTTAATTGCTTTGATTAAAGCTCCCCTAACCCCAAACTGTAGTTACAGGGGACACAAACAACTCTGGCACATTCTGCAAGTAAAACAACACTCAAATAGTAACCATGGCCTCAAACTGTCCCTTTGCTACACTGAGACCATTTTCTTTATGTTTTATCAATTACTACAGATTTACTGTGCTACCTCTATTCTTGCCCTTACTCTGTGTGACTGTCCTGTTTCTATTTAATCAACAAAGGGCACAGAGGTGACCCAAACCATACCTGAGTGTTTGGACAGCACTGGGCATGGCTGTGGGGGCAAGGTTTGGGGTCACTTCAGCTCTGTGCTCATGTTCAAGAGAGACACTCTCCCTGAAAAAATCACTGCAACAAACAGTGGAAATTACCCCAAAGCAGGATTTTTACTGCTGGCAAAGCAGTTGGGGCTGGCAAAGCACCACCCTTGCAAGGCCAGTGGCATCAGAACAGTTTCATCTGCCTTCTTCCACAAACAGCAGGTGAACTGAGGGCTCAGTTGTGCTACACAACCTTCCCTCAGTCCCTTTCTCACTGCTAAATCTCATTGGGGATCTCAGAAAAGCTCAGCCTGTCTGTGAGGGAGCTTGTAGCATTCACAGCCTTCACAATTCCAGACTCACTGATTCAGATAAACAGTTCCTGTGACACTTTCCTAATTATGGAGAAGGGTTTCCTAAAAGAGGCTGAACTCACTGCTCTGAACTGATGGGAAAAATAATAACTGATGTAGTTTCAGCATTTTTCATACCATAAGATCAAAAGCATGCTATAAAAATAATTTATGAGTGGGGATTACTTTATTCATCACTGAAAGGCAGCTTTGCAACTGAGAAGGAGTAGGGAAAAGGCTGCTTTGCCATTTTAGGTCAGGAAGTGGGAGGTTTCATGTCCAAAGAGGGGACATTACAATTTTAAGGAAGAATAACATATTTGACCTAAGGAGAATTCAAGCAGGTCGGAGACCAGTGGCTCTTATCAGAAATGCAGAGCAGTTTGTGAATGTGCTGGTTAGGACCACAATTTTTGCCTCTCTCCCAAACCATCACAGTGCTTCCAAAATTGATCTAACATTGTCCCTCCCAAATATCTCTGTAAATTCCCCTTGGGGATTAGAAACACGATCATTGGGAAGGTTGTTGCTCAGAAATGGTCTAGTTCAATGAAATTATCTTCTTCAGGTATAATCTGCATCCAGGTCATGGAAGAGAAACTCACAGCCAGGCAGAAGGGCCCCCAGTGCCCAGAACCTGCAGCCAGGTGTGCTCCAGGCAGCCACCTGAACCAGGAAAGAGCTGCAAACAAACAAAGCCCGGGGAGGAATCTCAGCCCAGCTTCTTGGGGTGAGTTTTATATGACTTGCCTTACAAAGACCAGAGCTACGTATTTATCACTTAATCTCCAAGGGGATAAACATTGTCTGACTGGGTCCCAGCACATGGAATAAGAGTAGAGCAAACAGGACTCATGCCAGAAACCCGCCTGCTCAGATCCCACGTGTAGCCCTGGGCACACACTCCTTGTCCCTGGGCCCTACAGTCACTGTCCTTCCTGGTGCATTCACTGTTTGGGGCCATTGGCCATTTCACATCTGCTCTCAGATTACCATGCTGGGACCACATGTCAGTCCTCTGCCAAGAGATCTCACCCTGTGAGAGAAGACAGAGGCAGCCCAGGCTCTGAGTGGGAAGAAAGATAAAATGTTGGCAAATGTTGGTCCTTCCAAGCACGAACTTCACTCCTCCTGAAGATGACACATTCCTCTCTTTTGAGAATGGCTGCTCTGGGCAGACTCATGAGGGGTTTACTCTCCGGAGGGGATGCTGGGGATATGCACAAGCCCTACCATCAAACAGAAAGGAAAGCAGAAGTGTGTCTTGAATGGCACTTGTCCCCAGCTGGATGTGACTCCATGCTTGTTCATGATGGCTGTCCCCTTGCATGGGCAAGTGACAGGGACCTCCCCCAATCCTTCCCAGGCTATTTTGCCCAGCTCTCACCCTTTCCCCAGTTCTAGCACAGGGTGTTGTGTACATTAGGGAGAAGCTGTTTTTCAGGAACAAAGCATAAACAGGGCTCTGAGGCACACTAATGACTGTTTATTTGCCTTGTGCTGTTGCCTCCTTTCTTGGTCATGGTTGCAAGAAAACATTTTTTGTTTAAACTTCAATGGAAAAACAAATTAATAGATTCCTCCAGCCACTCTCTGCAGCCCATCAAGAGCAGCTGTCACGCGCAAAGAGGGGTTCTTGTGACCCTGACAAAACTGGTAACATGTCTCTGACCTTTGAGAGATGCTGAGATCAAATACAAGGGATTTCTGCTGCTGCTCATCCTGGCACTCCCAGCAAGGACAGTGTGTTGGTTAAAACTCATCTCATTCTTCCAAACCAGATTTTCCCCCTGTAATTGCCCAAATGCTGGCAGAGGTTATTTATTTCTTCACCACTTGCTTTTGTGTCCTCATGGTGAATGTGTCCCTAGATCTGTCAGGCTGAAACAAGACCTCAGGCAATGCTTCTTCAGATCTCCCCGAGATGTCCACCTTGCAGCTCCTCTTCTCCAGCTGCTTTCCTTCAGGCCCCTGCATTGCTGGATTTCCTGACCCATTCCTGCAGGCTGCCAGCATTTAGTGTCTTTCTGTTTGTCATCATTGAACCTCTTTCCCCTGTATCTTCACTCCTGGCTCATCCTGGGAGAACAAGTTCTTCCTGGCTGCTCTCCTAGTTGGGAGCTGCAGAATGAGAGTGAACGCAGTGGACTGAGCTCACTGACAGATGTTCCCTGGCTGATGCTCTCTGCTCACCTCTGGGGCCAGCTGCAGCTGTCCACTATCTCATGGTTACAGCTGGGAGTCAACTGCACTCAAAATGGAAAAAACACTGGATCAGGAGCAGACATCTGATCTGTTTGCAGGAGGGAGAAGTGTCCTCATGGCCTGCCCAGTGTGTGATCACCCCGTTACCCAGCACCATGTAATGCAGGCAGCTAAATGGTCTTCTCAGCATCATTTTTCAGCCTGCAGGTTTCATTTACTCTGGTTCCTCTTCAGTGCTCAGGATGGGGAAAGTGCTGCCTCAGCTCTTCAAGTGCACATGCTGCTCCATCCCCATCACTCCATCTGGGTCATCAGCTTGATTAGTTTGGGATCCTTTGTCTGTTTTTACCGTAGAGAAGGGGGAGAAAGAGGACAGAAAACTTTGTGTTCTGTTGGGGCAAACCAGAAACCAAGCCCAGGTGGTCTCCCTTGGGCTGTCGGTCTGGGGTTTTGGGACATTTAACAATAAAGTTGCTAAAAGAAGGATCAGTGAGTGCTGGTTGCCTGATGGAGAAACAAGGCCTGGGCTGGATGAGGGAATCACATTACAACAGGGTAGGAAGAGGGACAACATACCCATCATGTGCTGGGGCTCAAGTGTGGTCACCCTTGTTCCTTTCTAAATAGGGCTATGTGTTCATCTTCCCCAAAAATGTGGTAGCTGGGGAGAGGATACTGTCCCATGGGTACATCTCATCTATATTCCTCAGGCCACAGAGGAATGTGCCACGTGCAGGATTGCAGCTGCACAACTGTAAGAGCTTTGTCTCTATGGTGCCCTAAAGAAATCCCCATCTCCACTCTGAAAACTGGTGAGCTCAGTCCAGGCTCTCTGATCAATCAGCTTCTGCACCAGGTACCAGAATCCACTCAGCCTCCTCTGTCCCTTCACCCATTTGCAGGATAATAAATTCAGTGATTAATAACACTCTGAGGATGCATTTCTTTAGAGCTCTGAGAACTTGTGGTACCAGTGCCTGTCTTCAAAAACTCAGGGTACTCAACTGGAAGAATCTTGAGATTAAAACTGCAGATACGAAAATTATCTGCCAGGCCAGGATCCAGAAGGACATCTGAGAAATCAGGCAATTATATTCCAAAGGCATATCTTGTTGTCTTCTCACAGCTACAAATATAGCACACAGAACAGGCTCTTCTCTGGCAATGCTTGTCTATCTTGCTCATCAGAATAGTAGCCAGCCAGAGGATAAAGATCTTTACTATCAACCCTTTTAGCTAAGAATTGAAGCTCAAATGAGCCTTTTATAGACAAACATCTGGAGGATGGATGAAGTGAAACTGTAAGCAACATGTTGTGAATTAACTCCAGCAACTCCCTTCCTCTCTCCAAGCTTTCACAATGGTCTCGCTCGTTAGGGTTGACTCCATTTACCATTTCTTTCCTGAATTTCCCCTAAGAACATTTGAAAAATTGCTCCAAACCCAGGAGATGGCTCCATAATAGGGTAACAAAGTTGCTAAGGGGACTGAAGCACCTCCCCTCTGGAGACAGGCTGGGAGAGTTGGGGCTGTTCAGCCTGGAGAAGGAAAGGTTGTCTGGAGACCTCAGAGCCCCTTCCAGTATCTGAAGGGGCTACAAAGAACCTGGAGAGGGACTGTTCATCAGGAACTGTAGTGACAGGACAAGGAGGAATGGCTTCAAAGGGGTAAATTTAAAAGAGGGTAAGTTTAAGCTAGATACGTAGAAAAAATTCTTTACTGTGAGGTTGGTGAGGTACTGGCATCTCTGGTTAGGATTAAATATACCTTTGTTGTTTGCCAAACAATTTATCTTCCTGATTTACTTCCTAGTCCCAGGAACCAGTGGCATGCCAAGGAAGTCACAGTTCTTGTACCAGGAGCTCCAAAACAAGCTTGAACTGTAAGGCCCCACATCAATCAGCTGTTCATGCACTGTTGTGACATCCCTGTGCAGAGAGAGCAGTAAAAGCAGTGACTGTTTATGCACTTGAAATGTGCTACTGTCTAAGGCATCTAAATGCAGCCTTGGAATTGCATATCTCCCCTAATTTATCTGTTTTCTCTATAAACATACCATGCATAAAGCCCCCTCAAACTGGAAACTTTTCTGAACAGCTTCCAACCTGATTAAGATTTTTATGTCATGTGTCAGTGGATGAGTTCTGAGGCAGCTTCAGAGCAAAGGACTGTTTAGGGATAGGACAAAGCCAGCTCTGTGACTGCAAAGGGCTTGCTGGGAGCATGCTACAGGCATGAGGTTTGAGAAGAGATTTCTAGTGTACTGGTATGTGATAGATGGATCTGCTGCTTAAGGGAGCTGTTGCATCACCATCCCTGGGTCTCTGTGGGGTGTACCTGAATCATGGAATCATAGAATGGCCTGGGTTGGAAAGGACCTTAAAGATCATCTTGTTCTAATCCCCCTGTCCTGGGCAGGGACACCTTCCACTAGACCAGGTTGCTCCAAACCCCGTCCAACCTGGCCTTGAACACTTCCAGGGATGGGGCAGCGCAACTTCTCTGGGCAATCTGTGCCAGGGCCTCACCACCCTCATAGGGAAGAATTTCTTCCTAATAGCTAATCTAACACCACCCTCTGTCAATTTGAAGCCATTCCCTCTTGTCTTTTCACTCCAGGCCCCCGTAAATAGTCTCTCTCCATCTTTCTTGTCAGCTCACTTCAGGTACTGGAAGGCCACAATTAGGTCACCATGAAGCCTTTCCTTCTCCGGGCTGAACAATCCCAATTCTTAAAGGTCTAATCCCCAGTTTCATCTCAGGTAACCTCTAGGGCCAAAGCTTTTGGCTTTGCCACCCTGAGGTCTTCTGAGATAATTTAGTGAGTCTTTCCTTGTCTCTGCCTTGGCTACTTCACCCTTTATGGCTACAAAGAAAACTATCCATTTTCAGCTTTTAGCTTAAACTTTGATGTCTTTCCAAGCTCCTTTCAACTGTTTTCATTTGCGGACAGCTAAAAATTTCCCAGTGAAGATAAAGGCTTTTTTAAAATCAACTTCACATATGTGATTTGCTGTGAAGAATGTGTGAAACTGCCTTTCTCAGTAACCTTTTGTGGGCTCCAAGGACCTAGGCCTGAAAACTTCCTCTGCAGTGTAAACAGAGCAGAAGGGAATGAAACTAGAGGTGTCATGTGAAACTTCATGCCTTACACTGAAAACCAAATGATAATCATGTTTTTTCCCATGTTAAAATCTATAAAATTGTGAACTGATATAACAATCCATTAACATCCAGGGAAATACTCTGTTCGTAAGGGCAACCCAGCCTGTCCAGTCCCTCTGAGTCCTTCACATGAACCACTAATAGCACTTCTTTCTTTGGTCACTTCAATTTTAGACAATTTCTTCATCTATGTTACTTGAAAAGAATATCCTGAAAAGTACAATTTGATGCCAAGTAAACAATCTCATTTTTTTCTTGTATTTGAGTTGCCAATGTGATTTCCTTAGGTCTGGCTGTGCTTGAGCTGGGTTTTTATGTTTAGAGTGATACTTATTTGACTTTAATATAGTCATAAACCTTGCTAGATTTTCACCGTTTATTTTCTCTTTTCCCTATTACCTCCCATTTTCCCATGAGTCTGAACATTACAAAGTGCTACAGTGCTTGCCAGCACCCTGTCTTCTCCACTTGGACTTCCAGGATCTTCTCCCAAATCCCTTCATCTTTGTGACCTCTCCTTTTGAAGCCAAGACACAGGACTATTTCTGGGGAACAACCCTTTCCATAAAGGTGCTGAATTGAATTGTGGGGCTGTATCAAGTGGTAAGACACTACAGGGGCTCACAAACCTTCCAGTGAGCAAGGAAAGGTGAGGCTGACTTTACATTTATGCTGAGAAAGGGCTTTGCTGGGCAGCTTTACCAGGCAGCTTGTCTCCCTGTGAGGGACAGATCCCCTTGGCATGTTGCTGCATGAAGGCTCACGTTTCCTATTCCTGGAGCCCTCCTTCCATAGTAACCTTTTTCTTATTTACCACTGTTTTCCCCTCTTGCTTGAGCAACCCTGAGTACACTCTGCTGTTTAGACCAGTCCTGCTAATGCCTCCCACACACAAAGGGTGACATCCAGCTGGTGTCAGCTTGGAATTTAGCTGTTTCTTTCTCACCAGGGCCATTCAAGGGGGACAGACAGACTGCGAACCTGGCCCAAGGTTTTCAGTCTCCGAGCAGCCTGTGGTCTCAAGTGGCTGAAGGAAAATGCTCTGGTATGGTATTTTTGTCTTGCTTGTGTCAAACCTACTTGTTTTTCATGAGGCCTGCTAGGTAGCAGGGACAACCCGTATAAGATGATATGGTCTCCAGAGATTCTTAGAATCATAGAATGGTTTGGGTTGGAAGCGGTCTTAAAAATCATCTCACTCCAGCCCCTTGCTATGGGCAAGGACATCTTCCACTGCTGCTCCAAGCCCTGTCCAACCTGGCCTTGAACACTTCCAGGGACAGGGCAGCCACAGCTTTTCTGGGCAACCTGTGCCAGGGCCTCACCACCCTTACAGGAAAAAATGTCTTCTTAATATTCATTCTAAACCAGCTCTGCCAGTTTGAACCCATTACTCCTTGTCCTGTCACTGCAGTTCCTGATGCAGAGTCTGTCTCCAGCTTTCCATCACTGACAACAAGTTGGCCAGGACAAGTGGATCTCTTTAATCACAAGAGTCCTCAAGTAGCCAGCATAGTCTTCCAGAATCCTCCAGGAATAAACAGCACAATGGTGATTATCACTCCTCTGAACTGCTCTCCTCAAAAGCACCTGTAATGCCAGAGCACTGGGAGAACACCTGGAGACTTGTACAAGAGGTGTAGGCTGAGCAAAAGCCAAGTATCTGAGACAAAAAGCGAGTGACAGCATCAGGACCTCAGCTTTTCACCCTTACTCCATCTCCTCCTTTCCAAGCCTTTGCATGTGTGTTCAGAGCTCAGAGGTGAAGCTGCTCTGAACCCAGACCAAACTCAGCCTCGTGGCGAGGGTCCCGCTGTGGGGAGCAGGAGAGAGACAGCTCTACAGTCACCAGTGCTCCCAAAAGAAAGGTCACTGCCATCCCCAGGACACTTTCCTGCAGTGGAAGTGTTTGACATTTCACCTGTTTGGTCCGTCAGGACCTGAAGAGGATGGATCCATGTGCCTGGGTGCCAGCTGTCACAGGAAGCTCCACTGCCTGTGCTGATTCCCAGCCTGCACCCCTGTATCCACAGATGGAACCCACTGGCCACTCTGGGCATGCATGAAGAGGACAACACAAAACATCTTGGCAGCAAGTCATAGCACACTTGAGATTGATTAAGCCCTAAAGAATTGGGCAAGAACACTTTGCTCTTCATTTCCATTAGTCTGCCAAATAAAGCCCAAATCCATTTCTCTACATTTAATCACAGCATTTCAAAAGAATTTCCTAGTGAACACACACAGTCATGTATCAGCTCTGTGTCTTCTTCTCAGCTGGAGTTAATTTTGAGAATAATGGAGGAGCTTTATCTATTAATTAAAAATAATGACTTTATAAAACTGCAGTTGTGTTAAACTTTGAAAGACTTGCATTGAAGCCCAATAGGAACAGGCAATTTGCAAGCTGGAATAATAAAGGAAATTGCCTTGAAATGAGTATATCCTGCTAGATGAAATCCTCTCCCGCTACTAGAAACTGCAAAGAGAATTAATTGTGGCTGTTAGATGCATGAACGTGCACAAATTTCCTTATGGATTTTCCAGTGCACATCAGCAGTGAGTGCAGATTAGCAAGGATCTACTTTACTGAAAGATACAGCCCAAATCCCATCTGCAGCCTGCACTGGCCCAGATGTTTCCTGAAGCTGGCCAGCCTGCTGCCTGCCTGCACCAGATGTGCAGCCCCCTCCTGTGCTGCCAAATAGTTTGCCTGCAGAGAGTGTTTCCTCAGCTACAGTTGGATTTTCCTAACTACCAGCCTGCTCTGTGGTTCTGCCTTTCAGAACTTATTTATTCCTGTCAGCTCCTAAATCCCATGGCTGTAGGAGGTGTTTGCATGGGAATAAAAATGGTAGGCTGAAAAATCCCTGGTGGCAAAGCTTTCCCTCAAGGACTTTTCACACTGAAACAAAGGAGGATGAAGAGGGTTGGGATGACAGCCAGCCCTCCAGTCGATGCACTGGAAGTTTTCTGGACTTCTTTTTTCTACCCAGTGGCTGTTAAGCATGGATTTTGCACAATGTCAAGTGAAGATCTCATGGTCTCAGATGGGGATCACCCTGGTCTGAGATGGAGAGAGCCTGGCAGCACTCAGGGAGGGGGCACTCTGGAGGCAGAGCTGTGCGGGAAAGCAGTTCATGCAAAGTGAGGATTTCTAAGAAAATTTTCCTGTTTTGCTATTTAGAGAGGGTGTAGAGTTTGCCCACAGAAGCTGTGTCTGCCCATCCCTGGAAGTGTTCCAGGCCAGGTTAGATGGAACTCTGAGCACCCTGGTGTAGTGGAAGATGTCCTTGCCCATGGCAGGAGGTTGGTATGAGGTCCCTTCCAACCCAGGCCATTCTATGATTCTATGATTTTAAATGCAATTTAAATATTTAATGAAAGTTGTGCAATTTTTACTGTGGTAGGAGACTCCTTGTGACTGGGGGCATGGAAAGGCTCTGTTTCCTTTAGCCTCTCTGCATAAAAAACAGATGATCAAAATGTGGATTCAGCACTGAATTCCTGACATCAGGCCAGACACGGTGAAGTCCACAGGTTCCTTTGCCATGTGAACAGAGGCATGTCTGGCTTTCAGAGGTGCAGAGATCAGTGACACAGGCTGCAGGAGAAAGCCATTCCCACAGACCTGATTTCCCACCCTGTCTCATCCCAGGAAGGCTGTAAGCAGCCCCCTCAGCAGCCAGCAGGACCCTGCACAGGGCACCCTGCTGTCCATATCCTGCCCCTCTAGCCCTGCTCAGGAAGGTTGAGGCAAGGAAATGCCCTGACTGGCTTCCAGTCCCAATGGTGTGCACACAAATGCATTGGGTGGCATTTCATCCACAAGGAATGATGTACTGTGTTTGATGAAACCACCAGTGAAGGAGTATGACACAATGTCCATTAAGAATTGGGCAGCTGAACTTCTCTGAGGGTCATTTGGATGTGTCACTTACTGACTTCTCTAGTTTTGCTTCTCCAAACCCATGGTATTTCCTGATTTCTTGACAGCACTGTGCAGTTTCTCTTCTCATTTCTTGCCATTGGTGACACCCATTGCTATTTTGCCACCTTCTTCCTGACACCTTTTTCTCACTCTCCCTTGTTAAGGGAGAAGCATTTACATAAATTAGTCAAAAAACATCTCCTGATGAGGTGCTTTCTTACCATTAGCAAATACAAGAGGTGGCAAATATTGAATGTCACTGCTGCAGACTTGTCAGACCTCCAGCAGCAGGGAGACAAGTGCTGGCTGTGCTGCTGGGCCTGGTGATTGCAGGGGCAATAACCTGAATTACTTGTTGTTCAGGTTTGTGACTGGGAGGATATACAGTATTTACATCTCTCTGCCTTTTCTCAGAGCTGCCCCAAACATGTCCCAGGTGTCCATGGATCTCTCCTGAATCACAAGTGGCTGTGTGGAAGCGGCTGGACACCTGTGAAGAGCTGGCTGGCAGTGTGGTGCTGGCTCTCCTCCTGGTTTCCAGCTGCTACTTCAATTAAAAGTAGCTAAAAATACACAAATGCTCTCCTGATACTATTTTCCACGTAAGCAAGAGAAGAGGGATGCTATGCAGGCATGAATGAGAGGTGTACTGGGTTGTACTTATTTGGGGACTGAGGGGTGGGAAATCTGGATTTCTTTCCAGATGTAGTCCCTGCAATGATGAGTTCAGAAAGCCCTTTGAGGAACAGACAGCCCTTTTCTTCATGGTCAGCTGGGGAATTGTCAAGCATCCAAGCAAATAAATACAAGTGAATGGGAGACCCCAGCCAAGCCCTGTCTCCAAACTCCCAGTGACACCAGTACGGCACAGGATCTTGGCCAGTATGGTGAGCAATGCATAGCTCCTCAGATCTGTATGTACTCCCTCCTGACAGCTTTACAACACACAGACTCACTCATGAAATTCTGATAAAGAAGTCATCTGGTGTTTGCTACATGACCTCCATCTCCTAACTGATGGTTATAGGAGTGTGAGTTAACAGCAATGAAGATCAAGCCTGGCAGTGGGAGCCGGCTCAGTCAAAAGCATCAGGCTCTTTGCAAGTCTGTCAAACTGGGGATCAGAGTAGTCGCCAAAAGAAACACTCAGGCACCTCCCACACATTTGCAGGGAGGAACCTTTCCCCTCTCCTTTGAGAAAGCTGTTTGTCTGGAGAGATTTAGTCTAGACTTGCCAAACAGAGTTGTGCTGCCATTCTAAATTAAGTTTTCTACTGCACACCTGCACTGGACAGAGCTCATCTGCTTCCAACTGCCTGGCAGTGATGGGCAAGGAAAGCTTTATAGCAAAGACCCAGCTTGAGGGTACCCCTGAGAATTGAGGCAGATTTGCACCACTTTTGCATCAGCCCTGCTGTGAAATCCATGTTCTCCATTTAGCAATCCCAGCCAAACTCAGTGGCTGCTACAAACCTGTTTGGGTCATTCAAGTGTATGTTGGCTTCGTATGTGATTTGGTGTGTGAATAGAATAGATTCCCAAAGCACTTCCTTCTTCTGAGAGCAAAAATTTCTGAAAAGGCCATAGATCTTGGGTGGAAATAGAAGGTACAAGAATTCCTTCCTAGACAAATTCTCAGAAAACCAGCAGTTTAAAACAGAAGTGCAGAAGTCCTGCTCTTCAGACATGGAAGTTTTGCAGGAAAGTTACTGACCCCACAGGTTGTATCTGAGAAAACCCAGTGCAGATGGTGAATATTCTGGTACCTGCCAGCCTCAGCCTCCCAACACGTAGGCAAATGACAGAGGGACCTTCTCCTGTCTCAGAGCTCCCTCAGTCCAGTCCTTGGTCCTGCACCATTGCAATCCAGCGACATTGAGCTGGTGCAGCAAGTTGGGAAGTTTGTTTGTGTCTCAGCCTGGAGGAGGGGAGACAGCCCCTTCAAGAATGGTTAGGGAATGGAAAGATATCATATGCCCCCCAAAATAGCAGTTATTCCACAGTACAGAGCTTGGAGGTACTGTCTGGATAAAAACAGAAGGGAACAGCAGCATATGGTGAAGTGCCTGATGCCAAGTGGAGTTTTTCCAGCCATGTTTGAGGAACTCAGGTTGAAGTGCTGCTTCAAAGGCCTCAGCTCAGAGCCTATATATAATCATGCTGAATTTGCTGGCAGCTAGGGTGGGGTGGATAGTACCCAGCACCTCCCTGGCACACCACCTCTCTCCCAGAAAAAGTGCTTTAAAGGGCTGAAAGTGCATTCTAATGCTAAGGCAAGAAATGGCAAGAAGAAAAGGAGGGAAAGTCAAACCTGGTTTCATTCTTACAATGGATGTCACAGCCATGGACACCAAGAAAGTGCACAGGAAGTACAGGTTTCTCCAAGCAGCTCTCCCAGACATCCTCATGCTTGGACAGCCTGAAATGTATTTTGTCTTCTTTTGCCTTGGAGCCCTTCCCCAGCGTCCAGGAATGTCCAGATGGAGATCACAGTCCTGGCTGCTCACCCTCCAGTTTTATCTGGAAGAGAACTGGCTGGACTAACGAGCACCTCTGCACAAGAACTCCTGCTCCCGAGGATCACAGTTCAGTCCCAGCCCTGCAGGAAAACAGCTGCATTTCCCCCCAGCCTGACATCAACCTCTAAGATGTTTAGACATCCAGGCACCGGGATGTAAAGGGCTGGCTGGATTACTCAGGCTTTGAGCACCATCTCCTGTCCTGTTGGCTCAGCTCCATCCAGGTACCAGAGAAAACTACCTGTGGCCAAGGAGCAACATGCTGGGGCTGCTGGCCTTGGTTCACAAACCCCCAAGCACAAACATGTCTTTCATGGGATAGTATCATCCTTTCCAGGTCTGGATAAACAGCCTTCTGGAATTCTTAACACCAATTTCTGAGCCTCTTAACTCAGTGGTTATGTGACACCAGGGAGGGTGTGGAGGCAGATTTACCTCCAGAGTTTACAACGTATCAAGAGCCTGTTCACTTAGTCCGGCTTTGAAGTTTTATCTTGTCTTTGCTTTAAAGGAGCTCTGTGCTGTTTTCCTTTGAGGACTTTGTAGTGATTCAGTCCGCCAGGAGCTCAGGGATTTATCACATTGGTAACAGTTTCAGCATGGAGGCATTTTCCTGAAGCCAAATGCTACTTGACTGTAACAGGACACTCAGCTTTGGCGGGGTCAGATTTGACGTCAATGACGCACGTTGGCTTCTATCCTGGGTGATATCGATGCCCAAGCACCCTCTTGCCCTCGCTTTCCCCCTTGTCCCCAGGAAGCAGGAGACACCTCTGTTTAGGACCGTGTGCCATGTGCCAACACCCTGGGTCATGCTGAGTCTGCTCAGAGGTGTCCAGTCCACCAGCTAGTGAATATGCCCAGGTTCACATCCCCTCCCTACTCTGTACCAGCAGCAGCAGTTCAGCAGGACCTGTCTCCAAGGTACTAATGGAAGTGTCCCAATTGGGCCACCTCCTACCACTCTGGCCAAACCCTCACAAAGCTTGGAGACTCTCCTTCCCCCACCAAAGGCCCAAGTAGACTATGTCCCTCTGGGTCCCTCTCAGTGCATGGCAGCAACCACAGCACTGGAACCGCAAAGTTGCTGATCGCAGGAGAGAACGCAGCTGGGGTGCAGTTGATTTGGGAGCAGGGCTGGAGCCAAAGCAGAGCATGGGAAGTGTGCTGTGATGCCCCTGCTGAACATTTTATCATCTCTCATCTCTCATTGTCTCATTCCCTCAGATAGAAAATCTTGTCCCATGGTGCTTTTACGTGATCACAACTTGCTAAGACACCAAAGTTACTCTACTTCTGGATTTGTTTTCACCCCGCCTAGATTGGTAAGGATGTTGTAATTGTCTCTACAAGGAGGTCTTGTCCTCCTTTCCTATAAATATCATTCCACCTCATACAAGAGTGTAAAAACTGGGACAGTTTGTTGATGTTCTGCAGGGATCCATGCTGAAACACACTGGTAGGAGTGATATGTGTTGGGAAGCATACAGTCCCTGGAGAAGCCCACTCTAATCCCAGGACTAGCTACTTAGAAGTGCTATAAATGAAGCAAAATTTGTTGTTGTTTTTAGTCAGGAAAAAAAATAGCTCACATAGCAAATTATTTAGAGTGGTAATAATTGCATAACCAGGTCTAAAACTGTATATTCTAAAGAGAAATGTGTAGGGTAATGCTGATCATTAGTGAAAAAAATAGCAGCACATGCTTGGGGAGCTAAAGCAAGGAAAAACATAGAGCCTTCAAAATAGCATCTATGATCCAGGTTATATTTTAAGCTCCTGCGAGTCGGAGCAGGGGGACAGGAGCCAGAGACATGTGGGATCTGCACTTGGCAAGTCGGTACTGCAGATCCTCCCTCACAACAGCACAAGAAGAGCCCTTGGATGGCAGCAGATGTTGTCCATACCACAGATGCTGAGCCAGCAAAGCCTCTCTCTTCTCAGTATATCCCTGTTTACTGCCTGGCTTTATGGGCACAGCGAGCCAAGCCGGGTCAGCAGGATGGAACAGAGGACACCTAGTCTAAGACAGAGAAAAAAGGCGAGAAATATGATCCAGTGATTTTTCACTCTGTCTTGATTTGGAAACACCACGTGAATCTTAATGGTCTGTATAATCACAAAGTGTTTCACTTGGAACATAAAACCTCTTTCAAAAGAGGCAACACTCCTGGCAGAGGTTTCCAAAATCCCTGCAGTGCAGTAGTAAATAGGATGTATGCAGGGACTGGGGAGCCCAGGATGTAACTACTGAGCCTGGATGGCAAAGTGCCTTTTTGAAACCTTGATTGTCTCAGGGCAGGCAGGCAATGCCTGCATTTCAGTGTATGAGCAACCCTATAAAAACAAAGGAGCAGCAGTGTTGCTCTGAAAGCCAGGTAGCACCAACACCAATGGAGAGAAAGATCTAAAAGCTCATGAGTTCTAACCAGAAGGTAGGACTTGCCTGTACAAGTCTCCTGGATGTCACAGATAAAAACATACCTATCGATCGCTGGAGGCACAAGGGAATACAGGGACCATTCCTCTCATCTTCTTATGGTTTAAAGGTAAAGAGAAGGCATCACAGGCCTGTTGTGCTGTGGAGCTGAGGCTAAGTGATGGAAAATATATCCATGAAAACTAACAGTGCTGCAAGGGAGGAACAGAGTGAGAATCGTAGAATGGTTTGGGTTGGAAGGGATCTTAAAGAGCATCTCATCCCATCCCCATGCCATGGGCAGGGACCCTTCCACTAGACAAGGTTGCTCCAAGCCCCATCCAACCTGGTCTTTCAACACTTCCAGGCATGGGGCAGCCACAGCTTCTCTGGGCAACCTGTGCCAGGGCCTCACCACACTCACAGGAAAGAATTTTTTCCTAATATCTGATGTAAATCCACTCTGTGTCAGTCTGAAACCATTCCCCCTTGTCCAGTCACTACATGCTCACTCAGTTGTGCTTTTGGCAGGTGCAGGAGAAATAAGTTTCAGTACACTGGGCATCACTGGTCACATAAATCCAGACCTTTACAATTGTGCCTGTTTCCTGGGATGGCTTGTTTGCTGCAGCAGGATGTCAGCTCTGCTCTTTAGCACTGCCAGCTCTGTAGCCTCTCTCACACTGCCCTCTGTGTGCAGCATGGCCAGAGGGACCTCGTGCATGGTTGTTTCTGGGTTCAAGTCACTCAACTGACCAGTAAGATGTACCTGGCCACAGACTCTCCCCCTTGGCCACAAAATAAAAGTCTGACTATCTCCAAGTGCGTTCTTCCCGGAAAGGAGGGAGCCGCTCTCAGAGGAGGGCATTCAGACCAAAGCAGGACCCACGCCAGTGCTAATCCTGGCAGTGAAACAAGGAGTTCTTCCTGTGATGGATGGAAAAGCAGGAAGATCAACGTGGAACATTGATCCAGTCCCCAGTTCTGGTGGCAGATGTCCAGCCCTGGTACACTGGGAGGTTTGTTTAATGCCCAGCATGGAAAGCAGGGTGGTGAATAGCCACACAGTCAACCAGGAGCCTGGTTCCCTGGCTGCTCAGCGTGGGTATTTGGGCCATGACAGTGAGAAATTCTGCCTGGCAAGACTTGTCTCTGCAGGAGGCAGGATTTGTTGTGATAGTTGGATAACCACTGTGGCACAAGAGGCTTTGTCCAGCATCCATCACCAAGATGGCAGCTGGAGTGACCTCCCCTAATGAAAGACCCTTGCTTAGACCCAGGGATCAGCTCTGGGTCGCTTGCAAGCTGAATCTCTCTCTCGTTTCACACGGGGGTGCTGTAATGAATTTATAATGGCAGTAATTAAATGCCACGCTGTTTTCCGTGGGTCCAGCCTGTCTTGCCCTCATCCTGCTGTTTACATTGACTGCAGCATCTGGCACACAGCTCAAACCACTGAAAGAGAAAGTACAGCCACAGTTAGGGTCTGCCTGTCCCATTCCCAGTGCTTGGTCAATGTGCTTGGCCCTGACACCAGTTTTCCAAGCTCCTGTGCCTGTGATGCTCTTGGCTTCTTGTCTAATACAAAAACACTGCACGGCCACCAAAAAGTAAGGACATGACAAACAACTAGTTATCGCAGCACTCTTCACATCCTGTGTCATCTCCCACTGAACTACAGACCACCATCTTCCATGTTTTCTGATAGGAAAGTGCCTGTCCCAGCTCTGCCATGCTGCCTTTCCCCTCTGCAGCACCCAAGGAGGGCAGCTCTCCCAGCAGCACTGGCTTAACATGATTTATTTGTCCCAGAGGTATTTGAGTTGAATGCACTTCACAATCATTTCTCTGTTACTGTTGATGGAGCTAATGGACAAAACAAAAAGAGGCAACAACTTGCTGAGAATACTAATCCCAGGAAAGTACTAATCCTAGAGCTGTCATAAATATAGATAGGGAAGAGCATGGAGAAACCCTTGCTGCATTTACAGGACAAGGGGGAATGGCTTCAAACTGACACAGAGTAGGTTTAGATTAGATATTAGGAAGAAATTTTTCCCTGTGAGGGTGGGGAGGCCCTGGCACAAGTTGCCCAGAGGAGCTGTGCATGCCCCATGCCTGGAAGTGTTCAAGGCCAGGTTGGATGGGGCTTGGAGCAACCTGGGCTAGTGGGATGTGTTCCTGCCCATGGTGGGGGGTTGGGACTGGATGGGCTTTAAGGTCCCTTCCAACCCAAACCATTCTGCAATTCTATGACACTGTGAAAACGAGAGGAAAATAGCTATGTGGAGGAGTCTCTACTATAGGGCTTTCTATCATCTCATACCCTGTCTCCTATCGATTATCTCACACAATTTCCCTCAGCCACAGCGAGGGAAGCACAGCCCTGTGCTGCAGTGCTAATCCATGATAAGAAGGTATCAGCGGGCAGTGGGAGGCAGACATCTCAGCACTAATGCAGTGGCTCCCCAAATGCACCTCTGTGCCCCCACTTCTCCACTTGCACAGCCCCAGGAGAGCAAACAGGGCCAGCTGCCCACCACACCACCAACTAAACCCAGACTCTGGGAGAGAGCTCATTGCCGTGGTCATTAATGGGCAGGAATAATCTATAAGGCTCCATGTCCCAAGGCTGAGTCTGGTGTAAGAGTAAATAGGAAAATCAGCTTTTAATCTGTAGTCAGAGAAAAAGATTATCTGGCATTGCTTACAGAATGAACAAAAAACCCTGCAGTGGTAATTTATACACTCACCCTCGTCCCCTCCTAGTGAGCTGTGATGATAGGAGCTTAATGATCCTTTTTCAAGCCATAGGAATTTATTTTACACAGTCCATGTAGCCTCGAAGGCAGAGGAATACACACTGTGGAGTCTCAAAATGTCTTTGAGACTAGCTGAGTAAGGGCAGCCCTTCCAATCTGTTGTTGTTCCAAATGCTTTAAAAGAAACAGCTCTTGGGAGTGCGGGATCTCCTTGGCCAAACTCGAGCCCAAACTGTCTGCAGGCAAAGTGGCTTTAAATGAGCAATTCTGCAACTGCAAATAATGTATGGTGAGAAACAGCTGGTCAATTAGCAATCCTCCTCCCCGTGTCCCGGAGGAAGCATCTACAGGACAGAACGTTCATTTATTGGCACAACCGTGCTGTTTCCCTTTCATTTCATCTCAGTTTCATAAACAGCCCCGTTTGTGGGTCACTGAGGACTGCGGGTGCCATGTGGCCTCCAGGTTCCCCAGACATGCCATCACACTTCAGTAAAAGATGAGTGGAAGAATAAGTAGCCAGCCTGACAGTTCCCTTGGTGCTGCCAGGGTGAGAGGTCCCTCATATTCACAGGAGCCAGTCTCTGCTGAGTGAAAATCAAATATTGGGCTCCTGCGATCATTTATTTTATAGCTTTGGAAGATGCCAATAAAGTGTCTTGGTCCTTCCTTCTGCAGGGATGTCAGGGGCACAGGAAAGGCTAAGGAGGTGCATTCCTCTGATCGCTGTCTGTGTTGGAGTATGTTTAAGGCACCAGAAGGGCCTCTATGGAGATGACATTCTCCCTCTTACTGCCTCTGAGAATATAGTTGGGCTCCAAAATTAAATAAAGGTGGAGAAATAAAACTTAATTTTATAAAAGTAGGTGCAGGTAGGAAAATATTAACCTGTGCTCTACTGTGGTTAGATTCAGGCTCTGCCTGTCAAGACTTCAGTTTTAAGCTTGACTCTGGTATTAATTTGATGCTAATCTGGAGACTTGGCCAGATTTTCCAACTGCTTCCTATCCATCTTCTCATCAGTAGCAGTAGAATAACAGTGTGGAGCAGTGAGGAGTTCTTTGTTAATAGTTGTAGATCATTTTGAGACCCATTTTTAATGTTGTTTATCATAGAAACATAGAATAGCGTGGATTGGAAGAGACTTTAGAGATAATCTCGTTCCAACCCCCTACCATGGGCAAGGACACCTTCCACCAGATCAGGTTGCTCAGAGCCCTGTCCAACCAGGCCTGGAACACTTCCAGGTATGGAGCAGCCACAACTGCTGGGAAAAGGACGGAAAGGCAGCCAAAGACAAACATGCCTTCCCCTTCAGGAAGAGTGTTTAGATGTTTCAGGGTATTCTCAGGAAGAATTTCTTCGTGGAAAGGGTTGTCAGGCATTGTAACACACCGTCCAAGGAGGTGGTGGAGTCATCATCTAGTTGATGAGGTGGTGATTGGTCAAGCTTGGACTTGATGATCTTCGAAGTCTTTACCAACCTCAGTGATTCTGTGATTTTGTAAAGCATTTCTTGCCATGATTAAAAGGAGTCTGCCAAAGCCTGCCTGTCCTGCAAACCACTCCAACAGGGGACTTACCATTTTTGCCAGCCAATGCCATTTGGAACCACCCCTGCACTAACAGTGCATTTATTCTGTTAATTCCCTGTAAAAAAAAAAATAGCTGAGGATGGAAATTGAAAGTCTTCTTACTGAACAGAGAGAAGTGTTTCTTCTTACTGAAGAGAGAGTGTTTTTTTCATAAAAGAGCTTTCTGAAAATAAAACCTGACATGATGCAGCCCCAAGAAAGGAAAGCAAATATTTATCACTAAGCCTGGGTTGTGCAGGGAGTCATTCATGTCACTAAAAACAACACAACCTGGCAACCTGGTTCTCCTCTCTCCTTGTAAGTACTGCTTCTTCAGGAAGATCCTTTGAAATGCTTTGAAAGGTCACAGCAGGAAGAATCACAGAGAGTGGAGAGGGAAAAAGAGCGGAGAGAAATGCCATCAGTGGAGACCCACTGAGAGGAGAATATTGTCTACATAAATAGTATATTAAGGAGATTTCAAGAGCCAAACCTGCCATGCTCTGCTAGCAGAGAGGGAATAATTACGGGAGGGGTTGGGAGGTGAAAACCTCTCTCCTGTAGGGAATGAGGAGGGGATAAGCTTAGCACACTCATAAATGCAGCCAAGGAAACCTGATCCTTTATCACACAGTTATCTGCAGAGAGGAGATGAGATTAGGTCCATAATGGGATTGGTGCCACATGAAGCTTTGCATTTCTGACGTGGCAAGAGGTTACTGACACCAATCCCTGCTAATTTATTGAATTGCCACAATAAAAATGCCTTCCCTACTGAAAATGAGAGTAACTGAATAAACCTCTTGAGTAAAAAGGGATTCATTGCCTGAAGAGGATTTGCAGGGCGCTGCTGTTATCGACTCAGTGGATTCAGAGGCAGCCACTGCCCTCGGGAGGGCCTGAACGGATCCATGATGCTTCCCTGGACATCCCGCTTCTCATCCTTCATCCCACGGGAAGCTGGGCTCAGAATTCCCGAATTCAGAAGGAAAAGAAGCGACTCATCCAATGCCACACAGTGAGTGGAGGTTGGGGGATTGTCTCCATCCTTGTGCCAGGCTAGTGCAGGATTCCGAATGGGAGCAGGTGCCTGTGCTCCCTGCTGTTCCCGGGGACCAGGGTGCTTGTAATGCTACCCATAACCTGGATATGGCCACGAGGCTGGGATTACCTTAACTCCTCCTTCTTCCATCAGCTCCTGGCACAGCTGCCCCATCACACCAGCACCCTGGAGGGACCAAAGCTGGGAAACAGGTTCTCTGGGGGTGCAAAAGACTTGCTCCCACTCCTTTGGTGACACTTCTCATCCTCTTACCTTTGAATTTTCCTTGGGGGCCTTTTTCCCTTTGGAAGGAGCTTTTTGAGGGTTGATTTTTCTCCTAACTGTTTCTGAGTTTCTCAGTATCCACACGGCCCAAACACATTAGTATCCTGGGAACTCCTGACAGCTATTGACAGAAAATACTGTTTGAGCAGTGGCTGCTGATAAAGCACAGATGGAAACAGGCAGAAGTTGTCTGTAAGCAATTATTGTGTGAAAAGCATGTGATTACAGTAGAATTTGAGAGTGATTCAGCTAAGACTTGCTAAAGATTAAGAAACTGGAAGATAATGCTCTAGGAGTTGTTTCTGAGGGAACAGCAAGTTTACAACCCTCTCCCCACAAAAAGGCTTGAATTCATTGAGTCCTTCCATAAATAAAAGTTGAGGTGGAAGAAAAAAGCATTTTGATAAAGTCAAAACCCATATTGTTTCAATATTTTTAAAAGTAAATGGTCTGTTTAGGGGCTAAAAACAAAGTAATTAGATTTCAATTTTTAAATATCCTTTGTTTTCACAGCTGGCTTGTTCTTTGAAAAACATAAAGAAAAAAAAACATAAAAGCAAAATCAGAGGTTTGAAAGCATGAAATCATCCAGAAACTATAAAATGAAAAACTGTGAGTTTGCTGAGGAAAACCAGGAAATAGGAAGATAACAGAACTACTTCCCAATTGAAAGGTTTGCCTAGGGCAGAATCACAGAGTCATTTAGATTGGAAAAAACTTTTAAGATCATCAAGTCCAACCATTCCTCCAGCACTGCCAAGCCCACCACTAAACAACATCTCCACTTGCCACATCCCTCAAGTGATGGTGATCCCACCACTGCCCTGGGCAGCCTGGGTGGCTTGACAGCCCTTTCAGTGAGGAAATTTTTCCTAATATCCAAACTAAACCTCCCTCTGTGCAACTTGAGGCCATTTCACTTTGTTCTATCGCTTGTCACTTGGGAAAAGAGACCGACCCCCAGCTCACCACAACCCTCTTTCAGGTTGTTGTAGAGAGCAGTGAGGGGTCCAGAGTGGGGAGGGAAAGCATCAATCCTTCTCTGATGCAATGTTCTGAACTCTCCCAAAATCTGTCAGAGGGGGAGCAAATGAGCCATCAGCCTCGTACCAAGGCTGCACCCAGGCACCAACATACACATGCACACACCGAGCACTCGTGGTGGTCCTGGGCTGCCCTGGGCTCCAGAGTCCCAGGCAGTGACCCCGGCCACACTAGAGCATCCCTGGGTGGGGTTTGGCCAGCACTGTCTCCATGATTCAGAATCACAGAATGGTTTGAGCTGGAAGGGACCTTAAAAATTATCCTGTTCCAAACCCCTGCTGTGCTCAGGGACACCTTCCACTGGACCAGGTTGCTCAGGGCTCCCTCCAACCAATGTTACTTTGCAAGCTCAGCAAAAGGACACCAGGCCTGTGAGCCAGCACGTACAGAAGATGGACTATCGCCCAGCAGCCTTCAGGGGGCTGGACATCACTGCACACATGCAGAGCACCCCTCTGGCTTCCTCGTCTTGAAGGAGCTACTGGCCCTCTGTTCAACTCCAGCATGGGCTGAAGTCATCCTGCAGCTCTCCAAAGGCTGGATGGAGAGCTGAGCTGGGTTATTCCCTTCTCATTTGCAGTGTTCAAAACCTGACAAGATAATGAACACGTGATGTGCTCTGCAGTCCCCTCCCTGCTCCCTCAGAAGGACCTTGAGCTGCAGTCCCTGCAGGAGAAAGGCTCTCTCTGCACTGGGATGCATCATCCCAAGCAAAGCTAAACTTTCCCCACACCAGTACCAGGCAGTGCTACCAGGAATAGCATGTGGGTTTATCCAGCATCTCCCTGTGTGTCTGCCACTGCCTGGTGCTCCGGGAAAGCAGTGACTGCTCCAGACTGCTGGGTTCCAGTGGTGCAGATTAAGAGCTCAGCAGAGGAGGGTGCGGGCTCCCCATCAGCTGGGCCTGGCAGTCAGTGGGTACCATGAGAGCACCAACACAGCTGCACAGCCCCACAGTCACCTCCTGGCTGTGTCCATCCTGGCTTTGGCTGGAAAACAGGGAACACAACACGTCAGAGAGGCAAGAAGGATGTGCACGCCAGACACGCACACCGCATCCTTCTCCAGTGAAAGGACTGGAGTGAGCAGAAACATGGAGCATTTTGGAGCCAGAAAAAAAGATATCTCCTTCTTTACTTCTGCTGCCTTTGGACTGGGGGGAAATCAGTATTTTGCAGCTGGTGAGAGAAAAACCTTTTTGGGCCAACCCCCTGCTGGGTGAACAGATGTGTGATGCTCGGTGTGGTCAAGGCCACAGCCCTACTCTTATTTTTCTGCTCATTTTGGTCCACTGATACCAGGCCCTGAACAGTTACAGAGATTGTCAAGGCATGGTCACAGTAACCTTAGAAGCACTTCAGAAACTGTTCAGTGGTTTCTGGGGAAGGAACTCAATGAGCTGATTGACCCTCAGATGTTCCTCCATTCAGAGAAAAGAAAGAGCATTATTTTTAAACACTTCAGATCCCTGTCCTCTGTAAGGCTGCAGTTCCCACTCAGCTGGGCATGGGGAAGGATGGCCACCTGTTTTGTGGGAAGAAATTTTCTGATGTGGGTGATGCAGCTGGCACACCTGAAGGATGGGATACCATCCAGGATGACCTGGGCAAGGTCGAGAGTGGGGATTCTGCCCCTCTGCTCTGCTCTGGTGAGACCCCACCTGCAGTGCTGCACAGAGCTCAGGGGTCTCCAGGAGAGGAAGGACATGGACTTGTTGGAGGCTGTGAACAATAAATGTTGGCCTCCTGTGAGCAATAAATGGAGTTTATCACAAGTTGGGATGCCTGGACAGACAGGCTCAGCATGGCCAGCGTACACAAGTCATGAGAATCACCATCTCCAGTGCAGCCCTCAGGCAGGACTGTGATGGGATCCACTTTGGAACCTAGATGCTTATCATTCACCATCTTCCCAGGCAAACCCAAGGGCAGGAATCTGCTTTTTTGGGTTTTTTTTGTGGGCTAGGGCTTTTTTTGTAATTGTTTTTACTGGCCAGTAAGCAAGGCAAGGGAAATTAATCCAGGGCTTCCTCGTGCAACAGAGAGACAAAGTCACTGCCTCTTGCTTTTAAACAGAATGTCTCCAGCTAATAAACAGGAAGAAACCTCTTCTGCTCAGCAGAGCCCCTCCCCAGTGGATGTCTCCTCTGGACTTGCTCTGTTAAGCTCTTGGGAGCTTGGAAACACTTCAGGTGTAAAAATAGTGCCTGCAAAGTCAGCAGCCAACACTGCTCCTGGACAAGTAGAATGGCTGAAGGGTTTCTTGGGGCTTTGTTTATTTTCCAGAACCTGTTCCAAACTCTATTGAAGGAAGTGGGGACTCTCCCGGGCCACCTCAGTGTATGAAGTCCTGAACAATATTCCACCTGTGCCTGACCTCCTGCTGCAGGGAGGAAAACCGCAAAAATAGATTTCCTGGTGAATTGAGGTCCTGTCTACATTGCTGGAATGCCTCTGAGCAGCAGTGCCAAGGAAAACCCAGTCCTCAGCAAAGCTCCTGTTCCCAAAGCCAGCCCCAGGATCTCCCCAGAATTCCCCTCCCATCCGTGCTCTGCCTGAGGTGCTCTTTGTGACCCCATTTTCTGTGTTGTTTTGGGGTTAAAGCCAGGTTTCTCAGAAATATAGGTGGGAGTTTTTTCCATTATAGAAAACACACCCAGGTTTCCCAGTGATCCTTTTTGCTCTCTGTCAGAGCACTGTGGGAAAGGAAGAATACAGTGGACACCAGGGCTAAAATCCATGAATGCCTCCCAAGGATGTCTGTAATCAGCAAATCCCTCAGAGAATCCTATCTTTCACCATTGCCAGCTCAAAACCTGAGGTTTAGAAATGCTTCCAGTACTCTCTTCAGATTTTTTTCCCCACAGAAAGTTCTAGTTTGAGTAAATTTACCTGTTCTGGAAAAAAAATAATGTTATTTCTGAAGAATTTAAAAAAATTCTCCATTGTCTCAGCTGCTAACACCCTGTACCAACTGAGAGCCCTCAGGACATCTTACTGTGTTATGTTCCTGGCATCACTTACTAATCGTTTGCCCAACTCTGCCTTGAACAGATCACGGGCAATATTGGCTACTGCAGCAGAGGAAAACAATAGTGGAGTGGGTCTTTTTCTGCTCTTCAGTCGTTCAACCAGAAAATAATGAGGAGAGAATTATTTCTCTTTGGCTGTGCCCTGTAAGTTATTAGTGAATAACTAAGCCTGAAGGCCAAAAGATGAAGTATTTATTGATGTTTGCAGTGTTTATTTCCAAGTTAATTTGCAACCCACATAAAGAAAGAAAGAAATCACTGAAAATATAACATATGTTTCATATTGTAGGTATTACAAAAAGGGTTTATGGGGCATTCTCTGGGTTTGGTTGTTTTAGCTTCTGACAATAAATTTGATCAAATCTCAGCAGTTGCAAGGTAGACCCACATGGACTTTACAATTTGCTTTAAAGCACATAGAAGCCACTTTGCAAAGCTAAAAATAAGGAGATGCAGAGATACAAGTAGTGTGTTATCCCAGTTCCTAGACCACCTGTTAGTCCCTTGTATCCATGTATAGATGTCTGGGTGAGTTTTCTGAATGTACAGCAAGCTCACAATACCATCTCTGTCCCAAATTTCCAAAGATGACAAGACTTAACACAGAAGATTGCTGTGCTCTGACAGCTCCATCCAACTGCACCATCTGCCAGCAGGGCCCAGCTAATTAACTATTGATCTAAACTTTTGGGGTTTTATTAGAATCTCCGAGGTGTCACATTATTGTTAATAGACCTTTAGTGCACAGTGGAGAGAGAACTGGCTGTGAGATGAAGTGTTGAAGATGAAATGTCGAAAATGATCATTTCCCAAGAAGAACAAGCCGTGGCTGTGAGGCAGCTGCGAGGGCAGGGGGGTTATTCCAGTGGTGTTTGCAGTGAGCACCAACTGGTTCTGCAGCTTCCCAGGATCCCCGTGATACAGCAGGACCCTCATTCCTGGTGTTAAAGGTTTTGGACCCAGTATGTTTTAAGACCTTATGTCACCACTGAGTTAGCCAGCAGCTGACTGGAGAGATCCCATCATACCAGCATGGCAGAGCAGCAGAGAGGAGCAGGGAGGAGGTTCAGCAGATCTCAGGAAGCACCTACCCTGCCAAAGCTGCATGTGCCACCTCCTGTTTGTCTCTGGCACAGAGAAGGAATACAAATGGGGAAGAGAGACATCAAACATCTGATCACTAAGGGGAACAGACTGGCCTCAGCACAAGGCATTTTGAGCAGTTCCTTCAGCCTGTTTCTCAGTCTGAATAATTAAAGTTCCCTGCTGGTTTAAAAGAAAGAACATGCCGTATGGTGAGCTACCGTTCCCATGTCAACAACCCTACAGCCTCATAAAGGACATTCCCTCTCCTGTCCAGGTCACACTTCTTAGCACATCTTTGCTAAGCAGTGTTATTGTTGGTGAAGACACAGGGATGTGTGCTCCTGCTGAACAGAAATCAGCCAGCACTTCTGAAGCAGATTCCAAGTGAGAGATGCTGGAATCTACGATATAAATACAGAAAGACAGGTTTAAACAAGCACAGTTGACATGGCACAGTCCATCAGTCCCATCAGGGCCTTATCTAAGTTAGTCTTTCTATTTTGGTTTCTTTGCTGTAGCCTGTTTTCTCTATGTGTATTGTACTTTTTGGCAGTAGTTCTCTATCATCAACTCCAGCTCCTTTCCTAAAGGTGGTCAAGCAGACTAACAGATGACATCCCTCATCTCTGCCACCTGGGCAGTTTGGATCTTCTTTTAGATCCAGAAATAACATGCTGTGAGGATGGAATTCAAAGTCCCATGCTCTGGACACTCTCTCACAGAAGGGGAGACAGAGGCGAGTTTTGATGCCTCAGTTCTCTGACAGAAGGTCTGGGACAGGCAGTACCATAATGTGCCTCAGAGAATCAGACAAGTTCTGCCCTTGCAGGAGCTTTTCAAAGTGCTCCATGAAGCCTTGCTGTGCCAAGCACTGCCATCTCAGAGCCATCCCTTTTGCTGGTGAGATGGGTTGCAAGAGCTAACACATATACAGACATGAGGAGAGAATCATTATTCCTGTTTAAATCAGCGTGTTTTACCATAGCAACTACCCAAGAAGGAATCAACAGCTTCTGAGCAAACAAACACTTACTAAAGCACCCTTCTGAAATATTTATGCTTTGTTCCCAAAAGCCCACTAAGTGCATTGACGGAGCTGTGTGGCACCAGGAGCATCAGGAGAGCCTTTTTTCCGCTGCCTGGCAAAGTGGAAAAACCATTCTTCAGCACTCTGTTTATCAGCCCAGGACTTTAACCATCTCCACACAACATGACTGAGAAGCTGAGAGATGGAAGCAACTCCATCAGGGAGAAGGACAGTCTCAGTCCTTCCTTCATGAATGGAAGGAGATAAGAAATGCAAGAGGAGTTTGTAGGGTGGGAACTGGAAGGTATTCAAGAAAAGAAACACAAACTTACACAGAAAATTAGGATAAAGACACCTAAGGAGATCAAGGGTGCCATGACATAAGCACTCCTTTCAGCAGTGAAGGCAGCTGGAGAGGTATTTGTCCACCTCTTCCCTTGCTGTCACCTCAATGCTGCAGATGCAACATGGAAATTGTTTGTTTGGAGAGCACTGAAAACATCTGGGATGAGGAGCACCCTCCCACAAACTGGACTGGGGAAAGGAGGTGGGAAGCATGAAGGGAGGGAAACACTTGTAAGTTGGATTTTACTACTGAGTGAAGTGCACCACAGAGGGCAATTTTTTATCTTTCATCATTCGTAGTTCACTGTCTAGGACCTGTGGAATGGCTCTGTGGCTTCTTCATGTCCAAGAAAGCCAAACACTGATGATTTTATGGGTGTCTGTTCTTTTGGTGTGTGTTTTCCTCCCTCAGGAAGCAAATCAGGTGGCTCTTAAAAATAGGGTCCCCCAAATCTCACTGTTACAGGCATGTGCTGGTATTTAACATGTCCCATGTTTGTCATCTTGCACCAAGTGTCACTTTCTTGACAATGATGGAGCTGTTCAAAGCCAGAGCCATAAACCAGAAAGAAATGGCTCTGCTGAAGAAAAGTTGTTTATGATTGCATTTTCTTGGAGTTGTCCGTCAGCATTTACAAGTAACTATTGTTTGACAAGTTAAAAACTTGCATGGGCCTGCTGTTACTGCTGGATTTTCCTGAGGTGAGTTTCCTCCACAGTCTATGATTCTAGGTTAATGTTGCCTCTTGGACAAGTGAATTTCTTCAGAATGAGTTTACCAGTCTCCATTCTGGACTGCAGTGTGCTCTGAAGACCCAATGGAAGACGTGGTTATGAGGTTTGATCCCCTTAAGATTTATTTCAATGTAATAAAGGGTCTCAGTCCTTTCCATCCTTGCTGTAACAAAAGAGCAGAAAAGGGTTTAGAATCCCAATTCCTAAAATTGCTTGAAATCTCTCACCTAGCAGCAAACCTAGGAGCTCTGCTATTCACCTATAAATTGGATGCTGGAGATGTGCAGGAGATGAGTCAAACAGAAAAAATATGCTGCAGTGCACAGTTCACCAAGTACCTGACTAAACCTCAGGCTTCTAGGATCATTTCTCACTGCAACAGGAGCCAGAGCCTGCAAGGAAAAGCCTCCAAGCTCTGTTTGACTACAGCAAAGCAGAGATTTTTTGAGTTAAGCTTCAGGAAAGAGAAGCATTCACTGAACTAGTTCAGCCAGCTCAGGTCTACAAAACTTGTTAACAAGGACATGACACTACCAGGGGAGATTTTCAAGAGCTGGAGAACTGTTCCCCAGTATCAATGGGCTCAATCTGCTCTGAGATAACAGCCCACATTTTTGCAGTCTGTTCAGGGCAGTAAAATCTCCTGAAGGGCTATTCAGTGACTGACATCAGTGAGTGCAGGGGATAAATAACAGCAAACTGCAGCTTTGTTTTCTGGTGTTGGAAGAACATGAAGAGGGAGAAATATGTGAGTGTTTAACTGAAATGATGCCCAGCTGACTGTGCTATCCTGCAGAGCCCTGTTTGTTCATCCAGTAATGCTATACACAAATATTTGGCAGGCTTTTTTCAAACTATTTGAAGAAGTTTTTCCTTAAATAAGAAAGCCCCAATGTCATTTGCAATGCTCTCTACTGCAAACATTCATAGATTTTCTCCACTGAAAGTTATTACAAATCCATGAGGAGGAAGGGGCACTGTTTTACTTCACTTCCAGGGTTTCAAAGCTCATCTCATTCCAACCCCCTGCCCTGGACAGGGACACTTTCCACTAGACAAGATTGCTCCAAGCCCTGTCCAACCTGGTCCTGAACACTTCCAGGGATGGGACAGTCACAGCCTCCCTGGGCAACTTGTGCCAGGGCCTCACCACTCTCACAGGGAAGAATTTCTTCCTCATATCCAGTCTAAACCTACTCTCTGTCTGGGTGAAGCCACTTCCCTTTGTCCTGTCACTCCAAGCCCCTGTAAATAATCTCTCTCCATCTTTCTTGTCAGCTCCTTTCAGGTACTGGAAGGCCACAATCGGGTCACTCCAAAGCCTTCTCTTTCCCAGGCTGAACAATCCAAATTCTCTCAGCCTTTCATGGTACATCCCTCTAATCATCATGGCTGTTTTTTCAGGCTTTTTGCTGGCACAGTTCATTGAGATTAGAGAGCTCCCAAATCACAGAATGAAATTCAGGACCTTGAAAGCCCCAGGACAAGAAATAGGTGATGTTGGGCACCCAGTGTTCTTCATGCATGAAGAGGACAGGATTTCCAAAACACTTGAAGGAGCCATTTCGATCATTTGGCACAGATGGATCCAGCCCTCCAAGGGAGTGGGGCAAGGGGAGGGGTAAAGCATTTTAGTACTGAGATGACAAGTAGGAGCCCTAATCACACATTTTGACTTGTTTGTTCTGAATCTCGTGATCTGAGATGTCATTTCCATTTCACGCTGCACGAGAGCTGGCATTGGCTATAGTCTGGCTCACCCTAGTGGTCTGAAGCTTAATGAGATGTATGTAATGCTCTGTAATTGCTTTGGGTGATTTAAGTATTAACAAAAAGTCATCCAGTCACTTTTGAGCAGTTAAATTAAGAGCAAAGTGGATTTAGCTGACTGTGGTGTGTTTCCAGGTGATAAATGCTTTCTAACAGATCTCATAAAACCTCCTCTTTCTGCTGCGCTGAATGTAATGATTCTTTATAATAGTTCCTCAAATAATTTCATCAGCATAAAGTTTCCTCCTGGATGGAAATTTAATAAAAAGCTGAATTGTTGTGAAAGGTAGGAGCATGATCTGATCTTGCCCACTTTAATTCCCAGACCTTGTAAATGTATTCCTAACAGTCTGGGAGTTAATAATTAATAAATGAAATAAATTATGTGGAAATTTCAGTCTAACACTGTACTCTCTCCATCTGCCTGCCCAGTGATAATTAACACTTTCTTGTTTAAGTGAAATACCACGATGCCTCTGTGGTCCAGCAGCACCACACAAATAAAGACTTGGAGTGTCCCAGGCACTCAAACCATCATGAGTGTTCCTGTGCCTTTGGCACTAGCAGAGTCTCTTGTTTCTGTAAAGCTGCACTAGTGTGAGTTTTCTGGATTCAGACCAGCACAAATACACTCAAATAAAGATGCAGAAAATGCCTAGTCTCTCTTGAAGGTCCTGACATGGCCTTGGACATGGGCTATCACCTGGACCGTGGCTGAATCAGCAAGTGATGTGTCCCAAAGTCCCCAGAGCAGCAGGTGCTTTGTGCTGATAGTCCAATTCCTTTTTTCAAATTTACAGTTACAGGTTCAAAACTGCCAGAAACCCTCAAAAGCACCTGCATCCTTATGTGGGCCATAGATGTCCTCACAGACCAGTTTGGGTGTATAACCAACATCGCAGAGCCTTTCCCAATTTATCTGATTATTCTGTAGCCTTCAGTAGTGTCCTGCAGCTCAGATGAGTGAGCACACAATGAGGAAATAATCCCTATTTGGTAGCAAGAGATCTAGAGAGAATTGCTGCAAAACCATGGTCTCGTTTTTCCTGCAGGTCTGTGTGAGAGGCACCATTTCTGTGCTGTAGAGACTTCCCAGCTCCCTGCCTGGGCACTTGCCTGTCTGTGCCTGGGCTCTGCTTTGGAGAGCACTTGCTTTGCTGCATGCATCATTTTCCCTCACCAAAGCATCATTTGGTGCTAGAAAGGTGCTGCTCATGGAAGCTAGAATACAGAAAGGACAGCTATGGAAATGTGTGGATGTCCTGAAGTCAGTTGAGCTAATGGAATCCATCCCAGAGCACTTGTGAACCTGCCAAGGAGACTTCTAAAGCATTGGTGAGTATCTGTGAGAAGATGGTGGCAGATGACAAGGGACAGGAGAAACAAATGGTGCCTTGGCTTTAAAAATGAGAAAAAGAAGCCCCAGGAGTGATCCACCAGCCTACCTAACGTTATTTCTTGGAAAGATACTGGAACAAATTATTAAATAATCAATATAAACACCTTGAAGATAATAAAATTACAAGAAAAAGCCAGCATGGGTTTCTCAAGAACAAATCACATAAAATCAATCTAATTTCCTCCTCTGACAAAATAACAGGTCTGATGGACAAGGGAGAAGCAGATGTGAAATATCCTGACTGTAAAAAGTCTGTGTACTCAGTCTCATGACAGTCTCATGAGCAAATTAGGGGCATGTGAACAAAATAAGAACATAAACAAAAGCACCAGAATTTAGGTGCATAAGCAGGAGAAAATACAGTTCCCAAACAGGCCAGTTCAAAGGGGGACAGAGGAGCTTGTTTAATTCGTTATGTCCATTAATAACTCATTTGCATGATAGCAAAAATAATACAGTTTTATGAGCTTGGAGGTATTGTAAACATTACAGAGGACAGATCCTGAATTCAGATTGATTTGGATAATGGGACAAAATCTGTCAGCTGAAACTCAATGAGGGCAAGTGCAAAAAAACAGACTTAGGCAGGAAAAATCAAATGTACGAATACAAAATGAGACATAACTATCAAAGCATCGCTGAAAAGATGATGATACAAATTACTTTATCACTTCTGTCTGTGTGCAGAGTATTTCTTTTCTGATTACAATGTGTACAGATACTGTTGGCATTGACAGAAATGGTGGAAGTTCACAGACTTTTTCTTTTTATATTTAGCAAAAATAAATTTTTTCCCAAGGTTTATTCACTAGAAGGTAACTTTGTAAGGGAGAGCTTAAATGGAGAAAAAAGCTAGTATTGCACAATAGAAGTGATCTTATTTAGGGCAGAATTTTACTCTGGGGACAGCAGTGCTGTGGGAAGTGTGATGTTGTGAGCCCATGAGCCCTCCAAGTCCTGGACTGTTCATCCTGAAGGATGCTCTGGTGAGACACCTCGAGTGCTGTGTCCAGTCCTGGGCCCCTCAATGCAAGAAAGACATTGAAGGGCTGGAGAGTGTCCAGAAAGGAACAGTGGTGGGGAAGGGTCTGGAGAGTCAGTCCTGTGAGGAGCAGCTGAGGGAGCTGGGGGGGCTCAGCCTGGAGAAAAGGAGGCTCAGGGGGAAACTTGTCACTCCCTGACAGGAGGGTGGAGCCAGGTGGGTGTCAGGCTCTACTCACAGGGAACAGGGGACAGGACAAGAGGAAAAGACCTCAAGTTGTGCCAGGGGAGGTTAAGACTGGGTGTCAGGAAGCATTTCTTCATGGAGAGGACTGTCAGGCATTGGAAGCAGCTGCCCAGGGAGGTGATGGAGTCTCCATCCCTGGAGGTGTTCAAGGAAAGATGGGACATGGGACTCAGTGCTCTGGTATGGGTAACAAGGTGAGGATCAGTCACTAGACTGTTTTAGAGGTCTTTTCTAACCTCAGTAATTCTGTGATTCTGATGGAGCTCACTCTACCCAGCCAGTTCATCTCCTGGACCTGGCATTGCACGCTGACAAAGCCAAATGACAGGGGAAACCTCAGAAATGGTCACTTACCAGCCACCATTCCCAAAAAAAGTGTTTCTTCTTAGACACAGCAAGAGGTCTTTCCTATTTCCATATGCAGGATGTGATGCTCTACTAATATAAATATTTAAACCATTTTCCCATGTCTTCAGGTTTTTTCTATCATGAGTATCTTTGGTCAGCAGATTGCAGGTGTGACATCAGGTGACATGAATCCAGGCTGTTATGTTAGTTGTAATACAATAAGGAAGTTTTCTGGTAGAAATACTGGAGATCACTCCTTAGCACCACTTCTGCTGAACAATCACCCTTTGAGGTTTCCAGTCCTGACAGAGTCGCTCTAATCCCCACATCCCTTCAGTTTAAATTGCTGGAACTGGTTTGCAGAAGAGTGCAGAATGTTGAAGTGGAAAATAAAGCAACGTTTATCTATCTGAAATAATGGATTCTTAATCTTGGCTCTGTGTCTCCCTCGCTGGGTTCTCCACATGCACTGGAGGTCACGTCCCCACCAGGACCGGCCAAGGAGGATCATTTACACCGTGCTCTGTCTCACATAGACACGTTATTTTCCTTGGTTCATACAAAGACTATCTAATAAGGCATGAAGAGAAACTGCCTCTTTGTTTATTGGAGATACAACAATAGAATCCTATTCTACATCCCGAGGCACTGTACAGCATAGGGGACAAACAATAGTCATCACAAGCCAAGATCTCTTGTTGTCGCTGTTGTTTTTCTTTAATATCATCATCAAAACTTCAAAACAGATTTTCATCCAAGTTTAGCATCCCTGATGTAATTCCACCAACTTGATGGAGCCATAGTATATATAAAATAAGCTTCTCCTCAGAGACAATAGTCATAAGAAGAGACAAGCTTTTGATGTACGTCCAGGTGAAGTCATCCAACAATTCAATGTGAATGTGTCCTGCCATGCTGGAGATCTTTTTCAGGTTGAGGTTTTGTGGTCTTTTTCCCCTTTCCATGCAAAGCTCAGTCACAGAAAAGAGAACAAAGCAATTCATCTCTGAATACTGCAAGTCAGTATTAGGAACTAAGAGCTGACAAGAATCTGGGAGCCAAGTTGTATCATTCCTTGTCTTGGAGGCACCTGGCCAGTGATGGCACCATCACGATTTCTGGTTTTCTTTGTTGACTGATAGAAATGAAGAGGTCTGGGCTCACAGCCATTCACCCTTCTGCCTTCTCCTCTCACTCCCCTCCCCTGCTACAGGAAGGTGTGAGAGGTTCCAGCTCCTGAGACTGTGGCCCACAGTGTCTCTCCTCCAGATTTCCTGGAAAACTGTAGAACAAGGACAACCTGGTGGTGACAGTGCCCCTGACCTGCCCTGCAAATGCAGTGAGACCTTGCTCCTTTCCCAGTCCCCATTTCCCTTCTGGGTGAGCACCTGCCCAAACACAAACTGCTGTTGGCCAGATGTTTCCTACCAGTGAGGAGAGCAGAGGAAGAATGAATAACCCACAGGAGTTTAACTCCAGTCCAGGCAAACACTTCCTGAGCATGAGAATCTTCTTCCAGCTCCACAACCTGTGAGAATGCTCAAGACACAAATCTAAAATATTTGGAATATTAACATCTATCAGTTTCACACGTTCCTTAAAGCAGCATATTTTTTGCATGATTGATTCTGCCATATGGTAACATTAGCCTGTACCATTACCATCTGTCTCAGCTTTAATTTTATCAGAAGCATTATGACAGGAGGTAGCATCTTTCCTTTTCCACCCTTCCTTCTCCCTGTGCCAAAACCTGCATGATTTCTCCTCAAATGAACCCAATTTTCAGTCCTGTGTGAGAAGGTTGTCTGTATATTCTTCTAGGAATAGCTCTTTGATTTCAAATGCTTTGCATTTGGGAAGCAGAGCTAAAATCCAGGAACAGAGGAACTCACAAACTTCTTTCCAAGAGGAATTTTTGGTGTTCATAAGCTCAAAGCTAAAAGAGAAGCAGGGGGTCCTGGGTGGTATGAATTTCTTCCACTCTCTACTCAGAATCACAGAACCACAGAATCATTAAGATTGGAAAAGATCTCCACGACCATTGAGTCCAAGTTGTGACCAGAACACTGAGTGCCACATCCAGTCATTCCTTGAACACCTCCAGGGATGGAGATGTTCACACCTCCCTGGGCAGCCCCCTCCAAAGACTGACAACCCTTTCCATGAAAAAAATCTTACTCATATCCAACTTGAACCTCACTTGGCACAGACTGAGTCCATTTTCTCTTGTCCTGTTGCTGGTTGCCTGGGAGAATGAAAAATCTGTTCCTTACTCAGCCCTGACTTACCCCTTCACCATTGATAGTACATTCCTTCATTCCTGTACAACAAAAAGGACAGAAAAAAAGGAAAATTTTAATCTCTTGCCCTGTTTCTTCTTGCTTATTCACGACCACAGATATTTTTCTCATGCCCCTGCTATGTTCCTCTTCTAAAGTAAACTACATCCTACATCCCCATGTCTGCCTTTTGAAAATTCAGTGTGATAGAATCATAGAATCACAGAACAGTTTGGGTTGGAGGAGTTAAAGATCATTTAATTACAACCCCCTGGCCATGGGCAGGGACACCTTCCAGCAGACCAGGTCACTCAGAGCTCCATCCAGCCTGACCTTGACTACTTCAGGTGGAGACACAGGAGACACAGGACCCTGAATGAGCCCTCCAGATACTAATACAGTATTGATAATAGTAGCAAATGCAGAAATGGTAATAACAAAGCCCTTGTCTGGTCTGTTCTCTGTGCCAGTTCAGTGACCCAGCAGCTGTAAACCAGTTCCTGCTGTACCGGAGCAGAGCCTGCATCCACGTGTGCTCCCTTTGTCCTGCTGCCACTCACCCTCTGCATTATTTAGCACACTGATACACTACACTCCTGCACCCACCAGAGCAGAGAATCAATTCAAATGCAGCTGTAAGAGGAGAACTTGTCCACAAACAGCAGGTTGT
Source organism: Chiroxiphia lanceolata (assembly GCF_009829145.1). Taxonomy (NCBI): domain Eukaryota; kingdom Metazoa; phylum Chordata; class Aves; order Passeriformes; family Pipridae; genus Chiroxiphia; species Chiroxiphia lanceolata. The sequence goes on from NC_045651.1 coordinate 9,152,362, forward strand.
AACAAGATAAGGTTCTCAAGGCTTCCATCGCAGCCGAGTGGCAAGAGCTGGGCTTCATGTGCTTCAAAGCACTCTTCTGCTTTGGAAATGTCACTCCAGCACTGTAACAATAACAGCAGGATGTGAGTGACTGTTCAGCTGCAATGTCATCAGCATAATAATAATAATTTTTAAAAATCACTTAAAATGTGCCATTTATTTCAGTGTTTTGCTGTGCAATCAAGAAGGTCACCACAGGAGGGAAGCAGTGTTTCACTTTTGTTTCTTTAGTAGTCTAAGTTAATTAATTTTTTTTTTTAATGTATATTTTGACCATTAGCAAAACCTCCCTCATAGAATCATAGAATGGCCAGGGTTGAGGGGGACCTTAAAGGTCATCTCATTCCAACCCCCCTGCCATGGGCAGAGACACCTTCCACTAGACCATGTTGATCCAAGTCCCATCCAATGGGGTTCCTGCAGTAGAATCTGCCACCCCTAGAGATTCCTACCAGCACCTCTGATGTTGCACATTAAATAGCAATTTTTAGCCTTTTCAGTGACCCCTTTTCTACAGCAACTGAAGATCAAAACTACAGAGCTTTGCAGAAACACATAAAAGTAAGAGGAAGCATCACTGTTCCTTCTGATATTAACAGAGACAAGATAAAGAACCTGCCAAAGCAGTCCACAGGAGCAGGCATGGGGCTTTGCAGAGGTCAGGAGAGAAACATAACATTGTTCTGCACAGCAATATTCTCTCCAACTGATGGAAATTCCCTCAGAAGCTCCAGCTTCCCATCCCAGCATTTACTGCAGAAGAGGTGTGTGCCAAGGCATTTGGAGCAATGAGTTTGGGCTCCTGGAGAGGTGCTGAAGGACATGCACTACCAGAGGGCACAGGGAGGCATGAGCAGGACTTGGCAGACTCTTCATTCTCTTCATACTTGGCCAGCTCCTGATGTCTGATGGGTTCCTCAGCCACAGGGATCCCTCTGCGTAGTAGAATTCTTTCCCTTGGTCATTCCAGGAAAATAAACTCTGCTCACTTTAACATCGTTTTGACACGGCACTGCGGTGGTGGAGATGGATACCAGTTGCTTCGCTATGGCTTTTTAGGGGATGGATTATATTAGCTTGGAATCAGCCTAAAATTTGCTGTTGGAAATTCTGGAATGAGAGCCAGCATTCCTCAAAACCGCATCTAAACAGAAGTACTGTGCATCATATGGAGTTAAGGAAACCTCCATCATGTCGTCTCTGAAAATGAGGCTGCAGCCTCATTAGCTTTCAGGAAGAGCCATGTGGAAGTAAATCTGAAAATAGCAAGTTGTTACATTTCTTCAGATTCTCTGAGGAGGAAGATCAGCAGTTGGACTCCATGGTTCTTTCCTGCTTCTGCTTCCTGTGGGACCTTTGGCAAATAACCTCATCAGTCATGTCTCTCTTTCCCATCTGTCAAAAGGAGGATGAAAGAGATCTGAGAAGACTTTCACTTAAAAAGTAAAGACTTTGATACTATGGCCCTGGGTAGCACTGATAAAAATCAAAATGTTGATGCCTGAGACAGAAGTTTCAGTGCTGATGCAATTTGTCAGCATCTCATACTTGTTCCCACACAAAGCTGACTCATCAGAGAACAGAGATTTATCACACTGTATCATCATGTGATGGCAAAATCCACCACCATTGACTGTGAGCAAACAGTGGAGAGAAAAACTGGTGAAGTATATAAAATATTTTAATATGTTAAAATACATAGGAAAAAACCCTGACAATCATGAAATCATAAAATATCCTGGGTTCAAAGGGACTTTAAGGATCATGTAGTTCCAACCCCCCTGCCCTGGGCAGAGACACCTTCCACCAGAACAGGTTACTCCAAGCCCAGTTCCAACCTGGCCTTGAACACTTCCAGGGACGGGGCAGCCACAGCTTCTCTGGGCAACCTGTGCCAGGGCCTTACCACCCTCACAATAAACAATTTCTTCCTAATATCTAAACCCACTCTCTGTCAGTTTGAAGCCATTTCCCCTTGTCCTGTCACTCCAGGCCCTTGTAAATAGTCTCTCTCCATTCTTCTTGCAGGCTCCCTTCAGGTACTGGAAGGTCACAAGCAGGTCACCCCAAAGCCTTCTCTTTTCCAGGCTGAACAAATCCCAATTCTCTCAGCCTTTTCTTGTGGGAGGGGTGCTACATCTCTCTAATCAACTTGCTGGCCTCCTCTGGACTTGCTCCAACATAATGTATATGGGGATCTACTGCTGCATTCCTTGGCCACAAACCCCATTGCTCTGGTGCTCCTAGTACAACACACAGTCCAGCAGGACTTGTGCCAAAACAAAATCCTTCAACTGTTGGCAATTTAGGGTTTGTTACCCTCAAATAATCATTTCCAACCATATAGGGCAGTGGTACCTATATGAAATAGTCAACTCATTACACCATTTAATCTGTGAAAAGGCACTTTTGATGTTCAGTGTTTTACATCTCCTGCACTGCAGGTAGTTAGAAGTAATAAATAGTAAGAATTAATTAATCCTGGCCGTACCCCCAAGAGATGTATAGACAAACTCTAATTTACCAATAGAAATAGAGCAGCTGAGTTTATGTGTCTTGTCCAAGGCCACAGTGGGTGTCTGGAGGGCAGAAATTCTGATTGCCTCCTGTGAAACTAATTTTGAGGAGGAACATAACCTTCAAAATAAATTGTTCATCTAGAAAAAGTCTCGGTTTGTCTTTGCTACTTTATTAGTACATTGCAAGTACCTTCTGATACATGGGGTAAAAATTCACTTTGGCCCATCTTGAGTGTTCACGTACACACAGATACACACATATGTACTATGTACGCTGTGTGTGAGAGCAAGGAGGTATCTAATGAAAGAGTTCAGTACCAAACACGCGGAAAAACAAGCACTGATGTGTTATTCCAAGGCTCCACGAGCAGACTGCTGTCTCGGTGGGGACATACTTTCCCACGCCAGCCCGTGGTCCTGCAGCCACCCTGTTATGGAACAGAGTCACTTTGTATTGACACACACACATCCTTCGCCTCACAGACAGGCATTTTTGGGATCTCACTGGGCAGCATGATATCCAAAAGCCCTCCCAGAATGCAACCCAAGGGCCTCACCGCAATCCATGATTTCCCTGCAGAGCTGCTGTACTCTGATGATGATATACTCACACCTGCTCTTAGGAAAATTTGCAAACATACTAAACTATCTTCCATATTTCTGCAGTTTGGAACAAATTACATTCAATCCCCCCCAGTACATACATGGCATATCTCCAGTATTGGAAGGGGCTACCCAGGGAGGTGGTGGAGTCACCGTCTCTGGAGATGTTCGAGGAATGATGGGATGTGGCTTTCAGTGCTCTGGTCCAGTTCACAAGGTGGGGATCAGTCACAGGTTGGAGTCAATGATCTTGGAGCTCTTTTCCAACCTCAATGGTTCTGTGATTCTGTGATATCTTTTATTACACCCATGTATATTCAGGCAAACTCCCATGTGGCTTTCAGATAAAATCTGAAAAGAAAACAACTGAGCTCTGTGCGTTTCCTTTATCTGGTCTGAATGTCCGCATGAACAAGGAATTTTTGCATTTGTTGTAATTAGTGGGCCCAAGTTCAGACTTTAATAATCATTCTTTAAACTTTCTTACCACTCCTGACCTCCCCATTTGGACCCAATAAAGCAGATGAGCTCTATGCCTTTTTGTTCTCAGATGACAAAGTGCTCGGCATTTGGCACTCAGCTTATCTCATACATTTGGGATTTTAATTATCAACACAAGAGCCTTCCCAAAGGCTGGCTGGGCTTTTGGTATGAAGATTATGCAGGGAAATTAATGGTAGAGAAGAGGCTTTGTCCATCCGTTCCTTTAACCGCAGTGACTATAAACTCCACAAACAGCTATCCTAATTCTAAAAAAACACATTTGCAATGTCATCTTTATGGAGGAAAAATATGCTCAGCTTGAGTTTTGTTTTCTGCTGCTCTGTGTGTCAGAACATTAAACTGCCGCGTATAGCAGAGCGTGTGGGGAAGCCAGAGCACAGTCTGTTACCATGCTTTATTTTTTGCACTGTCTGCTTCCATTTTTCAAATGTTCTGACTTATTGCTGATCGTTTCAAGGAGCTACAGTGCATCTGATAGTGTACGAACCATGACTCCCTGATCCCACAGTGGGATTGCTACTGAAATCGGATAACCCAGCTAGGCATTAAGTGCACAAAAGTCAAACCTTCCCTCTCAGAGAAGTGAAGTCTGTTTGGTCAGATTGACCAAGAAGCACTGATTTTGCTAAATTTTTATTTTAAGCGGGCAGTCTGAGAGCACAGAGGTGGCTGGATGATTAGTGGGACAAAGGTTTATCTCCTGTGTGTGGACTTTATCTTCATGTGCAGAGATAAACCATAGTTTGGGTTGGAAGGGACCTTAAAGCTCATCTTGCTCCAGCACCCTGCCATGGGCAGGGGCATCTTCCACTAGTCCAGGTTGCTCAGAGCTCCATCCAACCTGTCCTTGAACACTTCGAGGGATGGGACACAAACATTTCCAGGGATGGGACAAACAGCACAGGAAAGCAGGGGAAAAGCCGTAGGCTGCACTGTGAGAAGGAAATAAACACATCTCGGCACCCACGGCCCCGGTGACCCGGTCTCGCCGACCCCAGCACCCCGTGGGTGGTCCCGCATCCCGCCGACGCTGCCGGGCCGGGGTTGGTGCCGGTGCCGGTGCCGGTGCGATGGCGATGGTGATGCCGGTGCCGATGGTGATGCCGGTGCCGACGGTGATGCCGGTGCCGGTGCCCACGCCGGCGCGGGTGCCGGGGCGGGCCCCGCGGGCCGCGGGCGGGGCCGGGCGGCGGGCGGAGGCCGCGCCTCGGGGGCGGTGTTGCCGAGCGGGGAGGCGGCTCCGGAGCCATCGCGCCTGCCCGGCCGGCGGCGGAGCTCGGTGCAGGGGAGGGGGGCGGGGGGCGGCTCGGCGGCGGGTCTGCGGGCCCCATGGGCGGGTGTGTGGGCTCCCACCACGACTCCTCGGGCAGCCTCAACGAGAACTCGGACGGCACCGGAGGTGAGCGCCGGGGCTGGGCCGGGGGGGGGCCCGCGGGGGGACCCCGGGGCGGGCGCTGCGGGCCGGGGCCTGCGGCGGGCGGGGGAGACGCGCTGCCGTCGCCGGCCTCGGGGCGCCGCGTCCGGCCGCTCCCCCTGCTTCTGCCCCCGCTTCTCCTCCAGCTTCTCCCCCGGCCGTTCCCCCCCGCCCGAACTTTCCCGGGGCGACGGGGCCGTGCAGGAGCTCGGCGGGCTGGCCCCGTCGGGCAGAGCCCCCACCCCGCCCCCGCTGCCCCGGCCGGTCGGGGGGCTCTGCCGGGGGCATTCAGGGTCAGGGGGTCACTGTCGGGGTGCCGGGGGGGCTGTGTCGGGGGTCAGTGCTGGGAGAGCAGCGCCCGGGGCTCCGCGGCGCGGCCCCGGGGCAGGCGGCTGGCGAAATAAAAGACAGGCTGGGGAAAGGGCCTGCCTGGGGCTCCTAAAGTTTGTTTTCCTTGGGCTCAGCTCCTTGTGGTGTGCGGAAAATGATTCTTCGTTTCACTTAGATCCTGGCGCTGCTGCGGGTTTGGGGTTTGTTTTCCTTCTTATTCTCGCCGAGGAGGATGGATGCTTTCCTCCAGCCTAAGTCTCCCATGCTAAGTGATCGATTTCCACCGACTTGAGGTGCTGGAGCAGCGTGTTCTCACTCATGTGCAAGTGCACACCTACTTAGGGAGCAAAGCCTCTGTGGAAACACTGCTGCAGTGTGAGCGGCCCTTATCCTCATGTTTTTCCTCTACTTAAATGCCTGAATGATTGCTTTTTCAACGTTTGTAGGTTTGTGGACCCCTGATGTTCTCCAGCTGAGCTGTATATGCTTTATAGTCATTTAAAGTCAGCCTATCAACGGGACACTTGACTTATAAGTAGTCCTTACACGTGCAGGGTCCATAGATTTCAGGATGAAAATTGCTGACATAGGTCTACGTTTTCCCCTGTACCTTACTGGGTATTATTTATCAGTCTGGTTTTATTTCGGATGTCCCAGCTGATGGGTGTTCTGTTATATCAGTGACTTTGCTGTCATTCCATTATGTAAAAGAATGCAGCACTCACAATTGTATCTGAAACAATCATCTGCTGATTAATACCAGATACAGAGTTCATAGAAATACCAGTAAGTCCAGCTGCTAAGAACTGTGTGGGATTTCACAGAATCACGGAATAGTTGGGGTTGGGAGGGACCTCTAGAAATTATGCAGTCCAACCCCCTGCCAAGGCAGGGTCAGCTGGAGCAGATGACACAGAAACGCGTCCTGGTGGGTTCTGAATTTCTCCAGAGAGGGAGACTCCACAACCTCTCTTGCATTTAATCACATCATTGTCATTCAAAGGAATTTTATAGCTTTGACTAGTATGAGTCTTCCTTACTCTCCTCTATTAGGAAAAAAAAGGGGAAGAAGGGAGTTACCTAAAATGCATCTGTGCTAAGCAGACTTATCAACTAGTAAAAAAACTACAGGAGTGTCATGTGGAATGGACCAGTCGAGGAAAAGAATGGCAGGAATCATCACATACCCAAAAATTCTTGACTGAAAAATAACATTAAAAGCTCTGCTGATGTTTGTCCTGAGGTCTGCTTTGGTAGCCAGGTGTTATGAAGTGAGATCATGTCACAGAAATAGCCTCAGTTTAATTTCCTCGCCCTTATCTTGCCTGTGGTATCGAATGAATGAGATGGGAAAAAAAACATTACCAGAGTTTGGCTGATATTGTAAAACAGTCAGATTACACACCCAGTAGCAGCACATGAGGTGGGTGGTCTCTGTCCGGGTTGTGCACACACTACTGTCCCAGGTGGACTCGCTTGGAGCGTATTCCTGTGTGGCGCTTCCATGGCACAGCCCACTGCTGCTCTGGGGTTAAATAACCCATTGTGCTTGGTGCATTACAACAGCAGCTGGGGTTTCAAGATGTAAGAGATGTGAAATGCGTGTCAGCTGGCTCGTGTTGATTCATGCTCTAAGGATAATGTTCCTTAAGGTTGTCTCGCTGAAGTGAGAAGCGATGAAATTTCAGTTGAATTATGAGCTTCTTAGGACTGTCTTAAACAATCAGCTACAGTGTGCAATAGCCTGTTTTGTAACGTTACGTATCTGTTCCTGCCTCTCCACAAGAAAAAAAGGAGGGTTAGGTTAAACTGAAAAAGCCTCAAAATATCTTCTGTAAATCTGACTCCCCAGATGTCAAAGTCCAGCCTGCACAAATTCTGAGCTTTACGAATTCTGCAAACATGTCCACACCAAGTATGAAATCTCTCAAGGGGGCTTCTGGTCTCAAGGCATCAGCAAGTGAGCCAGCTGAAGCTCAAGTGAACATGATTTGGAGACTAGACCTGTTCAGAAAGATGACTTATTCCTGCTCCCCAAATAAGGCTTGTTTCCTCCACCTCTGGGGCTGTGACCTAACCTGGTGTTTTTGGTTTCAGATTGCTGTCAGTGAGCAGGGGCGGAATATTTATAAATCCTAGGAAGGTGTTTTGGAACAGAAATATTGCGGTTCTAACCAGAGCATTGCCAATGATTAACTTACTTTGGGGAGGCTTTGTCTTTTTCCCAGAAAGGAAAAGCTTCCTGGAGAATTACGAGAGGTCAAGAGATTGATTAGACAGTAGTAGCAGTGTGTGATGCTGTGTGAAAGTGGGAGCCAGATCTTAAGTCTGATTCATCCCAGTCTCGATCTGTTGCAGTGCTGTGGGGAGTGGAGAAATCGTGCTCAATTGTATCACTGGAACTGAGATGAGGATTTGTCACATCCCTGTATTCTCCCCAGCCTTTTTGTTAATCACCGGCACTTCCCATTACCTCTCTGCTGCTCGGTGAAGCTGACGGCATGTCCTGGCCACGTGTGCTTTCTTTGTCTCTTACTATGGGTATTTTTCAAGGTCAAGATGCTTGTGTGTATCCGGAGAGCTGTTGTATATCCTCAGGTGTGTCTCCATGTGTGAGACTGAGCTAATCAAAAATACTATCGCATGTTTCTCTTTCCATTGACCAAAGCAGGAAGAGTCTGTTCCTTACCAAGAATTTAACAGATGCTGCTCTGCCCATCCTGCTGGAAATGAAATGGTCTTTGCAGATTGGTACCAGCCATTTCATTATTGCTGCTCTTTTTAGCAAGTTTTTGTTTCAACAGAATATTGCTTGTCATAGATAGGAAAAAGTTCCTACCTGGTTGCTCAACGTGTTGTAGTCCAGCAGAGCCAAATTGTGATGAGTGTTCTGGATGGTGAGATGCATTTATTGGGGACTCATTAAAGGAGACACAAATAAGAATAAAAGATGATCATTAAATGGTTTGTAGACAGGGCTTTTCCCCACTTCATATCTTTAGCTCAGCTGTCTCCCACCTGATATTCCAGGCTCTCAGGAGCCAAACACCATGTCTCTTCTTGCCCTGTCAAAGGTGACTTGAGTCCCTGCAGAACGGTGAGAGCAGACAAGAAATAGCTATTCTCCAGTCACTTCCAGATTATGTGACTTCTTCAGTTGTGTGTTCAGAAGAGCTTTGGGTTTGGAGTTAACTGCTGGAAGACTCTGCACTTGTGTCTGTACATAAGGTTTAACAGCTTATCAGGTGTGTTCAGTTCAGCAAAATCAAGATTGCCAGCTTTCATCCCCACAGGCAAGTCCTTTCTGGAGGACTCTTCCTCAATTTGTTTTCCTTCTTCCAAGGGGAGCAGTGAGAAGGAAAAGGAGGAGCCTGTTCATTCTCTCCTGGCACACTCTTACCCCTATTAGAAGTTGCACAGTACTTTGTCTTACTTGGGAAAGTCCAGCGAGACAGTTTTTGTGTGGAATAAGGAAAGAGCAGGAAATACAGTGTCTAGAAGCACGGGCATGACAAGTCATTACAGATTAGGCCTTTTGGCTGCAGCTGTCTGATTGCTGCTGTGCTCTCCTTGACACGATGTTCGCCTGCCTGCTGGAGTTCTTATCGCCCTTCTTTGTTATGAAAGACGCTGATTATGTTTGAAATTTGTCTTCTTTACTGCTGCCCCTATCACCCAGCAGTGATAATAGGGACAAGTGGAAATAGGGCTGCACATTTGATTGACGTGCTAGAAGAGGAGATTATTAAAAATATCAATTCCTCCTGCAGCGTTTGATGCAGTGCCGGAGCTTCATTAACTTTGAGAAAGCCAAATATTGTGCTCAACCTCTGCTCTCAATAACTGGACAACAGTTTCTTAAATATTTTCTTTAGAGTGCTGTGCAGTGCTGCATATCACATGTCTAATTTGAAGTTACAATAACTGCTTTCATGGTGCTTCTATGGAAGATTGACCAGGGGAATTTGCATATTAAGTAGTGAGATTTGTTGCTCACAATTGGACTAATACAGTAGGGCTCTGCTTGGACTGCATGGGGAGGGTTAAACAAGCATCTCATGACTGAGCAGCTAATAGCATTTGGTGCCTCCCCTTTGTATTGGAGCTTACAAAGAGTGTCCCACTTGCAGACTGATCTTGCAGTGTGTTGTAGCTGTTGGGTGCAAGCTGTGATGGTGTGTTCCTGAACAAGGCACCTGGGTGGGGTTTCGTTGCCATCTAAAGAAGGCAGCTCTAGGCTTCAGGTAGTTCCTGCTGGTTTGTAATTCAACCCTGAATTGTGGGTTTGGATATGATTTGGCAAAAGTAAAATTAAATCAGAGCTGGTGTTAGCTGTTAGGTCTTACTGTGCAGTGTTTTGTGTTGTTTGTTTTGATTGGGGTTTTTAAATGGAATAATAAAAAAAAGCTTAATGTGGCTCTTAAACTTGCTCTAAATCCTTCATGCTCCATCCCTGGATGTATTTGAAGTGTATAGATGTAGCACTTGGGGACAAGGTTTAGAGGTGGACTTGGTTGATGGTTGGACTCAATGATCTTGAAGGTCTTTTTCAACCTAAAGGAGTCTGCGATTACCACAAGAATATGTGTGGTTTTGACAGGGCTTTACAATAAAAGTAGCCTTTAATGACTCCTTTTGCTGATGGCTGGGACCCACAGCCTCCTTGGGATTATTAGGATCTGTGAATCTTGTACTGAGAACACCTGATAATTCAGTCCCGAGTATTTTTCTGCTGGAATATCACTTTCATGGTATGACACTTTTCATTTGTAAACTAATAGATTTTGTTTTGTTTTTCAGGTGATAACAAGTCACTCACAGAAAATGAAATAAGGTGTTATTTTTACTGTTAATAAGGGCTGGCAAACGCAGCTGTTTGGTTTCCTTTTTGGCGTTGTTCCTCCATGTAATTGTTTGTTTGGTTTCTAGATGAAGTGATTTGTTTTACTTTCTCTGTTTGGGATTTCAGTGCTGAAAGTGACAACGTCCTCCTTCACTGAATGTTAAATATAATAAATTGAAAATTCATTGTGCTTTGGAGATTTTTGACAAATGGAAAATATTATTAGTTGCCAGTTTGAATAAACTCTAAAAAGCAGCGATCCACTCTTATTCCAGCAAGTGATAGGATAACTATTATTGTTCATGTGAATGTTGAATAATATAATTAATGAGTCACAAATTAAAATACAATTGACGCCAGAAATAAAGATTTGCCTTATAGTTAAGTCTTGCAAATTCCTGTGAGTCTTTTTGCAGGTGCGAAGAAGGGTCAAGTTGGCCATAGCTAGTCTGATTACCCAGCTCTTCTAAAAAAAGAAAGAATATAAATATGTACAAAACTTGTGGCCAAATGACCATGATTCAGAGGTGAATATAACTGCTCCTTTATCCGCAAAGGGGGACTGGGATACTTACAGGGTGTGATGTAACAAGCGCTTTCGTCCTGTCTTGTAGATGGACACTGTGTATAAATGTCTGTTACATTTTTAAACAAATTGTTTCCAATTTGCCACCTTGGCTTCGCTGCCTTGAAATTCAGGTTTCTTTGATGCAAATACTTCAGTTAGGTTTTTCCTCTTAATCTTTGGGGGTTTTGATTTTAATTTTTTCCCCAAACCGCTTATGCCTGCTACAGGAAAGTGTGCTGTGCTGGCTGGTAGGTGCTTCGTGATCATCTTCCCAATTGTCTCACCAAATTCGAAATGACTTTTTGAGGATGGCTAGTGTGAGATGTCCATCCTCTTCAGCGGAGAAGCCAGATCCCAGTGTGTCCATATCCATGCAGCATGGCTTTCCCAACTTCTGCTCTGAAAGTAGATGTGGGAAGGGCTTGGTTTTTCTTCCCATGGGCTGTTCTCTGAGAAGAGGCACAGCTGAGTGTGTGGCCATGGGGTTTCTACCTTCCCAGAGCTGGTGGCATCCATGTCTGGGGAAGGAAAGAGCATTCCTAGGGAGGAGTTCTGCCACCCAGCAGGTGGGATGAAGTAGGGAAGTCTGTGTGTGACATCCTTTGGGCACGTAGAGCCCAACCAGTAGTTTAAAGGCAGGAGCTGTTGATTCGCACTTATCTTTTGTACTTGCAAGTGCTTTGGATGAAGTTTGTGGGGTTTAATTTTCTTTCAACTGGAAGCTCTGTAGGACTCTTCTTTCTTTTGCAAGAGTCACATTATGAAATTGAGCCTTTCCAAATCTTCCTAATTCTAGTTTGGAAAGCTGCTCCATTTAGACACCTGTAGTCATCGTAATTGCAGACAAAATAGAGCAGGCAGGCACATGAGGTGGTTCTCAGGGATGTCTTGCCAGTTGGAGGGTATAGAGGTGCTGACCTTGGGTACTGTGCCATGGGTATGGAGAGTTTTTGAGGCATCTGCTTGTTCTGGTTACTGAAAACCTCCAGGCTCTGTTTGCTCAGTGCTGCCTTTAGTGTTTGTACTGCGGCTTGGCCGTGCCTGGTGAATCCTCACGTGAGTGTGGGGATGTGCCTGTGCCACGGCTGCTGGTCCCACTGGTGAATCCTCACATGAGTGTGGGGATGTGCCTGTGCCACGGCTGCTGGTCCCACTGGTGACAGGCTGGTGCCTGGCATTGCTTGGCAGGGGAGCGTGGCAAGAGCGACGAGCTCAATTACCCAAAATCAGAAGGGAAAGGCATGGAGTGACCCGTTGTGGGAAGCGGGTGGAGTGCAAGGAAGAATAAAAGAGCTGGAGTCAGTAACCTGGTTTCTGTCTGTGGAACGAAACACTTCGTTTGCACTCAGAGGTTTTCAATCACAGTTTAATCTGCTGCCCGTGTGTTGCCTGGCAGGCACCTGAAGTTTGAAGAAAGAGAGATGTTCCACTACTTGAGAAGCAAATAAAGTGCAGGGGTTTTGGGGGGATTTTTTTTGGTTGGATGGTTGGTTTATTTTCTTGGTTTTTAAGAAAACAAAAAGGTTTACCCTCACGTGGTGATTGTGTTTCCAGTGTGAAAAGTGCAGACTCTAATCTGGTGTTTCATACTGAGTTATCAAGAGTGATAGATCCAAACCACGGTGCCTCGTGCACCCCAAAGCAGCATGAGTGCTCATTGCACCATTGAGGTGAAAATACCTATAGCACAGAATGTCACTTGATATTGCACTGTTTGACCTGTGTGCAGAAAAATGTCTAATGTGGTTTATTTAAGGTTCAGCTGGAACCTGAATTTTCCATGTGCTGCCCTGTGCTGATCCTGGGCTGATCTCACAGCTATTAGCCAGGGAGTAGCTTTCTCTCTTGGCACACTCAGATTGGTACAAGTGAGAGGTGGACAAAAGATGGGGCAGTGCAAACTGTGTGTAAACCATTTTTGTTCTGTTTCCCAGCTTAGAAGTAAATTAGAAAGTCTCTTAAATGTTGAATGGGTCTGAAGTTTCTTAGACTAACTTAAATATTTAAAATGACATAAGTAGACTGTCATCCTGAGACTTCTAGCACTGAGAAAGCAAGGGCACTGCAGGTTCTGCAGGTAATAAGTGCATGAGCAATTATTGGATGCTATGAATTTGCAGGAGCTATTCTACATCCAGTTGACCTATTAGGCCTAATGTAAAGCATTTGGAAATTGTACTTCATAAAGCAGAAATACTGGTGGGGATGGGGATCCTTGCTGCTGTGCTTGTGTATTAGATCAGTTTAACAGCTCCTCCCTTCAGTCTTTTCTCTTCCCATCTCCCCCCTCTCCTTAGTGAACATCATTTAAAAAGGAAAATTCAAAGCCCTGCTTGAAAGCCATTTGTGGGAGGAGATGGGCACAGTTCTGAAGAAATGATTCTTCGCTTCTGTAGAAAATCAGATGTGCTGAAGGATTTTATACATGCATATATATATATATATATATATATATATATATATATATAAAGACATCCTTGTGCTGCAGATTAGGTAGAAGGGAGGGGGTTTGGGGAGTTTCTGCATGATCTATCATGTGGTTTTCCCACATTCTCAAACATGAAAGAAAAGGCACTTCACAAATGGTAGAGAAGAATGCTTCAGTAGTTTTCAGCAAGAACAGGTACTGCCCAGGGGGAAAAGATTAGAGGCTAAAATGTGAAAGTGTATCATACAGTGCTGTAGATTGCATTTATCTTTACACGTTTAATAGGGAAAGTTTACTCTTAAAACATATATATTCAGTCTAACATTTTCAACACTTTTCTATAAATAACTAAATTATTTTTCATCCAGTGAAATGATAAACATTTCATAGTTCATAACAGCTTACAGTTTATAATAATGTATAATAAATGTAGCAACCATAAATAATTCTCTTAGTTCAGACAACATATTATATAGGAAGGCATTTTTCACCTTTTCCCAGTGGAGCTGTGTGCTCTTTGAGAGCACTCCCAGGGCCTGAAATGGCATCGGAAGCAGAGCACAGCACTTTGGGGTTGGAAGCTTGCTACCTTTCTATTTTTAAAATTCAGTCATGAAGCTCAATTTCTGCTCTCATGCTGTGATGAAGGGCACTATGGATTCAGGAGAAGGATCTCTTCATGGCATTTACTTTGTTGCTTTATTTTACTGCCACAGAACTCTCATCTCCTGTGATTTCTTGCCTGTATGGGTAAATACAGTCTTTTTGTAAAAGAGTACCTGCAAAATAGCAGATAGAAGCTGCAGCTGGTGAATGCCACTTTCTCCTACCAATTGTTTTTTGGCCACATGCTGCTGCAGGAGCACCTGAGCCTGTTGCAGAGCATCAGCAATCACAGGATAATGGCTGGCTGGAGAAAAGGTAAATGATGGAAGTAAAAATTGCCAACTCACATGTACTGCACAAAGTGTTTCTTGGAAAAGCTATAGCAAAGCATTGCCTATGTCATATATGCTGGACTGCTTCATGCCTTCAGGGTGGGTTTGGATCCATTTTCTTCATCACAAAGAAGCTGTGTATATCAAAATAGCATTTTTAATGCAGAATGTTTAGTTTTTAGTTGTGCTCTACCTGCCAAATGCTTCTGAAGCTCTCTGAGTCATTGCACTGCATCCCTGTTCTCCAGAGGGGATGAGAAGGACCATGCTCAAAGTGGGAAGGGGACACTCAAAGTCTGTGAACACGGAAACATGTTTTAGATGCTTTTTTTGGTGCAGGTACAAGTCCCATTTCTACTCATCACAGGCTCTGGCTGCTCCAAGCTTGTTAACACAGGCACTGAAGCAAGGGTGAGAAGACATGGGCAATAAGCAGTTTGGAAGTGTTAATGGGAAGCAAAGTGTAGCATACGTGTGAAGTAGTTTGGAAACCATAAACGTTATCTGAAGGTTGGATGAACAATTTCCCTGGCTCCTGCTGGATGTATTCACAAGGAGCCTATATTTGGTGGCAGCAGTAGTTAAACATACGTTCAGATGAAGCTTAGCACTCCAGTGCTTCACACCTCCAAGTAGCAGCATCCTTCACTGTGCCCAGATTTGATCTGGTTGCCTCTTTGGGACATGATGCCAATGCCCTGATGGCTGAGGGTGAGCGAATCTCTTCCTTTGCCTGTGCATTTACGTACTTCCAGCGCATGTAATGAGCAAACCTGCTCATTAAACGGTTGGTAAATCACAGGTCCCAGCTGAGGTTTAGCACTTGGAAGGGTGAAGAAGAGAAAAGCTGTCACATAGCTATTTAAACCTTATTTTTTTTATGAGTTGGATTTCACTCATGAATTGCATGTTGATAACTTGGCTTGGTAAAATACACAACAGACTGATTTTTTTATTTTTTTTTTTTGTAAAAATTTTTTTTGCTGTGTGCCTGCAGAAGTGCTTTAAAAGAACATGGGTTGCTATAAATGCAAGCATTTACAGAACAAAAATATCTTCTGTAAAGTGCTGATCGATATTGGATATTATTCTAAGACAGGTTTAAATGCTCATTTGAGATAAGTTCTCTTACTCATTTGTGTGTTGGCTTTTCACATCTTTAGATCTCCACTGTATGTTTATCCAAATCTAAAACTAGTTCTGGTGCCAAAAAAGCTTGGATTGCAACAGAAAACCACATGAGTATTGAAATCTCACTGCTTTATTAGCATCACATGCTTTCAATCAGGCACATATTGGATGGCCTCATGGATGTTACTGCAACATCCCAGCGCTGCCTTAACGCATCCCAAACAAGCACGTTCCTTGTGTGTATCCAGGACACTTCAGCTGCTGTACTGATATTACTGCACTAAAATAGCTCCAAAAATACTACAGGCACGGGTTTTGGCTTTATCTGAAATTCCTTCAGAATGGAACAAGAGGGAATACATGATTTTAGTCTCTCCTCTGGGAGAAAAAAGGAGCAGCAGCACTGTCAAAACAAGCAAGCGTGGATGTTGTGGATTGGTATTGCAAGGCAATACCAGAATGAGAGTCCTCTAGGTGTAAATAATCTTCTAGGTCTTGAACTCTGGCTCATGGTAGACATTTTCTAAACCAGTGAAATTTGTCTGAAAGTGAGATAAACCAATCCAGTGTATGGAAAGACTATTTTCCTGTAAACCTCTAAAAACGCTTTTAACTGTATTTGGGGTGTCATTTTTTCTTCCAAAAGGCATGAACCTTTAGAAAACATACCAGGTTCTTCTCAACTGTGTTAGAAGTGCCTGGGCCACCACCACCTTGGAGAGATGATGATGTAAATAATACCATGTGTTTAGATACAGGTTCCAAAAGCTTGTCTACCTTTTGTTTCTTATGGAGAGAAATGCTACGAAAATGTGCTTTTTAGAGTTAAAGGAAAACTCCAAGTTTTCACCCTGTGTGTCTCTCGTAGATTCTGTCCTGTTGGTCTCCTCTTTAAAACATGTTTCTTTGGGCTTTGAGCTGGAATCGTGCTCTTCCTGGGTACGAGTCATGGTCTGTGTCTCTGTGGTGTTGGCTCATGGGCAGCCAATAAACTGAGCCAAAGGAACAACACTGACCCCAACGAGTTTGCAGTTTGATAACTGGCCCTTACAGGTTTGGTGGAAGCAACTTCTGAATTTTCTTAACTGTCCCTATCCATTTTTTGGTCAAGTAAGCTTGACTAGAAGGGAATTCTTTACACCTAACCCTACCGTCTTGCTGCTGGTCTGACCTTGCCTAGTTAGCAGTAATTAATGCTCCAAGGTACCATCTCACTTCTGCATTGGTTGACTTCATGGTCCTTCACCCACCGCAGTATAATGTTAGGAGAGGTGAATCTCAAGACCTGTGTATGTTTTGTCTTCCTGGGAGGTTTCATGCCCTTTCTAGAATGGCTTGTCTGCCGTGCACCTAATTCTCCTAAATACTGTTGTTCTAGTAGCTAGGTTTAAGTTGGGGAGGAGAAGTCATGGCTTATGATTAGGTTATCACCCTGGCTTTTCAGGCAGCTTGAAAAGCGAAATGCTCTGCTGGTCTTTGGAGAGTCAGTGCCCAGCAGTGGGGAAAACACAGTGACCCACTTAAACAAGGAACCCAAATTTCTCTTTTTCATCTTTAACATGACAGGTGTCACTCAGTACTGCCTGTGGAGATTTCTAAGCTTTTTTGACAAGCCAGCTACATGGAGACTGCTCACCAAACCAATGGGGAGTGGAAATTTGGGGGTCCATTAGTTGAGCCCCAAAGGAAACCCGCTCTCTGTATCCATCCCATTGATGGGGCCCAGCTAATCACTTCATCTTGGAGCAGTGATTACATATGCAGAATGAGTGAGCTCTAAACACTCCCCATTCCCAGCCTTCATCCATCCCAGGACATGATCAGTCATGATCAGCTCTCAGGGAGCAACTTTTTCTCAAGAATTTATAAGTAAACATATTTAAATTGGTACTTACAGCTTTTCACAATACTGCTTTGAAAAATCAACAAGTGTTTCTTTTGCGTTCTGTAGAACTGTTCACTTATGGAATTAATTCTTTCTGCTTTATCCATTCCAAAGAACACAGGTGTTTTATCTTAGGAATGCAACTGCAATTTTTTTTTTTTACTCCAATTATATTTTTTCTGATAATTATATTCAGGAAAAACATTGTGCCACAGGAGTATGAAAGGAACATCATTAGCATTTTATCTTATTGTGGTGGGAAACTTATTACCAAGAGTTAATCATTTGCATTGAGCTCACATTAGTTAGGAAAATATTATAGATATTTGGGAGTGGGGGAGGAAGAATTTTGGTTCCTGCCAGTGTCCTACTTTGCCATCTCTTGGCAAGATATGTCCAGAGACACTCTGAGAGTATGACTGTCTGATAATCAAGCCTATTAAAAACCTATGCTATTAAGTAGTGACAATTCAGCTTAAAATAAGGTTGTGCAAGTCCAAGACAGCAAAAGCTTCTGTATCTCCTACTTCAGTGCAATGTCAAACAGACTATTCTGTCTTAGAAATTCTACTGACTGATCTAATCTTGTCTTGAAACTCTTTCCAGGTTTGCCTACTCAAGTATGCTGTTGCTATCTGATTGCTCTGCCTGCCAAATTTCCAAGCTGAATTCATCTTCCATTGATAAAGTGAACTTCTGTCTGCTCAGTGCACTCACCCTTCCTTCTTTCACGTCTCATTGCATTATTATAAATTAATCGGGTGATTTATTCCAGCTGAAAGAACTCTTGCCATGCAGTTCAGATTGAGATATCTGTGTAATTTCTTCTCTTGCATTTTGAAACTTTCCAACTTTTACTTGTCTAAGTTGAAGGTTGGTAAATCAGGAACCCTTTCTCTCACAAAACGTTTTTCCATCAAGATATTTCAGCACAGATTATTATGTGTTATAGACACTTTTGATGCTAAATAATGAGCCCCTATGAATGGACTCTTTTCAGCTGGGGGAGCTGGTGTGAACAGTACTCAGGTGCGAACATTTCCTAGTGCATTTTTCTTGTGTTCTTCCTTAGCTTTTAAACAGGTCTGAAATGTGCCCCCACTTCTGCTGGGTCTGGGGTTTGAGATGCCCTTGATCAGAGCTGCAGAGTCAGCACTTCATGGGCATGGTTTGCTCATTAGAGCATAGTAATTAGTGAGTTTGCAATGTATTTGCATTCAGCCATTTATGTGAATTATTCTAACTTCTGTAGCCAGCAATCAACTGGTTAGGGTGGAATTTTTTTTTTTTTTACTCAATGCTTTGAGGGGTCCCTTCACCAAAAAATAATTACACCTGCACTGAAAAACCATGAGACCAACAGGCTCTTGTTTTCAAAAGGCTGAACTAAGACTCTCTTTACTATTGCATTTTCCCTCATTACCAGTTAAAGTTCTCATCCTTAAATTTGAAACTAAGTTTAGTTTCCCTTGAAGGGGAGGAGGGGTGAGAAGAGGGTCTGTCCAATAGTGGAGACTTCTACCTTAACTCAGAACCAAAGACTTTTCTTGCAGGAACTTTAAAGCCCGGAATCATCCTACACTTACTCTAATCTGCTATTATATCGCTCATGTCTACAACGTTGGGGAAAAAGTAGGAAAAGTGCATCTGTCCTGACAAACAGTACTGCTTTTGCTTGTGAGTAGATGACACTGGAGAAATAAGCTCCTTCGAGCATTACAGTGCTTTTTAGAAAAGACAAGCATAGCCCTTGGCCAAGACCTACTTCAGCTATTACTGGATACGTAACAGCCGAGAGCGTTGCCAACATAATCGTTGTGCTGCCAGTTTTTAGCTTGCCCTGAGTTGTTGAGAATTAAATGCGTTTTCAATCAAATTATGTTCCGTAGTGCTCCCTTCCTTTGAAAGGAAGAGAAGTTACTTAAGGGATGTGCTGCTGTGTCTGCTGGAAACACTGAACAAGCATCACCCAGGCCATTAATAGAGCTAAAGCCTTATGTGCTCAGGGAATTTTGAAAGAGATCAGATTAATTTGCTAAAGGTGGAAAGGCTCTGGCTACTTTAATCTATCTTCATTTGAGCAATTTAAATGAAGAGGGCAGTTTCCTGTCCCTGCTCCAAGGTCCTTCCGTCTCAGAGAGAGCCACAGGCTTCTGAAGAAGGAGGTTCACAGCAGAAGCTGATGTCTGTGTTTGGTGTTGCTCAGGGGAGGTTGCTTTGATTATGCTCCTAATTTGTGCACCTTTAGATTCTTAGAGTTGGATTCACTCACACAGACCAGAGAAGTGGATGTCTTGTCCCTGGAAGGGTTTAAGGACAGGTTGGATGGAACTCTGTGCAACCTTGTCTGGTGGAAGGTGTCCCTGTCCATGGGGTTGGAACTGGATGATCTTCAAGGTCCCTTCCAACCCAAACCATTCTACAGTTACGTCAATAATCCTTGACCATAGGCTGTAATAGGTCTATTTTTTCTCCTGGATACATCCATAGGGGGATAAAACGGCCTTGGAAGGATGTAGTTTTAAGGCTGCTTTGTTCAAGTGCTCATATTTACAGGAGAGGTTTTTTTCTTTCCTGTGGATATATGAGACATACAAGTTGCAACAAAGATTTGCACATTTTTCATCTCAGCTTAGGAAGATGGAGGATGTTTTTCTAATTATCTGAGCAATCCACTAATGTCCTTATGTATTATTACTTGTTTCTAACTCTGGGATAAATATGATTACCTAACAAAATGTGTCCTTGAAAGGTAGGAGTTCCCTATGGCTAAGAGGTAGGTCATAAGTGTTTTTGAAAAGCCAGCTACAACCACTCATGGATCTTCCAGCTGCCAGGCTTTATCCAGGCTTGGGTACTGGTGTTTCTTGGGGGATAACTTTCCAGATGTACAGATAGGAGTTTAGTTTCAAAATTCCTTATTTTAAAATCTAACTTGCATCAAAATTTTTCCTTTGTTGGTTTTTTTTTTCCCCACTTGTTTTAGATGACGTGCTCTTGCACTCAAGGCTGGAGTTTGCTTAGACTGGAAGCATATGTAGTTCCATGAATAAATTTTCAAGCTTATTAACTAGATTACGGATCCAGAAAGTATTGACTATAAAAGAGAAGTAAATGAATGTTTTTGGGTTTCGCTGGGGCGTTAAGCCACCAATCTGTCAGACTTCTGCCCTGCTCAACTGCAGTGGGCACAGTCAAGTGGATGAACATTAAAATGGAACTTTCCTAGTTCTTTTGGTGCCTCGCTGTTTGGAGGCTCAGTGATGTGATCATTTAGCTTTTGTGATCATACTGATTTGTTAATGTCAGGACAAATTGCTTTTTGCTAATCATAGAATCATTTAGATTGGAAAAGACCTCCAAGATTGAGTCCAACATTTGACTGATCACCACCTTGTCAACTAGACCATAATGTGCTGATTTTTATTTTTTTTTTAAATCAACCTGACATGGACAATGAAGTCTCACTCTTGCAAGGCCTTGGAGTTTTGAGGTTTTTTAGTCTTGTGACTGTAAATGTAACAGGAAGGACTGATACTCCAAAAAGATGGGCTTGGTGGTAGATGTTCATATTCTGGGGCAGTCTTAAGTAGCCTTGGTGTAAGAGCCATGGTGTCATGATGTGTGCTGTGTGACCTGAAAGGATAAACTTCAACAAGTGGGGTATTGGATTTTCTGCTACTGAATCACTGGTGTGCTGGTGCTGTGTGTGACAGGATGACTTGACAGCTGTTAAAGACATCACCACCTACTGTTAAGGGCTGGTTGAGAGATTACTTTGCAGAAAGCAGCTTGACATCCGAGGAGCATCAAGGATGTGTTATCCCACCGTTGCACATCTGTCTGTAGGTGTCTGGCACAGCTCTGTGCTCACAGATCTGCCTTGTTCAGACCCAGCACTGTCAGACCCACTCCTCAGAAATGCCAAGGGCATATAATCCTTGGGAAGATGAGTGGTAGGTGCAGGGGGGTTGGACTAGGTGACCTTTAAAGGTCCCTTCCCACCCAATCTGTTCTCTGATTCTATAAAACATTTCTTAAATAGGAACCAAGTTGAAAGCATCCAAAAATTGATTTGTAATGAGTGTGAAATGCTAACTTTATTGTGAAAAACTACCTTGTAAAACAGAACTTAATAAAACAGCAAGTATCATTCTAAGAAATACAATTTCTTAGATTAAATCTGTAAACGTTTGCTTATATTCTTTAAAGCAAGCAATTGCCTTTCAGTTTTCCAAATGGCACCTGAGGAATGTAATATGGAACTGTAAAATTAAGTCGTTAATGTAGTGTATGTTTGGTATGTGTGTCAGGTAAGAGTCCTATTTTCAGCTTATGCTGAGCTCTTAATTAAGTGATGAGCTTAAGCAGCTGAGATACAGTAATAGTGCATTTAGTTAATTGGCTAATGTGAAACTTTATCCCTACCAATAACTGTGACACTGGAATAAATTCAAGACGTGGTGTTAGATCCTTTAACTAAGCTAATTTAATTATTGGTCATTGCAAAAACAGTTACCAACTTGGATGCTTTTTTTATTCGTTCCCTTCTGGAATTTGTGACTGCTGTGCATGGCAAAGTGACATGACCAGCAGTGCCATGTTCACCGAGGTAGCCCTTGGGAGCCTGAAATTGGCCATCTGCATTACACCTTGTGTTACACAGACCTTGTTGAGTTTCAGAATTTTGTGGAGGGGTTTAATTCAACCAAGCCTGATGCAAATTAACACTGTGCTGAGATGGGATCTGAGAATTGTGCTGACTTCTGCAGCTCCTCCAAAGCAATTTTACTTTAGGGGAAAACCTAAGATGGAGAGGGATGTTTTACAAGAGCATGTAGTGATAAAAGGGGTAATGGCTTCAAACTGAGAGTAGGGCTAGATTGGATATTAGGAAGAAATTCTTCCCTGTGAGGGTGGTGAGGCCCTGGCATAAGTTACCCAGAGAAGTTGTAGCTGCCCCATCCCTGGAGGTGTTAAAAGAACAGGTTGGACAGGGCTTGGAGCAACCGGGCCTAGTGGAAGGTGTCTCTGCCCAGGGCAGGGGGGTTGGAACAAGATGATCTTTAAGGTCCCTTTCCAAACCAAACCATTCTGTGATTCTTATGAAATCTGGGTTTACTTGTCATAATAAAGTAAATCCCCTGGTGGCATCATCCAGAAGGTCTTCAGAAGGTTCAGCATCATGTGTACACACATTGCACATGGGCCTGCTGAGGGTGTGCCTGCTGGCTTTCAGCATGGTCACACCTCATCAGGGTGGAGTGGGCTGCATTATTTAAAAAAATTATCAGTCTAATATTTTATGTAATTCTGGCAGCACAAAAGATAGGGCTGCCTTTTCATTGTTTGTTTGATTGGAGTTTTTTCCCCATGAAAATTTTGCTAGTGTTGGAAATACTCATGGTGTGTTAAACACAGCCCAGATGTACAGCAGATGTCCCTGTCTGTCACCAACTCGGAGGATTTGTGGTGGCCTTGTGTGGTCGGGCTGTGGCTGCTTGACAGAGGCCAGCACTGCCCACACTGCTCCCATGGCTTAGGCCAGCACAAAAGCAAAGCTTTGTTTTAAACCCTGCTGAACCAGACCCTAATTTGGGCCTTGCTCAAAGCATGCAGAACTCAGCTGTCAGTGTGTGGGGAAGCACTTGCAATTTAAGTTTTTTGATGCTGTTCCTTTTCTCTGAAGGTGTTGAAGAAACAACTGAATATGGCACTCAGTGCTCTGGTCTCGTTGACAAGGTGATGATCGGTCAAAGGTTGGACTCCATGGTCTTGGAGCTCTTTTCCAGCCTAAATCATTCTGTGTTTCTGTGATGTCAGCCCCCAGTACACTCTCACAGAGCAGCAGGCAGGTGCCCACATCACGGCAATGCACTGGCACAAGGTTGCCCAGTCAGAGGAACTCACCTTTTACGCTTTTATCTGATGTGTCTAAAGTTTCCCTGTTAACTGAATCAAGGGGAAGGTACAAAAGGGTTTTAGTACTTTAAAAGTGAAGTTGCTGAGTTACTTTCTTCCTCATCATGAGACACAGAAATCACTGGGGTGTTTTTTTTTTCTTTTAGATAATCTCTGTGCAGCTTCCTACTGCATTCCTACAGCTCTACTGTGCTCTATAGTGCACTTGTTTTGCATGTGAGATGCTGCCTTGGTGCCAAGCCCTCAGCTGCAGTTGAGTTTTAGCTTAAGCTATGCTTTGCAGAAGTCAAAAGAAACATGTACTTTATGCAGCCTATCTCAACTAGAGTATTTTTCATGTTGCTGACAGCTTCCTTAATGGTTCTTGTCATAGGTTTTAAAAAAGATAGTCTAGTTGTGCACTGTAGATGATAACAGATTAAAGGTCTTGGTGCTTGCACACTGTGATTTGGGAATGGGTAAATCTTCATCCCGTTCTGTATCCAGCCGAAAACATTCATCTGCCAAAGATAGGAACAGTTTAAATTCCACTGTAAACAGTGCTGACATGTAATTGTGTTGATAATGTCTGTCCCTCAAAGCTATTTCACCACAGTACTGCTGGAACTGTGAGGCTGAAGCTGACACTGAGCAGCCAAACAGCTACTGCTGTTTTTCGTACTGTGTGTGGAAGGAGAATTTTAGGATTCCTATGATGGGATATAGTAGAGACAGATGGGCATCATCTGTCCTTTGCCCTGCCTGGCAGTGTTCTTTCTTCATCTCTGATCACCCCTTGACCAAGGCAGAAGGATGTGGTGACTCCACAAAGGTGTCTGATGCTCAGGCATTTTTCTCTGTCCAGAGAAGAGGTGTTGTATCAGAACCTTAACTGAGATGATTGAGAACTCCTCTGCCTGTGCTTCCAGCAGGAAGCTGAGTGGGCAGGCAGGGCTCAGGAGCAACCACAGAGCTTTTGTAAACTGTTAATCATGGAATGGTTTGGGTTGGAAGGGACCTTAAAACTCATCTTGTTCCACCCCTTGCCACGGGCAGGGACACTTTGCACTAGACCAGGTTGCTCCAAACCCTGTCCAACCTGACCTTGAACATTTCCAGGGATGGGGCAGCCACAGCTTCTCTGGGCAACCTGTGCCAGGGCCTCGCCACCCTCACAATAATTTTTTCTGTATATCCAACCTCAGTGTCTCCTCTTTCAGTTTGAACCTATTACACGTGGTCCTGACACTACAGTTCCTGATGGAAAGTCTCTCTCTGGCTTCCTTTCTATAATAAAGCCTTAGAATCAACTCTGGGAAATAGTGCTGAGCTTTTGGTGGGAGACCAATGCAAAAATTTTTCTTTGAAAAGTACTCTTTGGAATGGTGAGACAAATAACAGCATGCAACTTCACAGGGGCTTTGTTTGCATTATTGCTCTATCCAACACCACTTATCCCAAGTGTTTGTAACCAGTGCTTTGCTGTCCTGCTCTTGCAGTTCTCGGGACAGAGGAATTGTCCTCATAAAACCTTCACAAACAGACTGGAGGCTGAAGTTCACCTCTTGCCAGCTGGCTCTTGGCTGTGAATGCACCTCACATTAAACAAAATACACTGACCTGGTTTCAATTTCTGTGGGAGGCAACCTGTGTTGTTGCAGCATATCCCAGTGCAAAGCAGACTGTTGGTCATCTGAACAGATCCTGCGTGTGTTGGGATGAGGTGGGATGTTTGGATCTGGAATACCATTGGGGGAGAAGATTTCAAAAGCTGAAGCTTTTATTTCTTGCTGCAACACTTCTGGCTTCTTTGAAAAGTGAGGGGCGATGAGTGATGAGCTGCCTGGAAATACCAAGCTCTTTTGATTTCTTCTGCCGTTCCTGTTGAAAATGATGGGAGAAATGGAAAATACGGTGTCATAGCTGGTAATTAGAGACAATTTTTCTCTTTGTCCAGCACATTCATACACCCTTATTCATACATCATCTCATGTGTTTTATATCTCACGCTGTGAAGCCTCTGGATTGACTCAGTGAAGATTTAGTGCTTTGTGTAGGCAGGGAAGTGTCGTGCCTGTACGACTTGTCCAGAGCTGCCTGGAATTACCAGAGTTACTTGCATTTTACTTGCTACAGTTTCTTCTGTTCAATTAAATCATTTTGGAGGAAGGTATTGGGTAAGAGTTGAGGACAGACTGGAGAAACAGGGAAGGTGCATTCCCTGCTCCTGCTTTGAGACACAGCGCTCTTTGCCTGGTTGGCTTTGAACGCCGGGGTGGCACAACTGATTGATGACCCCCCACTTTAGACCCTGGAGGGACCACATACATCATTTAACACCAGGACATGGCATGTCTGGCAGGTGGCTCACGTGGGAGCACAAGCTTGGCTTTCAGTGATGGTGATCAACCTTTGTAAAGTGGCTTTGAGTCAGTAGCCTGGTGTTTTATTATGCAACTGCTTAAAGATATAACTTGAATTTCTATCAGGAGATGTAGTTTTTCTTGTAGTGTTCATTTTACCCTTTTTCCTTTCATGAAGGAAATTAAAACTTGTCTTAGTTTCAAGCGTTGTCTTTATATCTGCCTGTCTATCTACACACAGCGTTTGGAAAGCTCACACAGGGGCTCTAGAAATGTTACACTGCTCTGAAGGCTCTCAGCACTGCAGTAATAGGTATTGCTTTTGTATATATAAAATCTGGGTGCTCCTTTATTTTCTCATTAGGAAAACCTAATTGTACAGTGAATTATTTAATCTGTAAATCTTTAACACTGTCCAGTGTCACTTCCTTTCCAAAATACTGTTATTGTCTTGCAAAAACATAACCACCTTAAGAAATAAAAATGCTGAGAACTAGCAATAACAGAAAAGATTCTGCCATTTTCCTGTTGTTGGGTAAGCCTGTGCTACTTAATGTAATTTAAATTGTGTAAGCCTATGCTACTTAATGTAATTCAAATTGTTTGCTGCTTAGATGCAATACATTTTCCCTTGCCCCCTCCCTGGTTTCCTTGGTTTTCTGCACCTCTCCTTTGTACTGACTCTTCCAAGCACTATTGTAATTCAGCTGCTGGAAGGATTACACTAGAGAATGATGGAAAGATAATGTTAGGATGAACTGTGTCTAGATATTGATACCAAATTACAAGATACCTTATGAGGAAATTGGAACAAAATAGATCTGAAATGCAACTCATTTGATTTAAGTAGAATACTACTCACTGATTGTGGGGAGGGAAGCCCTTGGGACTATTACTAAAAGAAACTTTATGGGTAGTGAACTGTTATTTGCATTTAATTTATCTTAGAAAAGTACTTTGTTAGCAACTGATCCTCAACAGGGAAACAATCGTGTAAAGAAAATATTTTTGATCATTAGTTCAATTTGTAAAACATTTAGTTTGCTTCTCTTGACTGGCTTCAAGTCATTACCCATCACTGTTTTTCTGACTGTCTCCCTGGGAGGATTTTGCTTTCCCTGTTAAAGCTGTGAGTGTTTACAATTTAACAAACCAAACAGGGCATGTGTGCCACGTTCTCCTCACTGGCCTCAGCCTCTGCAAGCAACACTTGGTTTGTGTTCTTTCTTTGATGGCTTATCATTTCTGTTCTCCTCCCATGAAGCCTGACAGTCCTCAAATCCCAACATTTCCACTGAGAACAGTTTCTGAACATTCAGATAGACTGTTGTGGTGTTTTTTTTATCCTTCCTTAGCACTTCTGTTGGGCACGTCTGCTCCTTTCCTCACAGTTCATTGCAAATCTTCATTATCTCTCCACATTTCAACAGTTGTCTTTATCTCTTAGATATTTTCTTAATCAAAATGAAATTAAAAAAGGAAGTATTATCATATATTGCCAGATTTTCCTAATACTGATGTCATTTCAACATTTTGATCCTTGAATACTTGCCTCTATCTGCTCATAGCTCGTGCTCTGCTGGTTGAGGGTCTCTGTGCTGGTCCAGTGCTTGTTTCTGATTGTGTGTCTGTCTTCCCACACATCTGCATGGAAGCACAGGCACACAGTCACAGGTGGATACCTGGAGATCAACAGCTTTGGGCCTCCAGTCCAGTCCAGATGTCTCCTTCTGGGGACTGCACTGCCAGGTTCTCCGTGCCCTGGGTGGGTTCTGTGTGCACGGAAACTTTTCCAACAGATGCTTTCACCAAACTGGGACAGTTTCCCCCAAATTACAAGAGCAGTAAAAGACTAATGCTACAAGCAACATATGCTTCTGTTTCGAGGGAAAAGGAAGAAATTCATTGTGGAGCACTTGCATGGATTTAACGTGCCAAATTTTATTCCTAATGTTATTTTTAGAAATAGGTGAAAGATGCTCCAAGAAATGGGGTGGGAGGGAAAAGCTCATGTAAGACTGACTGACAGCAAAGGAGGTGTTTCCCCAAATGCTTCAGGTTTTAGCTCAGTTGTTAGAGATAACTCTGGGCTTTATCAGGGGTGTCTTACAGGGTTACCTGCCTGGTCAGTAGCTGGGAAGGAGGAAGATCTGGTTTGCACTTGAAGCAGAGGTCCACCTGCCCTTCTCCAGAGGCTCTAAACTGTCTGATGGCTCATTCAGCTTGTTGCATTTGTGATATTTGATTTGACAGAAAGCCCTTTGAGGCAGAAATGTTATCCAATTTGATTATCGAGTGCTATAGTTCATGGGTATATAAGCTGGGAATTATGAAAGCTTTAGCTGGATATTGGCTTTTAGTATGAGACTCTTGTGTTACCAGCTGCTCCTGCTCATCTGGCCCGCTCTGGAGGAGGTGACAGTACTGTGATCCACAGTGAGAGCGACATAACAAACACACCAGCTGTTAAAGGAGTAGTTCTACGTAGACATTTTTTGACATTCTGTTAAGAAACTGATTTAAATATCCAGATTTATTTGCATAAGCTCACTCAAAAGAAGCATAGATAACCTTACTGATTCCGTTGCTTTGATGGGAAGCTGTAGAAAAGGGAAATAAATCTTCACAAATCAGGTTATAAAACAGTCTGCAAGGACTGGAGAAATATGTCCTTCCTTCTGAAAAAAAAAGACTTTGTAGTTTGCTAGGAGCTTAGTGGGGCAAACAGTAGTAGCTATGTCGAGGATCCTGGGGTGGTACTCTACCTGTGTAGTAAAAACGTTATATGCTGCTAAATCCTATAGATAGGACAGAAACAGCCTGTGGCTTGTCTGCTGCTGTTCTTAGGTCACTTTGAGGTATTAAACAGGTTCACAGAATCATTTAGGTTGAAAAAGACCTACAAGATCGAGTCCAATCTTTGACTGATCCCCACCTTGTTAATTAGACATTGGAACTGCCCATGGAGATGGTGGTCAGACCAAAGCACTGAGTGCCATGCCCAGTTGTTTCTTAAACACCTCCAGGGATGGTGATTTCACCACCTCTCTGGGCAGTCCCAATGTCTAATTAACAAGGTGGGGTTCAGTCAAAGGTTAGACTCGATGATCTTGGAGGTGTTGGATTCTGTGAACTTCTTACCCCTCTTTGGAATGCACTACACCACTTGTGAGCTATTGAAGCAAGAACAACCTGACTTATTTTGGACTGTCACTAATGTGCTGATCTTTTTAAAAAGTAGACTCTTAATGGTTTTCATATTCCCTTCTAAATAAATCTCTTGCCAAAAATATCAACCACTGCCATCCATTGAGACGACAAATTTCAGTATTGCCTCTGAGGGAACGTGCCTTCTTGGCGTTTATAAAACAATTCCTGTTTTCAAGCAGCATATTAATAATTTCTTACTTATGTTGAAGTGGTGTAAGATGAAAAATTAATGTGGATGTTACTTTCTCTTCCAGATCTTGCAAGCTGTTTGTGCCTCTGATGTGTATGGTCTTAAATGAAGCCTATGTTTTCTTTTAAGCTCTAGTTTGCTTCCAAAGTGAGGGATAGAAAACTGACACTGTAAATACTTGAGAAAGTGTTTCAGACTGTTGATGTTTGTTTCTTTATCAGCCTTGTTACAGAAAGAGGGAAAGTCCTTTGATGTGGTCCAAAACTTTGTAGAAATTCACGTAGTGATGTTCTGCTGTAGTGACCAAGGCATGGGGTGGAAAGTGAAATATTTGGGCCTTTTTACACATTAGGGCTTTTTATATGTCTTGAGTTTCTTGTGTCCCTTCTGATCCATCTATCCACACATTTGGATAGAGATTAATATTTCTCTAGGAGAGGCATAAAGATTTTTTGGGGATTCTTGAAGCACTTCTAATAAATTATAAACATGCTAAAGACCTTAAATACTGGCTTGTGATGAATCCAAGTTGTGTTTAAAGGCTTGGTACTGGGATGGATGGCTTGTTAGAGTGAATTTGGCTTTTGAGGCATTTGTAGAGTCATTTTCTTCCATCACCTTTCTTTCCAACTTGAAAAAATAGAATTTATCCCTGGGTTTATCATCACTGCTGTCTATGTAGGAAGGATTGTGTCTCGAGGGAGAAGTTATTTGAGATTGTTAAGATTTCTGTCTCTTCAGTCTCTCCCCTGCTATTCTTGTCTAGTGAAGAGCAGTAAATGCAGATGCTGTCTTGGGCAAAGGGGGAAGCAGGGAAAGAAATAGCCTGTTGGATTTTCCTCCATGGTGCTGGATAACAGGCAGGCAGGGCTGGTGCAGGCAACGCCGCCGTGACTGCGCAAAGTGCCTTTAACCTGCTTCCATAATTAATGTTCAGGGAGAAGGAAAGGGCCCTGTGGGATAAATTAGCATTCATTGAATGTACGTGCAAACAGATGTTAGCTGAAGTTGAATGGAAAAAAAGATGCCCACTGACCCAAATTTCTAACAGTGTCCTGTTCTGTCTGTCTGAAATGTTCATGCTCTGACTGCTAAGCCTTAATAAGGAAACAATTTCGTGTTCAAGTGTTTTCCCACATATGTTTTTGCAATTTCATAATATACTGTTTAATGCATGCAGGGCTGCCTCCTTCACCATTGTTTTAGGCTGCCCCATCATCATCTCCCAGCTTGTGTGTGCTCAGCTGAGACTTGGACTGGGAACAGCCAGGCTTTGCAGGAAACTTGGTGTTTTGTAAACACTTGGGTTTGCTGTTCTGAAATCTGTTAAATGGTCAGCACTTCTTTGAAAAGCAAATGGATGGAAGCAATCTCATGGAAGCAATCCCATGGAAACAAAGAGCAATAAATGTTTGTGGTCACTTGAAAGGATTCAGAAGTTTATTATTGTTAGTTTCGGCATGGGATACAGAATAACAGCTGGAGTCAGTATATGTGTGCCATGTGATTGTCATTTGTTACTTTTAATTGTCATCTGACTTTGTTTCCATGCAAATATCTCCTTCAGAGGAGACCACCAAGTTGTTTTGAGGGATGGAGCACCTCTCCTATGAGGAGAAGCTGAGAGAATTGCTATTGATCAGCCAGGAGAAGAGAAGGCTCTGGGGTGACCTAATTATGGTCTTCCAGTACCTGAAGGGAGCCTGCAAGAAAGATGGAGAGAGACTTTGGACAAGGGCCTGGAGTGACAGGACAAGGAGGGATGGCTTCAGACTGAGAGAGAGTAGGTTTAGATTGAATACTGGACAAAAAATATTCCCTGTGAGGGTGGTGAGGCCCTGGCACAGGTTGCTCAGAGAAGCTGTGGCTGCCCCATCCCTGGAAGTTGTTCAAGGCCAGGTTGAACAGGGCTTGGAGCAACCTGGTCTAGTGGAAGGTGTCTCTGCCCATGGTAGGAGGTGGAATGAGATGATCTTCAAGGTAAGTCCCTTCCAACCCAGGCCATTCTATGATTCTACTATGATTTTTTCTAATCCAGAGAAGGCTCATGCCTTTGCATAGTTGGCAATGTCACCTTACCATCAGGAATTCTTTTTAAAATCCTATTTTCAGTGACTTGCACCTCAGGTTCATAAGGTTGTCTGTCATTTTGAGTTACGAAGTAGATAATTCTATGGTCATATAGAGTCAGATTGTATAAAGGTGTGTGGCTGAACCTCGTGCGTGTAGGTTTTAGTCTCCTTAAAGCTTGTGTGAAGTTGGAATGTCTTGCTGCAACACCAGGCACTGATGGTCAACTCTGAGACCCAGTGCTTGGTGTTAAGGGCTGATCTGAGAACAGCTGAGTGCCTCTGTGCCAAAAAAAAAATATCAAGGAAGGAGAGGCAATGTTTGAATTAAATACTATGTTTGTAAAATGTTACAGCCTAACTGAACTCAGTATTTCTGATATATTGACATTTATGTCCCTCACCCCCCCACACACTCTTGGCCATAGATATGGTTTGTAGTTAACTGTAGAGATAGAGCCTACATCTCGATTAAGGACTATGAAAAATATTTGGACATTACACTATTCTTCCATTGAAAACCAGATAGAGTAAGATTGAGGACAGATATAAGGGTTTTTGTCAGCTCTTGTCAGCTTTCTCCCAGAAAAATAAGAGGATCTGGAGACAGGAAATATTTATTATCTCTAAGGATGTGCATGGGATACAGAATACTAAATTTAAACCCTTGTTTGTCCTGGTGCTCTCCCATCCATGCAGACTATCCAGGAGCACCTGATCAGCAGCAGCTTTGCTCTGCAGGCTTTGATATCATGGCAGCTGTGGTGCCTTGTTCCTGTGAGAGATAATTTGGCCTTGGTAATGTGGATGTGGGATGACAGGCAGAATCTCTTCATCCTTCCTTGGCCTGATGGCAGCTGGGGTTCCTCTGCTCTCTTGGGACAGCAATGGCTCTTCATGGAGAGCATCAAGTTGATTCTCCAGTATCCTCTTGCAGGGATACCTAATTGACTTCAGCCCTGTGCAGCTTTCCTGTGTTTCAGGAGCATTTAGTAACCATCACCCAGTTTCTGTGCCCTGTGCCATGGAGGGGGCTGCTTGTTTTCAGCTGCAAACACCCCCAAATTTAGTTTTAACTGTTGAAGGACAATTCATTTCCTCTAGAGACGTTTAAACTGCGTATTCAAGGCTTTGTGGTATTGAGCCGTGGTGAGAACTGTGTTGTGGTTTGTCACTGCTCTCCTCCCCATACTGTCCTCAAAAGGGGGCTTGGAAATGGAGGAAGGAAATGGAAAAGGAAATGGAGTTTTAACTCTTGCAGGGAGAAATTATTCCCAGTGTGCACTGAAGTTTGCTCTTTTCTATTTCCTTTTCCTTTCAACAGAAGTTGAAATAATCCTTTACTCACTCACACAAATGAAAGAGAATGGTTTGGAACAGACTTGGCAGTGCTGGAATTTAAAGTGAGCAGAGGGTCTTAATCTACCAACTTTATACCTATGTGATTTTCTTAACTGGCTATTACGTAAAAATAGCTGTAGGTAAAATGAAACAACAAATGCTTTTGTGTTTATTGTGAATGAGTTAACCACTTTTTAAAGCTTGATGGATTCCTGGATTTCCAGATGAAATCAGCAAGCAGGGTGTAGCTCCTCCATTTTTCCAGGAGGTCAAACCAACTTTGAGTTTAGGGAAAGGGAGGTGATGCCCCGGTGGAGGTGGACAAAAAGAGTTCGGATTGCCAGGAAGTAAACTTTAGCTCTGTAGATCCTAAACAGAACGAGCAAAGGGCACTTCAGTAATTTTGTGCTGTTATTTTTATTAATTTCCCTTCCTCTTTCTCCCCCGCAGTTGCTCTCGGTCGTAATCAGCCCCTGAAGAAAGAGAAGCCGAAATGGAAAAGCGATTACCCCATGACAGACGGACAGTTGCGCAGTAAGAGGGATGAGTTTTGGGACACGGCACCAGCTTTCGAAGGCCGCAAGGAGATTTGGGATGCCCTCAAGGCTGCTGCACACGCTTTCGAGAGCAATGATCACGAACTGGCACAAGCCATCATTGATGGTGCAAACATAACACTACCACATGGTAGGTTTGGCTGACGTGGATGTGGCCTCTGAGAACGGTAACAGTAGGTTAAGACAAATATATTTTTAACCTGACAGTCAGTTGAGATGTGGACGCAATAGCTTAAAATACTAATATTTTAGTATGTATTCCTATTTGGAGTTTCAAGGCAAAATCATATTAGTGTGTAAAAGGACCAAGAAAATCTGCCTTTCTGTATTTATTTCGATTTGAGTGTATGATCTGGTGCATGCGATAATGCAGTTTGTGTCTGATCTTTACAGGCAGCACTTGGGACTTTCTCTAATCTTTTGAAACACCTGGATGCTCGAAGGCACAATTTTCTTACCTTTTTTTTTCAGCTTCCCTTCGTAAGGAAATAGATTTTTTTTTTTTCCACTCCTGATTTTATGGGTTTCTTTGGCATTTGAACTATTGGGGTTTTTTAAAGTTTCTATTCTGAAGAGTATGAAAAGCTTTCCCAAAAACTTGGCAATCTGCTGTTAGATCTTGTGTGAGATAAACTGTAAGCACTTGTTTTGGGTACTTTCCCCCTTTCCTCTGTTGTTCGGAATTCTAGTGGGGGTTTTTTTCAAGCTATATTCTGCCTCATTCCACCTATCTGAAACGAATCATAATTCCCTTTATTCCTAACAGAAATACAGTTCAAGTTCTCTATTTAGAAAATAATAATAATTGAATGGATTTTTAGCTTTGGTAACATAAAACAGTCAGGATGAAATTAAAAACAAACAAAAAATCCCCACACACCTCAAGCCCCCACAGAAGGAACCCCCCGAAAAAAACCACCAACCAGCCAACCAAAAAAAAAAAACCCCAAAAAAATGAAACAAAAAAACCCCAAAACATAAAACCCCACCAGAAGCAATCCACACAAAAAAATTAATCATCCACCACCCCATAACAGAACACACTAAATAGGAGCAGCGTAAGTCCTGGTTAGGTTCTGCTTCATGTCCCCTTTTCCAGAAGGGACATGAAGAGCCTTGCACCAAATAATGAACTTGTTCCTGACATGTATAAAAGACATTATTTATGTGCTGACTGGGGTCTCCTGGAAAAAAGGATGATTTGGAAGATCCAGGGATTTGCTTTCTAAGGTAACTAGTCTATATGAGACTGACTACCCAGTGCCTTTTTATTTTCTTTTATTGATGGTGTTTAGGACCTCAGTTTCCTTAAAAGTCACAGTTGATGATGTATTTAGTTTGGAAGGGGTGTTTTTGGGGATCCCTCTGTCTTTTCCCATATTAAAGTGTGAAACATTACTGGTAGTTGTGGCACATTACTGGTAGCAATGTGTTGTTCTCCCTAGTCCTGTTGAACAGTCAGGATCTCTGAAACGTCACTGAGAGGTGGAAACTTCCAGTGCTGCAACATAACCTGGATTTTCCATAATTCCTGGGTGGTCTACTGTGGTCCTCCAGATCGTTGCTTGTTTTCAAGGAGGTTTGTGTTTAACTGATACTGAAGGAGTTTTTGTCAGGAGGAGTTACACATATGGAAATGGTTTCTGTAGAAGTCGATTTTAAAAAGGAATTTGTCAATTATTTCCAGAACTTGCCGATGCCGAGGAGATCTCAGGTCTCCTCCCTGACAGGCCTGCTGGAGGTCTGTACGTGTCCCAGGCTCAAGCTATTGAAGAGAGAAAAATAATTTCTCTGCAATAGGCCAATGTGGTTTTCAAAAGAGGGTGAAAGGAGTCAAGTTGTCTCATGTGGAACTGTTACTAGAAGACAACTTTGTTCCTATGTTTTCCATAAGGGTTTCTTTCCTTGCACAAGGTCATAAAACGGATCAGAATCTAGAAATCCTAAATTGCCTATGAGGCTTCTTCATTTTCTGTATAAATAATGTATTTTAATAGCATATTATATTTATTCTGTGTCTAGAAAACATCACAATATTCTCCTCCTAATTTGATAACGCTGCTGGATTTTTGTCCTTTTGAAACACCTACATTGCTGGAAATGTCCCAGGAGCAGCTGGGTGTTCAGGCAGCTTGTGAGCTGGAGGGAATTCTATAGATGAGAGTGGGCTGATAAAAGGTATAACTGAAGTTACTGATAATAAGTCACTATTCAGATAGATGGAAATAATTAATATCTCAGACACTGCGGATTTGCAGACCTAAGGGAGTTGCTGCATTGTTTTGGTTGGTTTGAGTTGGGAGGGACCTTGAAGATCATCTAGTCCTACACCCCTGCCATGGACAGGGACATCTTGCACTGGACCAGGTTGCTCAAAGCTCCATCCAGCCTGGCCTTGAACACTTCCAAGGATGGACATTTCTTCTCTTTGAGCAGCTTGAGAATGTATGATGGATGCTCTTCCCTGGAAATTACCCTTTTAATGTTATTGTATGTAATACTTAATGGGGAGGAAGTATATGAACTCTTAAATTTGGCTTTTC
The DNA here is from genome assembly GCF_009829145.1 of Chiroxiphia lanceolata. NCBI lineage: Eukaryota > Metazoa > Chordata > Aves > Passeriformes > Pipridae > Chiroxiphia > Chiroxiphia lanceolata. The sequence continues at coordinate 9,187,738 of NC_045651.1, forward strand.
AGCAGTTTGCTTGGGGTCCTGCCTACTGCTGGCAGGCTGTAATCTGCTTTCTAAGGCCTGTGTGCAGAATATTCAGAGCATTTCAGGAATAAGTCAGGAATCAAAGTTGTGTCAGAGACTCTGTTGCCCAATCCAGGCCTGGCTTGAGGCTGAATTCCAAACACAGAGAATATTTGAATTTTTATCCAGGATCTTGAGTTTACTAGTGATTTTTGTACCCACGAAGTTGCATTAAGTGCTGTTTATTCAACTGTCTGCTTGTGACACTTGTCTTGAGCATCAGCTCTTTGCATAGTTCTCCATGCAGTGTGACCTTTCCACTACAGAGAAAGCTACTTCTTTTAGAAATTCAAGTATTTCTTAGCCATCAAGCATTGTTAGTGCCACGTCTGAATAGATTATGGATAAAAACCTTCCATTTATGGGCTCAGTAATGTCTTTTCTGAGCAAACTGAGCTTTTCTTGAGACAGGTAGAACAAGTAAACTGTCCTTGTTCTGAGTGACACCAACAGCCTCTGTGGTTTTGCTTACAAAAAGCTCATTTTGTGCAAAGTTTGCAAAGAAGGGAAAATAGCTGTGAAGAAATCCAGCTTCAGTGTCTGCATCAGGATCCAGTTTGTGCCTACCCGACCTACCCCCACGGATTTATCCATGGAACTGCTGAGCAGTGCCCAGCATGGGGTGGTCTGTCCTTCCACCCTGCCCTGGGCTGTGTGGGGACCCAGAGCATGGCAGGGGACCACTGTCACTTTTGAAATTCATCTTTTATACCCTTTTTGTTTTCTGTAGCTCTTTACCTGACCAGGCAGGAAATACACATCCAGGTCAGGGTCTGTCTTCTGTACCAAAGTTAGGATGAAAGTTACAGCCTCAAGCTGTGCCAGGGGAGGTTCAGGTTGGACATCAGGAAGAATTTCTTCATGGAAAGGGTTGTAAGGCATTGGAAAGGGCTGCCCAGAGAGGTGGTGGAGTCCCCATCCCTGGACGTGTTCGAGGAATGACTGGATGTGGCACTCAGTGCTCTGAGCTGGTTGACGAGGTGGGAATTGGTCACAGGTTGGACTTGATGATCTTGGAAGTTTTTTCCAGCCTAAATGATTCTTTGAAAATCAAAATGCCTCCTGAAATAACACCTGAATGGCAATGTGCAATTTTGTCTTCTGGTCCACTAGAAACCGTGGTAGAAACTGCTCAGGAATGCCGGAGTGTCTCCTTGGAGTTCAGCATTGTTCCTTCAAATACAAGGCGAAGGGAAAATGTGATGCTCCAGTTGTGCAGGAAAACACTCTGTATTTCCTCAAAGAAAGCAACCATTTTAGGAAGATGATGTGTAGAAATCAAGTCAAGATTTTTTTATCCCTAAATAAATAATCTGGTAATGTCACTCTGACATTTTTGTATGTGAAAACTTGTATTGGAGATTGGAATCAAAAGACATCTTTCCTTTGATTTCTAAGCTCTCCAAAGAATTCTGATTCCTAAGGAAAACCAGTATCAACTAAAGTAAATTCCTTTAACTCTATTGAAAAAAAAATGAAAGATTTTTAACTAATTTGTTCTTCTCCCAAAGGATGAGCTCGTCTGCAAAATGATGCAATACCATGAGACTGTGGCGTTTCTTCTCATTTATTTTCTGTGTGTACAACAGAGGCTTAAAAAACCCAAACTAAACCCTACATCTACATTTTACTGTCCCTGCAGGGTAACATTGTTGTGTGTGTGCGTTCAAGCCATGTATTACTTAGAAAATTAAACCTTGAGGGAAGTGGAGGAGTGAGAGGAGGGGGCTGAGGAGTGAGTAAGGACTGACAGATACAGATTTTGCAGATAGAGATTTGGGCTTAGCTGATGCTGCAAAAATAAAATTGCTTTTTTATTCCAGCATCCTATAGGAAAGGGAGGGGGACACCACATCTCTTCTGAGACTGTGTTCAGTCAGATATCTCACTTGTCTAATCTGTGTAAGGAAGGCTCTAACCAGTGTAATTTTTCTAATGGATGCCTTTTGCTGTCTTCAGAGGTTAAAAATAGCATGTAAGAAGTATTAAATAAATAAATAAGCTTGTGGGATGGGCTTAGCACTTCTCATCTATCTTGGGTGACTCTGTGGGATGGATTTAAAAATAGAAATAACGTTATCGCCAATTTATACTTTTTTTTTCCTGATGTCTTAAAGTAGCACATTTTCCATATTTTATTAATGAGTCCATTTAAATTTAATGAAGAACAGTTCTACATACTTCTCAGCTATCAAACAGGAAATGTTGGAGTGTGTAGTATTTTATTATGATCTGCACCAAATGTTGGTGTTGAGCTGGACTTGTCCTGAGTGTAGTTAATATTAATTGCAATCTGTCTGGGATGCAGTTTTTAAAGTTCAGGATGGACACTTAATCTGCTGCAGCAGAGTTACCAGGATATTAGTTTTAGCTCCTTTAATGCTGTTTGAATGGTAAAAGGAACATAGCTCCTGTGGCTCCCAGCAGGCTTTTACAGTGAGCAGCCTTGCAGGGCTGGTTCTTTGTGTACAGGCACAACTGTCACATTTACTGTGTGCAACACTTGAGATCATGAAAAGTGGGGATGTGAGTAGTTAACTTAAATGCTGGGGAAAAGTAAGGGAAATTACTGAAATGCTCTTGCTGTGACTAGAGCATTTTCTTCCCCTTGGGGTGCAATATTAAATAGATAAGCATAAAAAAACCTCCCAGACAAAAAAAAGAAAAACCTCAAAGCAACAGCAGCAGTGTGGGGAAAACATGGCATGCTTTGCCTCCCCAGTCCAGACACAAATTCCTAATTGCAGCAAAACTCTTTTCTCCCTATTGAATCAAACAGAATCCCAGAATCATTTCGGTTGGAAAAGACCTCTGAGATCATCAAGTCCAACCTGTGCCCGACCACCACCTTGTCAATTGGACCAGAGCATGAGTGCCACATCCAGTCATTCCTTGAACACCTCCAAGGATGGTGGCTCCACCACCTCCCTGGGCAGCCCTTTCCAATGCCTCACCACCCTTTCCATGAAGAAATTCTTCCTGAGCTGTAACTATGCATCATTCTGTGATATTTGCTGCCTTTGGGCCTAATGTTTCCCTGCACTAAAGAGCAGCTTTTAATGGCTGTGCCTGCAGTCCTGCATCTCTCCCTGCACCACTCCCCTTTGTGTGTGCTGGGCTTTCTGAGCCTGTTGTTGTTTAAAAGGCCATGTTACATCATGGACCTGCCATCCCTTAGGGCTCAGCTGCATCTCGGTGTAGGATTCACCTGCTCCTGACTGATCTGTTTTGGATTCTGGGTGTTTTGAGCACTTTTCAGTATTAGTCAATAAATAAAGTTACCCTCTGCTACGTTGAAAACTCCATTTTTATTTTATGTTGATGAAAAACTCCATTTATTGACTCCATTCATATTATTTTATGTTGATGAAAAACTCAGCAAGAGCTGGCAGTGTGCACTCACAGCCCAGCAAGCCAGCCATTAGTATTTAAAATTGTACAATAATTCAGAAATATCTACAACAAAATGATACAGTAGATTTCATGTATGTCTCCTGTAAAATAATTAGCTTCAGAACTGGAACTCTGTAATTTTTGCAGTGCTTTTTGTGTGATGGCAATATTGGACTTACCTGTTGTATTGATGAACCTGTGATTGAGAGAATCTGAACAGTGAATTTTGCTGTGGCATCTTTAGCATTTAAATTGAATCTCCTGTGAACTGCTGCCCCTTAAGCCACAAGGTCTTTGTGGTTTTTCTCTCTCTTGTGCCTGCAAACTACTGAATTCATTGCTTAGCCTTTGCTGGGGTTTAAGGCTATAGGAATTGCTTTCTCAGTAGCTTATTTGTCTGAAGAGACTTTTTAATTGTCATTGAAAATTGTATTTTTTATGGATTACATTATCTACACACATGTGCAAAGTTGGACAATGTGTTTTTCTGGGAGGATATAGAATACTCGGTCAGGTTTCTCTAAATGTCTCTTTAAAAGGGTAGTGAATGCTATTTTGGTGACTGTGGCTGCCTAATTTTAGATTTCAGCAGAGTTATGAAAGCTTTGGGAGGTCTGACTATCAAAGCGTGTCTGTCAATATGATCAGCAGTACTGAGATGAGAATGCAGCTCTAAAAGCTAAGGGAACTAAAATCTTTCTCTAGTGAATATCATAAAATTTACAGTTAAGCCTACTAGTTTGTTGCTTTTTGAGTTGGGTTGGGGATTTTTTTTTTTTAACTAAACTGCTCAGGAGAAAGCAGTTATGAGTTTGAGGGAAGATTTTTCTGTTTTGTTTTTACTTCAGTTAAAAAAAAATAACACAAGTAAGGGATTAAAACCCAAAATTGCTGGTGTGTTGCAGGGAAGCAGACTAGCTGCTGCTGGCACTGAAGATGTGTGTGCATTAGGAGAGGGCTTGTATTTTGTTTTTTCTTCTACACATCAGTGTCTATTTTTAAGAGTTGTTGACGTCAAGTTCCCTCTGTAGGTTTAGCTTTACTGAAGTGATTAGTGTGACTACATTGAGTCAAGCTTTCAGAAGACTGCACCCAGCCTGTTGTAAGATTTTCCTGCCACCGTGAGTGCACAGCACCAATGGATACTCTGGAAGAGGGTTGCCTGCCCAGGTGAGAGCTGCAGTCCCAGTTTTGATGGTGCATGCTTCAAGTTTTGGCCACTCTGGTGATTTCAGTCTCATCATCTTGTTACTCTGAAGCACAGACACAGCATGAGGCTGTGACAAGGGTGAAAAGCAATGCTGCCATCCAACTGCTGGATGGGCTTCTGCTCTGGGCTCCTGCCAAGCAGTGGGGGAGACCAACTCATCTTCAAAATCCATTTCACGGAGCAGCTTTGCGCACACTCCTGCTGCCCTCTCTGTCCTCAGAAAGTACCTCCTGCTGCTGAGAAATCTCTGAAATGCTCTGGCTGTTTCACTTCTGCTCAGGCACAGTAATTGCTTTTTCGTTAGAAGATTTCATCTAAATTAGGGATCTTCAACCAGTGGCCTCCAGGCTGTGTGCTCCCTGCTTGGACGGCGAATTAAACCTGCTCCATCCCGCTTCCCGGTGGCTGCTTGGAGGCACTCAGCAGGGTGGCAGCTCCTCCTCTGCTGCTGTCTCCTGCCTTGGTGATTCTCAGCATTTTCTGTGTCCGTCATTGAGCCGCCACACCTGGAAAAATGACTTATTGCTCTTAGGAAACGCTGTTGGGAAATGTCGTGTTGGTTCTAGTGAAGGACGTGCTACCCTGCTGGGCTTCACTGGATTCCTTCTAACCTTGAAACCAGTCTATTTTCTCAACCTCTTCAGTCCAGAGCTACAATTAAGATGATGCTTTTCGTCATTTCTGCTGTGATTAATATTTTTAAAATAGATGCACGACATCCTATCTGAGGGATGCTGAATTTCCATGTTTTCTTCAAATGGAGTGTCGAATCAAAGCATCAGGATGTAAAGCAATTGTGGCTGGATGAAATATTTATATATCTAAGTGCAGGTTAGGAACTATCAACCCTTCAAATAAAAACCCACTTATGGCTACATCCTACAGTTGTTTTCCTTAAATATCTTTAACTTCTGCTCTTGGTTTTTGAAAGGTATTTTGAGAAGCTTTGTCAACATAATTGCTTGGGCTCTTCTCAAGTCTCTTACCCTGTGGCACTTGCCCGTCTATTTCCTGTCTTTGGTTTCAGTTTGCCTTTTCTGATGTGGGGAGGACAACTGTGCAACACTGTTTTCAGAACTGCTTTTTTTTTTAACCATTAATGTGTGACCAGGAAATTGCAGGTAACTCCCTTAGGAGAAAAAAAAAAAAGCACAACAAAATCAAAGCAACAAACCAAAACTTCCTGTACGTAATGGCTCAAAATAAACCCAGACTCATGAAAAAAGAACATCTCAAATTCTTCATATAAGAAGCTGCTTGTTGATTTGTGTGTTGCAGATGTTCTAGACAGGAGTATGTCTGGTTTAAGTGAATAATAGTCCTCTGGTATCTGATAGTGGTCAGGACATGATGTCTAGTTTATTAGATATTTTCCCAGGAGTGGACATTTACTCCATCATTGGCTGCTTACAGCAGAGGAACTGGGTATCTGCCTTATCTGCCTTGCTGTCTGCTAGTAAAATGAGAAAAAGAAAGATGAAGTGTTCAATATTTATTCCTCACTGAAAATTCCAGTGTAAGCCCATGAGAGCCCCCTCGGTGCTGCCTTCTGTGTGAAAAGGTGATCTGCAGGGGGGTTTTCCTTGCTTCTGTAATTGACCATGTTTTGTGCTAAACTTGGTATTCCTGAAGGAATTGGTGTCCTCCAGAGTGTCTCACCTTGGGTGTCTCACTTGCTCCTTTCCCATCCTGCTCCTCCTCCTCCATGATCTCCAGTTGACAGCGGCCGTGACACTTGTCATCTTTTACTGTTTTACCTTCAGGTATTTTAATAATAGGAAGATAGAAACTTTTCTCCAAAACCAAGGCAAAATGGTTATTATGGTCAGAAGGATCTGAGTCACAGAAGGCTTCTCCCTTTAGCCTGGCAGCCTTTTAGGGGCAGGTAAAGGGAAATCCTACCTGGGGTGTGTCACAGACAGCATGGGCAGTACTTGCTGGAGATATTTTAGTACTTTTAAATCTCCCACAGCCTCCTTCTATAAATACCTTGTAATGGTAACTTCAGGTCATTACTGGGCTTCAGAAAAAGTGTTACAGGCAGATTGACCTCTGGAAAAATACTGATTTCTAAGAAGTTTTGTTTTTTCCTGAGTTAGTTTGGACCTGGAGCTGGTAGTTGCTTTTTGCTGACAGACATCGCTGAGAAGCCCAGTGGGCTTTGCTTTTTTGCTGATGCATGTCTGAGCTCAGTCCAGAGTAAGCAGTGTTTGGTTTGTAGTGTTACTGCAAAGAAAACTTGCAACAAAATGAACTGTGTGTTTCCGTACGTGTTTTGACTACCAGTCATTATACAGAAATAATGAAATCTCGGCAGTGCCTTTAATCGTTCCCAGGTGATCAAGTAAGATTTTTATAGAAGGTCATAGCTGTGGCAAGGCCTTGAATTTTTAACCTTTTCAGGCTCTCACCATCTGTGCAGATCCCCAAAGCCTCTGCTCTGTGCACATTCAGGGCATGATACAGCACTGACTAACATGCAGTCTTCTACCTTTATGCTTAATCAATACTTTTCTTCTCTTTTTTATTATAAATAAGGTCACTCTGAAGGAACAGCACCTTGTAGGTGAGCAGCACATTGAATGGCATAAAGCAGTGCTGCAGCCTTCTGTTGCTTCAAATCTTCCCTGTAGCCTCCTTTAATCCCCTCCACCCCCACAGCTTTAAACAGCCTTGTGTTGTAGTTTTATTTTAGAATGTGGGTACTAATGTGGGATTGTGTCAGTTTGCTTGACCTCCCTGGAGCCTTTAACATTTTTGCTGGTTATCCTTGGAGACTGAGCATGCAAATGAATGACTTCCACGCTCATTAGCAGGTCTTTGAATGGCAGCACAGGGATACAGGCAAGTTTGGGAGCAGAAAGAACAAAACAGTACAGGGCAGACCTTTGTCTAGGTCATTCTGTGCTTTTCTATCCCTTGTTGCATATAGGTAGGTTGTGGGGAAAATTATTTAGTCTTAGACAGTAGTTTTCCACATCTTGTTCTCATTTCAAACTGATGTGAGGCCTCTCTGCTCTCCATAAAAGCCAACATTTGCTTTCATGCTCAATCTAAAGGTTGTCTCTGCTGCTCTGCTAACTGGAGCTATAATAAGTGTTATCTCACACCAAATTTCCATTCATAGCCACTTTGAGCTCAGATTAAACTGTCTCAAATACCATTTTGCTGCCCAGAGTGGGCACTGTGCTAAGCAGGGGATTGTTTGAAGGTTGAGCACACTGCCCACGGTCATGCAAGGGAGGTGGAGCAGCTTGAGTTGCTGTGGTCACGAGTTCCTAATTGAACATCCCTGCATAGGATGGTCTTAGCATGGTCAGACTGTGCCTTCTCTCTACACAACCACCTGGAAAGAGGTTGTAGCCAGGTCAGGGCTCTTTTTGCAGGTAACCAGTGACAAGACAAGAGGAAACAGCCTCAAGGTGTGCCAGAGGAGGTTCAGATTAGACATCAGGAGGAATTTTTCACAGAAGGAGTTGTCAGGCATTGGAAGGGGCTGCCTGGTGAGGTGGTGGAATCACCATCCCTGGAGGTGTTCAAGGAACAACTGGATGTGACACTTTGTAGACCTGCAAAGAGAGCAAAAACTGCCCAAGTCTGTGGTTGGCAAGAAAAAGGAATATCTCTTAGTTGTATAAATCACTTTTGTTAACTTCCCATTTGGTTTTTCATTTTAACCATGTTAGTCATATGTTTGGGATGCTGAGTGCTAGGTGTTCACTCTGGGTTTATGGGAACAACAGACTACTTAAAAATTCAATGGTAACAAAGGCATTAACAACTTGTTTAAATCTGAGTTCAGCTTCTGTGCAGCCTCACACTGAACAGGTAACCTGGTGACTTTAATCATTGCGATACGATGCAGGCTCAGGTGATTATGATACTCTGCTTTTTCTTTTTCCTTCAAATCCCCCCACCCTCTTTAAGAATATAGATAATGGAGAACAGCATATAAATGAGAAGGGCATACACAGATGCTCTTTCAGCAACCAGATTTTTTTTTAAAATTTTTATCTAAGAAGCCTGTCTAGACAGGCATCTATTTTAATGACATGCAAAGCTGCATAGTAGCTGAATACTTCATTAGTAAAATGAGTTGTCATCCTTGAACCTTGATGTAATATTTCTTGGAAGCTGTTACCTTCATGCAATATTAGTTCCAAGTTTTAGAGGGATATAGAAGTGGCAGTACATATGGTATTGCTAACATGACAACTACCAGGCATTAATACATAATTGACTTTATCGAACCTCATTTGGATAAAGAAGGACTCACCAATGGATCCATCTGTTCTAGATTTAGTATTGTGACAAAAGCCTGTGAGGAAGGGGATGGGGAAACTTACTGTAAGGGATGCCATGACTGGATGACATTCCAAACCCACCTGGATGTGTTCCTGTGTAACCTGCTCTAGGTGACCCTGCCTTGGCAGGGGAGTTGGACTGGATGATCTCCAGAGGTCCTTTCCAACCCCAGCTATTCTGTGATTCTGTGATACCCATCATCTGGGTAGGATGGTAGAGGTTAGAAGGGACCTCAGGAGTCTGTGTAGTACAACCCTCTGCTGTAAGTGCATCTCAGGTTATTCCCTTGCAGATTCTTTTCAGGCAGCTGAATGTGCGTTATTTTATCGGGGATTTTAGATTCCAAGTGAGTTTTCTAAAGAACATCCAAGCATGGAGGTGAGCACGAGCAGTGCAATAGCTGATGGAACCAGCTATGAGGTAGTTCTCTTGGCAGAGAACGTGATGAGAGGGTTACAAAGGCAGTAGCAGAGTCTCTTTATTTTCTTCCCCTTTCCGTTGTTGTAATGCACCAAGGACAATTCCCATCTATCTTGTGCCAGTTGCCACAAGCAGGAGTGAGCTGGTCCCTGCTCACCAAGCAGGCCCTGAAGCACTGGGATCTCCTGCTGGCTCTGGGAGTTGTTCTCCATTGTGGAATTGAGCCAGACCCATAATGTTCCCATAATGGAAGAGCTGTTTTTCAGTGCATTTGAAATGAGAATTATTAAATGCTTAATACTCATTATCTCCAAACCTCATTCTTTAGGAAGCTGGAGTAAGTTCTTTATTAGAAAGGGAGGGTGAAGATGAGAGCAGGGCTGTGTTGTGTAAGCAGTTGTGCTGGGGCTTAGGAGACAGGCTTGTACCTTTGTCTGGTAGCTTTATGGTAGTTTAAATTTGCATAACCCATGGAAATTTAGCATGGAAGAAACATGAGAGGGGGCTTATATGTGTGGTTTATTATCAAGTGCTTCATCCACACGATTAATTATTACAGCTGCTTTATTGTCCTCTGTATGTGGTGCAAGGCACAGGCTTGCACGAGTATTCCCACGCGGTGCCCTCTGGATAACAGGAGAGCCACAGTTGGTAACTGCAGCACTGAGCCGTTTGGGTCGTTATTAAGTCAGAAAAAGCTTTTTCCTCTTAACTCCTCCCACTTTGTGATGGCTGTAGGTGAGCTGGAGCAAACCACGGCATGTTTGCACTTGTTTGTCTCAACCCTGTTCATGTTCTGCTCAAAGTCACCCTTCACCGCTCTCGCGTGCTGTTGACGTCAGTACATGGGTTTTTTTTTTTCTTATAAGATCTTGTGTTTCTCAGCTGTGACCAGGAATCAGCAACTAATAAAGATGAAGAGATAGTTCAGCTTTTCTGGCTCGACCGTTGCTCTCTAGGAACAGCTGTACTGTAAGACCCAGAAGAAATCCCCTTGTTTTCATCATGGATTTCAGGCAATACTGATCTATATTGGGTTCAAATCAATAGTCTACAGGTGAAAGCTCTGCTATTGCCAATTTATTCAGTAATCCAGGCTCAGCTTGGGTTTGGAATGGAGTTTTTCAGTAAGAAAAACAAACGAACCAGCTGTTCCTTGGGCAAGTGTGTTATATACAGACACTCAGGCTCCTTAAATTAGCTTAGTCTCATTGCAATGCTAGATTTTGTTTTGTGTTGTGTTGTCGTAATTTCTGTTCCTGCAGCAAGTCTGTCTGGGGGAAGGGAAGAAGAGATGAAAATCTGCTCAGTTTTTAAGTTTTATGTGTTTCTGAACAATCCTCCTCAAAACTGCTCTAAAGCTTAAAGAAATAGAAGGCACCTCATGAACAGAAAGCTGCTTTTTCTGAAGAGAATGGTGTGCAGCTTTAAGGAAATGCCAAAATGCCGTTAAAACTTTTTATGTTTTCAGACAAGTGTGGTCATATATGCCTGACTTAATAACTCCTGCAGAAGTTTATCTTGATATCATTTAGGTCTCTTAAATTGCTTGTCCTTCTATGTGCAGAAGGACACTTAAGTCCAAACTCTGAACTGCTTAGGGGTGGAAGCAGTATTTCCTAGTCCTTTTTTAGTGTTTTCCCTTACCAATCCTGTGAAATATCTCCATCCTAATTGTCTGAGTAAAAAAAAGTTTTTGTGGCCTGCAAGGCAATTAATTTCAAAATGTTCCAATTCCTTCTGCTTGATCATCACATCTGCTTATTTTTTCCCCCTGAAATTCTCAAGCTGTCTCCTACCTGGATAACAACCAACAAGAAGCTCTGCCTTGCAACTCCTTCTAGAATTCCTCACTCTCAAAGTGAGGTATTACTTTTGAAATATTAAAATAATCCCATCTGCTGTGGCTTAGCATTGTATCTTCTTTTCTATCTGACTTGAATTGAGCTTATAAAGTTAAATTCCCTAACTGTGTAGCAGCATCAATACTGAATGACTCTAGAATCATAGAATCAAAGAATATCCTGAGTGGAAGGGATGCATAGGGATCATCAGAGTCCAACTCCTGGCCCTGCACAGGACACCCCAACAATCCCACCCTGTCCCTGAGAGCATTGTCCAAATGCTCCTTGAGCTCTGTCAGGTTTGGGGCCGTGACCACTGCCCTGGGGAGTGTGTTCAGTGCCCGACCACTGCCCTGGGGAGTGTGTTCAGTGCCCAACCACTGTCTGGGAGAAGAACCTTTTCCTCATATCTGATTATTTCCTGATATCTAGAGCCTGTTTGACACTATTAAGTCTTTAGCTGGGAAATTTTCAGAGTAATGAATCAGTTAATGAGACCCTCAAAGCACTCTCTGGATCATGTCCGATGGCACCTTAATTCTGAATGGTAGAAAGTTGGAACCAATTAGGATTTGAGTGGTTGGATTGGTTTATTGGTTGGTTCTGTCACTGGCTTTTCTCAAAGGCAGTTCTTTCTGTTGCAACAGTGTTGTTTGGTATGCAAGTTTAAAGTCATGTTCACATCTAGAGGAACATTTAAATACACAAAGATTACTCAAGTACATCAAGTATTGATAAGCTTAGATTATGCCTCAGTATTGTAAGATCTTGTACAGCATCTTGATCTTTCATGTCCAGTACAGAATCCTCACCTAGATCTGCTGCCTGCCACCCATCCTCCCTGCTGCTTTCCTCCTGGAATCTGCTCCTTTTGCATGCTTTCTTATGATCCAGCAGTGAAAATTCTAAGGACCAACTCACCCTCCAGGCTTTGGCATTTGAACTCTGGTTGCCTGATGCAGCATCTGTCTGCAGGGTCTGGGGAAGGAAAGGAAAGCAGTCTAAGTGGGGCTGAGGGATGGAGTCCTCCACAGCTCTGAGCACCGTGCCCACTGGTGGCAGGGAGGGCACAGGGTTGAACTGTGACACCTCTTCATTGCTCTCTCCTTCTCTGGTTCAAGGGAGGCTGCATCCTTCCTGTGCTGGAACTGCCCGGTGAGGACCCTGGTTGCCTAAGTAACAGGAAAACCTAGAAAAATTTTTTTTCCTCTTCTTTATTTTCTCATAAAAGCTTGACATTCTTTTAGTGCTACTTCCTGCTAAATAACTGGCGTGGTCCAAGCTGATGTATCTTGAAAGAAAGATCAGAAACATGATTTTCAGTTTAAACAGCAAAATTACAGAGGCTTTTCTAGTTGGGATGTTTAATTTCCTGGGTGCTTTGCTCTGTGTAAGGGGCGCTGCAGCGAATGCCTCGGTGAAGAGCTGCCATCTGGCTGGTGAGATAGGCCTTGCCATGGTGGCTGTGGGTAATTCAACCACTTTCTCTCTTCCTCTCTGATAACTTGCATTTGCCTTCATCGCTTAAAATAGCCCCACACTCACCACACCCCCTGTTAACACGTTCAGCCATCGTTTCACTGTTGAGACCCTACCAGCGTGACACCCCTTCATGTGCTGCTGTTTGAGTTTGTCACTGTTTACGACATCTTGAAAACTGTGGCAGAGTCTGATGCTCTTCAAAGATCACTTGACAGAAAGCCTCGTAATGCCCAGCAGGAATGAACTGGCTGGAGGGGACCAGGATGTGTGTGCACAGCTCCAGGATGTGTGTGCACAGCTCCTTTCACCCCCCAGGTGAAAGGTCTGGGGGGGTCAGTCCTATGAGGAGTGGCTGAGGGAGCTGGGGGGGGCTCAGCCTGGAGAAAAGGAGGCTCAGGGAGGACCTTCTCACTCTCTACAACTCCCTGACAGGAGGGTGGAGCCAGGTGAGGGTCAGGCTCTGCTCCCAGGGAACAAGGGATAGGACAAGAGGAAAAGGCCTCAAGCTGTGCCAGGGGAGGTTAAGATTGGGTGTTAGGAAGAATTTCTTTGTGGAAAGGGTTCTCAGGCATTGGAAGCAGCTGCCCAGGGAGGTGGTGGAGTCTCCATCCCTGAAGGTGTTCAAAGAATGACTGGATGTGGTACTTTGTAGACCTGGGAGATCTTGGAGGTCTTTTCCAACCTAAATGATTCTGTGATTCTTTGGAGGTGAGGACCAACACATCCTCATCTCCTTGGAGCTCTGGCCTGGCCTTCAGTAGGTGTGGAGTGCTGGTAAGGACTTCAGTAGGTGTGGAGTGCTGTTGTGAAGTCTCTTCTGCTCACAGTAATTGTCTTCTGCACTTTAATCAATGTATCTAGGTCTTGAAAGCCATTGAGTGGTAGGTAGCAGGACTTGAGAGTCTTAGGGACTTTTTTACCAGTATGAGTGGATGAATGGGATTACTGATGAGGCTTATGGTAACCTGTTCTTACATTAACAGTTTGTTATAAACTGTTTCTCAGTCTGGGATGGGACTGTGGGATTTTATTGGCAAGAGGTTTCCTCTACTGTGTCTTTTTTCATTTAAATACAGACCTCCAAGTTAGCTGCTGTTTTAGAGGACTTGTTTTAATATTGCTTATCTGATTATGATTAAGCAATCCAGTGTTTATAGCATATGCTTTGACCTTGATGTTAGTTCAGCTGGGCAACGATATAGATGGTGAAGAAATTCCTTAGCAAGCTCACCCCATGATATTTAAAATTAACTCTTTGATATGCTATTCTAAAGTAGGAGCATTGTTTTTAATATATATGGCTTTTAAAGAAAGGTGCTGCTGGCTAATTGAAAGGCTGTTCAAGTTTCAGTTTTCGGGGTTTTTTTTAGCAGCAAACTACATGTACTTGTTTCTATGTCCAGAATTTAGTACTGTGACATTTAGCAAACAGATGAGGCATACAGAATGAAATGAACATTGTAAAACAAAACTGAAGTGTGGGAACTTCAGGCTTTAGTCTGTAAATGGCAAAGAACCGTGAAAGGAATGGATCCAGTATAGTTTTCATAAAAGCTGGTTTGCTCTGAGATTCATAAATGATACAAGAGTATAATGAGTTGGTATAACTATATTTTTCCGGATCTCCTTTTTTGTTTTGCTCTCTCACTAAATCTTAGGTCATAGATGCCTTGTGCTGCCTGTACAAACAGAAAAGCCACAAACAGTAGATGCATCTAAAACATTGGTCTTTTAGCCAAAGAGTTCCACTGTCTGTTTTCATCAACACAAATTATCCTTAAAAAAACCCGGGACTTCTGTCGAAAAGATTTCCAGCCGAAGATGCTGCCATTGCAGTGGGCTGAGTGGCACAGTACATCCTCCAGTTATAAATTTATACTGTAGTAATTTTGCTGATCAAACAGCAAAGTTTAAGACAACTCACTGTCAGCATGAAAAAACCTCCAACTAAATAAAACCCTTACATTTCTAACAAGGAGCAGTTGGCTGTTGTGTGCAGAACTGCCAAGTCAAAGAGGTTTTTTAATATTCTGTAGCTCAAGGACTTGGCTCCTCTTCAAACATTTCCAGCTCCAAAAGGACGGGTAATTTGGCAAGTGGCTGTGCCCCCTCTAGGGGCAAAAATGTGGAAATTTGTTATAGCAGGTAGATTCGAAACAGTTTGCTTGGAGTGTGAATAGGTGGGGTTTTTAACCACAGTAAGAAGGGATTTCTGCTGTGTGCAGCTTCCTCAACATCTCTGTTTCCTGGATCACTGTGTGCAGCAGGGCTCTGGTTTTGGCCTTCTCTTACTCTTAAAATGGTATGAAAAATATGTTGCTGCTTTTCCAGGGTAGTACTTGAAATATATTTTATAAAGTCATACTGTGAAAAATTCAGCTTGTATTTGATACTTCAGTGTGTGTTATAGTCCTTGAGCTGCGCTGTGCCCTCTACCATTTTGGGGAGGAGGAATTCCAGATGCAGCCTTGAACACAAACACTCAGATTATCCCAAGGAACCTCTCGGGAGTCTAGGGAAATAAAAATCACTACTGAAACTTCAGGGCTTTGAATATGGGAGTTACAGATGCTTTGCAAATATAAAGTACATGCTGAGTGTCGTCGCTCTGGTGGTGACTCCGAACGGAGCCACAGAGTTGTCTGACTTGGGTGGTCGTGTTTGTTTATTCTGGCAGTGCTCACTAAAACATGAGTCCTGTATGAAACCATTTCAGCAGGTTTTGGATGTTTGAGAAGTTACGAAATCTTCCTTTCACAGTGGTCTTTTGCCTTTTCACAGCTCAGGTTCAGCATCATGTAATTCGTCCAAGTGGCATTTTCTGGGTGCGTGTGTGTTCTGAACCTCAGACTGTGCTGCTGGAGAAAGACTCCTCTTTTAAATGGCACATGGGAGTACAACATCATCCCTTATCTCTGCTTTTGAAGTTTATCCTGGTTTATCTGGAGGGAGGGATGTGTTTGGTTTTTAGGGGATGCTTTTAACTCAGCCTCAAGTTTCCATACGAGAACAAGTGAAGTGTTGAAGATTTTTGTATCAGTCCTTTAAAGCCTGAATTCAGTCTTCATCGCTTGAGTGGTTTAACAGCAGGGTAAATGCTTCCCAGCATGACCACTTCAGTGTTAAATGTGACATGCATTCATACTCATTTTAATCCCTCTTCTCTCCTAAAGGTGCTCTTACAGAGTGTTACGATGAACTGGGCAACCGGTACCAGCTTCCCGTCTACTGCCTTGCCCCACCTATCAACATGATAGAGGAGAAGGGTGACCTGGAGACTCTGGATATTCCTGATCCCCCACCCAATTCAGGGCACGAATGCCAGCTTCGTTTGCGCCTTTCCACGGGCAAAGACCTCAAACTCATGGTCCGCAGCATGGACACAGTGTACCACATGAAGAGGCGGCTGCACGCCGTGGAGGGAGTGGAGCCAGGCAGCCAGCGCTGGTTCTTCTCGGGCAGGCCCCTGGCAGACAAAATGAAACTGGAGGAGCTGAAAATCCCAAAGGACTACGTGGTGCAAGTCATTGTGAGCCAGCCCTTAGCAAATCCCACCCCGGTGGAAAACTGAGTTCTGCTTGTTTATTGATTCTTCTTTCCTCCGTCTCTGTCATGGGGTTTGTTTTCACTGCCCTCTCTTCTTTTGGTTTGTCCTGCTAATGGATTGGTTCCAGGAATGACCAGCAAGAATTCCATCTGTGATGGAGATCTGCAAAAACATAAAAATGTAAACTGGCCTCTGGGGTTTGCCTGATCTCATATTTAACACAACAGCAACCAGAACGGGGCAAGGGCAAAGGAAGGAAGGGGAAGGCAAAGGGAAAAGAGGGAGGGAATATATTGTTGTTCACTTAATACAAATATGTAATGATCCTGAAAACTGTCGGTGGTGTCCTGATCCATGAGGCCAGAGCAACAGAGAGCACTTTTATTTAAAAAACAAACAAACTTAAAAACTAATCAATGTATCCAATTTCATATCAGCACCACATACAGTTCATGCAGGAATCACAGCTGCTCTGGGTCGGTCCCACACTGCCTGTTCACGAGGATGCTTTCAGGTGCGACCGAACTCGTGTGCTCCAACGAGGCACCACCGAGGCACAGCCAGCCCTGGGCAGTGGAGCTGGGCTGGGGGCTCTGTCTCTGTCCTGTGTCAGCTGCTCCTGGTGATGCTCAGACCAAGCAATTGTACATTCCAAGATGGCAACGCAGTCCTGTGCCTGTTCCCGAGCCGGGAACGCAGCCCACCGGAGCCTGAGGCAATAACTTAGTTCATGTAAACTCTCACGTACTGTACTGTAAACTTACCTGCTACAAGACTGACTTAGCCTGAAGTTTCCTGGCTGGTGGGCACCTGAGTGTGTGCCTGCTGAGTTTCTGTCACTCAGATCATGAAAAGAGACTTTGATGAGGTGAGCTGAGGTGAGCGATGCTGATCTGCCCCTGAGCGGACGGGTGCATCGCCTTTGTCCAACAGCACTGGTGTAATAGGTCCAGGTTAAACTGCAATTACACCCAGATGCAAAGGACTGTAGCTTCCTGTGCTTTCCTAGAGGGCACAAAGCACGGAAGATGGTGAGGAGGACACAATAGCACACAGTTTTCAGCTTTTGGTGTGTCATTGGAAGCAGGAGCCAGTCTTCTAGCTGTGGTGACTCTCCAGCCAGGACAGGTGGAGTTGTCCTCACCAGCACGCACCTGCGACCCAGAGTGTGGCCATGGTGCTTCACAGCCAGTGCTTTCCCTTCAGACTGTAAGAGGGACCTTTCAGCAAATGACAAATCCTTTTGTAGTCTCAAAAATCTGAATCAGAGCATATGGAGATAGGGGGGACCAAGTAGCTTGTTCCCTCAGTGGGAGATGCTCTGTGTCGCCGTGGCAGCTCTGCACCCCTGCCTGGCAATGCCTTTGGTTGAGATCAATGCCCTGTTCCTTTTAAACATGATTTCTAGTTTGCTTGGGTTTTAAGCCACCATTGAAACGACTTCACTTCTTCCAAAGTCAAACGTGCTATTCGTTGTGAATAGCATGTTTTTATTGTTTTCTGTCTTCCCTCTCTGAATTAACGGTGTAAAGCTACAGTTGTCACGGCTCTTTCTCGTCTGCTGGTGAAACTGGTGGGTTACCTTGAAGATTTTAAACCTGTTACTTTTGCTCCTTCATTAGTTCCATAAAAGTCTTGAACTCAGAGGGAGTTATTACACCACCAGCATCAGCACAGAGCCAGGACAATCAGAGGTCACTTGTACAACAGCACAAGTCTTTCCCAGCAGGTGAAAGCAGAATTTACATCAGTGGTGGGAAACAGATCCACATTTTATATGCACTTCCCACCCTACCCCACAGAACTACAGCTTTCTTTTTGGTTCTTGTGTTGTATCAAGCCTGTGTTTTTCTGACAGCTCCTTTAGCCTCACTTGGGTATGGGATGCCTGAAGTGCAGTGGCAGAGCTGTGTAAAGGAAAATAAGTTCCCTGTTCTCATAAACACCAAAGTGACTTGCTTTTCTTTCTTCTTTTTTTTTTTTTTCTTTTTAAAGATGAGAGTGAAGCCGATAAATACTAATCTATAACAAGTTTCCTATTGTGGAGTTTTTTTAAGACAAATATGATTTACTGTACTGGGGTTTTGCAGCCAAATCTTTTGCATTCCAGTGGGGGAAAAATATTTGATACGTAAACAAGTCAAAAATCTCTTGGATTTTCTCTGGGCAAAGGATGGTTTGATGCCAGGAAGATACTACTGGTCTCATAAGGCACAACTTACATATCTATATAAGTGGTCTTCACGATGTCATTTCCCTGCAGTCCCTTCTGGAAGGGGGAAATCATGATAGATTAAGGAAGAGCAAACCAGGGTGACAATTCTGGATCTATGAACACTAAAACCACGACTTTTTAATTTTTTTAGGATACCTTTTGTTGAATTTTTTCTTTTTCTATTATCATTCAGGCAGTTGTCACCAGGTACTGTTTTTGAGAGGACAGCGTGCAGGGCCTGGGAGAGCTCCTTCTTTCCCTCTCCCCCTCTTAGTTGGAAAAGGTTCAGTTTTATTACACTGTTATAGATGACCATGTTTTATATTAATTGCTTTTATGGCAGGGAGAAAGGTGATGATGTGTAGGCCATGTCATGAGTGGGTTTTGAGTAGAACAGAGACTTGGTTCATGAAAATACTCTTTCCTCTAACAGCCTCCCCCCCTCCTTAATTACATATCAAAAACTGAAAGAGTTCAATGGTAAAATGCTTTTAGAGGTGACAGTGAAGACTTTGAACCTCTCTGTATAAAATTACAGAGGTACTAAGCACATAACCTGCAGAAACAAAAATTTACAAGATTTGTGTTGGGAAATAATTTTAAATTTCAAAATATATATATTAAAAAGTATCAGTAATGAAGGTGTACAGGCATATGACAGACATGTCCCACTATAGAACTAGAGGAGAGAACAGTTGTTTCTGTCTCTGAAATGCCTTATCTTTGCTCTACAAGGTGAGCTTTGGTGCAAGTACCAGTGCAGGGGAATGGGCTGGGGCTCCTGTGGGATGAGTTTCAGGGGCAGAAGGGGTCTCCCCATGTGCCTGAGGTAGGGAGTTCAGGCTTGTTTGAGTGCAGGGCAGAGTGTAGGCACAGCTCAAGTGAGACTAACCAGGTATTCAACCACTGGCAGCCCTGGTGGAGGCTGGTGGCTGCTCAGGGGAGGATGGATAACAGCACACTGGTGTGTGCATCCCTGTTTTGCAGCTGGAGGATGTTGGCAGCACGGCCTGGGTTGTGTTTTGGAACTTGGTGGGTTGCCCCACACCCTCAGGTGTCTTGGGTATAAGTGAAACAATTCAACAAGTTTTTTAATGCACACCACCAATGCCAAATACAGGCAACTGAGAAGTAATAGGTTTGGGGGTTTTTTTATGCACTAGACCCATCAGCCCTTTGTGCCATTTCTGATTAGCTCTGGCTGTGAACTGATGCCAGTAGATAACCTTTTTTACAGTGTTAGTGACAGGTCTGTTTGACATAATTCAGATTTTTATACTCTTTATTGTTGCTTCTGCCTGACACAGAAGTAATGACCTAATGAAAGTCCACACTCCTGAACAGCTTGAAGGGCAGAGAGGCATGAACATAGGTGGTCTGACAAGGCCAGGGAGCTCCAGAAGAGCTGCAGGTGTTGCAGGTACATTGCTTGGTGCATTGCAGAAGGATTCTCAGGGTCTTCTTCTACAACCAAGTGTCAGCTGCTCCTTCTAGAGCATCCAGCTCCCAAAATGTCATTGACTGCCTTGGCTCTTTGTGCATGACAGTTTATTGGTGTCTTCTGCAGAAAACACAGCCTGGAATATATAGTTTTCTGAAAGCCTTTGCTTCTCTGGAGCTGGGAAATATTTTGGAAAATGAGATAGTGTGTGTTGGCAGTGTAGTGTTTCGTTTGTTAATAGACACCCCAATGGTAAAAGTAGGGGTAACAACAACAAAAAACCTCACCCCAGGAGCAACCAAACAAAACCCAGCTCCTCTTTGCCTTCCACACAAAGTCCCTAAGTTGCTTTGGGGAGGAGAGGAAAGAAGAATTCATTGGAGCAACAGGGCAACCCATGGCACGGTGCATAACCTTTGGTGAAGCAGATGGTTGATTGATAAAATATTGCTGTAGTGTGATGTGCTTCTGCATATATATCCATTGCTAGTAAATAATGTAAAATCTTCCTTAAAAGTATTTAAAAAAATACTCTTTCTTACAATGGTGGGATGCTTTTACCCATGGAATTTTGAAAGCATTTTCGCTGTGTAGGTGTTGACAAAGTGAATGCTGAACGTTTTTCCATGTCTGCGATGCTTCAGAAGCGCAAGTGTTTCTGACTCTTGATCTATATTTTACAAACTTTTCTGTGTTACTGTACATACATCCAGGACCCTGCACCTTATGCAGAGAATGTTTACATAAAAAAAAAAAATTTTTTTTGGCTTTTTCCCTGCGCTGCTCAAATCCTGTTACTTTGAAATGAAAGTAGTCTCTGTTAGAAAAAGGGGCTTTTTTTTTTTCCTTTGCCCTTCACCACTTCCCCCGTAAGCAACTCCCTCCTGGATGGTGGCTGGAAGCTCCGGGGCATCTTGTGCTCTCCTGCAGTGGGACGTAGAGGT
The DNA here is from genome assembly GCF_009829145.1 of Chiroxiphia lanceolata. Lineage (NCBI taxonomy): Eukaryota > Metazoa > Chordata > Aves > Passeriformes > Pipridae > Chiroxiphia > Chiroxiphia lanceolata. The sequence goes on from NC_045651.1 coordinate 9,208,599, forward strand.
GTTTCAGAAAGGCATTTTGAAAAATGTGCTTTGGGTGGGGGATGAGCTTCATACGCTCTGCAACTTCCTTGGAAAACAGCAAAAAATGTGCTTCAAACCCACTAGGTGTTGGTGGTCTGCCTTGCAAATTCACTGGGAAGCCTTGGATTCAACTTCCCAGCGTCCGCACTTCTGTTTTCTCCCCAAGATGATGAATGTCCTGCTGTTCTGTCTGCAGCTACAAACGCTTCTGTTGGTTAATGACTGTATATACAAGTCTGCCTGGTTAAAGACTTCCCTTTCCATGAAGTGTTTTTGATTGCTCTGCTCTACAAATGACTCTCCTCTTCCATATTTCATCCACGTAGATATTCCGTAGCCGTGTGTGTGTTGCTCTTGTCCGTAGGAGATGGAGATGGAGCTCTCCTTCTAAAGGGAGATACATGCCACTGAGCCTACACAAGTCAGGCAGCTGGAAGATGAGATGTTTTAACCAGCAGGCTTCTTACCATGGACTTTGAGACTTTTAACAAATGTGTCTGCTGGACTCTCCATGAAAAAGTGCATTCCTGCCCTCCGAGCAGGACCACGTGTTGGGTATATATCCAGTAGAACTGTATATTTTACAGAGGAAGACCATTCAATCAGAGCCATGGGGCAAATAGAGAACTTAAAATCCTGACTCCTGCCTTAAAACCTTTAGTTCATCTTGAGCTCCAGAAATTCTGCACCTGCTCATTCCCAAGTCCTTTTTTTTCTTTAGGAAATTGGAATCCAGTCAAAGGCTGGAGACAATTTAGGCAATTGAAAACAAAATAAATTTGAGCTGATGGCTTCATTAAAATAACTAACTGGTCTTGGATTAAAAACCCTACTTGTGCCTCTGAAGTCCAGGGAATGTTTCAAAAGTGGAGGTGGATTTGAGCAATGATGGAAAGGACTGTGTTAGCTGGCCGTGTGTGACACTTGCTTTCATATACTCTGAGCAAGAGACTTCGGTTTGTGTCCTCTCTGCCTCATGGGAATGGCTTTCAAAGATGGCTGGTACCATCAAATTTGTACTTCTTGAATAAATACCTTCATTTTTATGGTAAAACTCTTTGTATGCACTTTGATTGTGTGTGCCATGTGACAAACATTCCTGTTCCACAGGATACGGTGCTAGACTTGGTATTGACACAGGAAACACACAGCTCCAGCCCACAGGGGAACAGGGATGAGGGGATTCCAGTGACATGACTGTTTCTTCCCCTGTAAATTTATGAAGACTTTTAGAATCGAATCTACCACTTATGTAAAACAGGCTTTTTAACTTTTTTCCCCTCCTTGGCTTCTGCGGTCAATGAAGAATTCTAGACCAATGTAAACCTACTATGAACATAGGTAACTTCTAAACTGCATTATGTATTTTATGTTGTGCCTCTGGTACTTGGCTGACACATCACAGTCTTTAGACTGATAAATTATGTGATTTTTTTTATCCTAGGGAAGATCTTTTACCACTGAGAGCAAGTGATCCTGAACTTCTATTGGAAACACTGTACAAATTTCTGTATTTAAAACAAAAAAACCCACCTTTTTCTTCCCCTGCATTTAAAAAATAACAGTAATAGTTGCAATGCCATGCCTTAAGGAATAAACTTGGCATTGTTTTTCCTCCTTAAATTTCTTCAGTAAGGCTTTTGGCTCTGAGCTGGAAAGCCACAACTTTTCCATTACCTCTGCCACCCCAGAGAGACACATTTTAGTATTAATTTCAGTGTGTGACTATGTTTTATCTTGCAAATAAGGTGTGCAATCCATGGAGAATGCAGGGCCTGGAGATGTGTTCAGATATCCAGCATGAACCTCCTGTGCTGTCTGTGGATCAGCTTCTGGCTCCTTGGTGAACAAAAGTAATGAATCTGTGTAATTGTCCTGTAATTACATTAACTGATGTGTTGTCTTAATTCAGGTCACCACTTTTATAGTCTTGATTAACTACAGAAGGTATCAGAGGAGTAGAAATAATTATTTGCAGGCCATTTTGGTCTAATGTTATCACAGCTAAATATTTCCATTTTTATTTACATCTTAGGATAATTTCACAGTAGAATTCACAATATGAGTAACAAGCAAACAAAACGTGATTTTTTTCCTGGAAATTTTCCCCTCATATACATATAAAAATACATATGTGTAATTTTTATTCCTTTTATACGTGTGTACATATAATGTCTTTTATCTATACATATTCCCCTTTTTAATACACACACGAAATGAGGTGCAAAGGCTTGTACGAAACCATTTCACAGAATCACAGAATGGATTGGGTTGGAAGGGACCTTAAAGTTTATCTCATTGCAACCCCCTGCCATGGGCAGGGACACCTTCCACTAGACCTGGTTGCTCCAAGCCCCATCCAACCTGGTCTTGAACACAGTGCTGTGTTAGGACCTGGAGACAGCACTAAGGGGAATCATCTCTAATCTGACTTTGCTGCTGCTTCCACTGGGATGGCTGCCCTGGTCAGTGCAGGATGCAGAGATGCTCTGGGCACTAGAGGGAGCATCTGGAGGCGGGTACTTCCTCCAAATCTGGGCTAAAAATATCAAGGTAATTTATGGAAAAGGCAATGAGCTCTCACTTCAGCCCTGCAAAGAGTAGTTCTTTGTGTTCTCTGAATAATCCTGAAAAGTTGGGATTTGAGCCATGGAGTTTATTTTCTCTGGACTCCGAGCAGTTGCAAAGGTCTGAGAGGTGGGATGCCACCCTACAGACAAGCCAAAACCCTGCTTCCTGGGAGGTCAGAGACTGGAATTTTCTAATCTGATTAGTCCCTCATGCTGCTTCATTAAGGGAACTCCAATGGCAGCGAGCTTGGAGGAGGCTCCGTGGTGTGTGATGGGCTGTGTGTAAGGTGAGAGGGGAAATAAATTCACTGGGCTGCTGTGCCCAGAGGGTAAACAGTCAATATTTAGCAAGAGAAACGAAACTGTTTCTCTTGCTTTCTCTCCACATGGCCTTAATTAGGTGGTTTCGTTAACAAAGCAAACAGCGTTTCCTGTTGTCGGGCTGTTACTCGCGAGTGCGGCAGCAGGATGGGAGCTGCCCGTGCCCGGAGCACGGAGCGGGGATATGGAGCAAAAGCTGCCACTGCGAGCGGCTCCAGCCTTGGAGAGAGCCCTGTCTGCCCCATGTCAAACCAGCCTGGCTCCGTGTGTGCCTGAACGTGGCCAAACAGCAGCACAGAGGAAAGGCAAAGCAGAGGAACGGCTTCACTCCAAAACACCAACGAGACACAACAATTGCAGTGTGGTGGGTAAAGTGCCAGCATCAGGATTAGACCTGGGGGGAGCTGTGAGGTACGAGGGTGAAGTCCAGCTTGCATCAGTCCTTCCTCCTTCTCAGACATGAGTCTCCCATGCTCACCCTGGAGCAAAGGAATTGCTTTGCTGCAGCTCTGTGATTTATTCGCCTTTTACAAGTTTGGTGCATCTCTGTGGTGGGTGTAAGCTGAGCCCAGGGGGTCAGAGGCGTGAGGCTGTGTTGTTCCCATGTGGATAAAGGGTTCTTATGAATTTGTTAGGAGCAGGCTGGTCCTGCAGGGAGGGTCTTCATGATTCCCTTCCTCTTATTGTTTGTCAATGCAGAAAACTTCAAATATCTCCAATTCCCTGTAGTTCAGTTGCTAGTTTTGGAGAGGAGATAGATCCCATCTTAGTAGGGCAGGCCTGCCCACCAGGAAGAGTTATTTCAGAGAAAGACCCCCAAGTCCAGGCTCTTGTCCCCTTCTCCAACTTGCTTGTTTCCCGACTGACTCAGGAGAAATTGATTCCAACTGATTGCCTCAGGCTCATCCTGAATATGTTACAGGCTAATAGGGCACCTCCCTGGCACATGGCTGCTGCTCTGCCTTTTTTAATGACTTGCAGATGTTGGAGTGATTCACAACATCTGGAGGTACCCCATGGCTGGGGGAGCAGGGAGGTGCCTTCATGGCAGGGTCACAGCCACACTGCTCCTGCTTAAAGTGGCTTTTAACCAGGCAGCCTGGAGATGAAAGCACAGTGCAACTTGGGGCTGGAACAGCTCATTCCAGGAAAATATTGTGAGGGCATTAGAGAACTATCCACAGGATGGAGGCTTTGATACCTCGCTGCCCGCTAAACCACGCAGGGAATAGGCTGCAAGCCCGCAGGGCTGAGAGGTACAAAACTGCCTGTAACAAATAATTAAAGAGGATACTGGTGGTGGAACACAAAGGAGATTATCCATAAAGACATAACCCAGGAAGCTGGCAGCAGAAAGGAGGAGCAAGTGAAGTGATCTCCCTTGGTTCCTGATGGCTGTCTTGGTCGATGTGCTCCCAGAGCATGCTGAGATGCTGGAAGTCATGAGGATGGTGTGGAGCTGTGACAGAGATATCTACAGCCTGTTAATGACTGATTAACTGGTAACTACGGGAGATCATTAATCAGAGAGCAGGGGGGGATTTGAGTGAGCAGCGACCAGACAGGGACAAAGGTGAGCTGGTGGCAGCAGCAAATTGGTAAGGGTGGGGTGGGGGGGTGGGGGGGGGGGGGGGGGGGGGGTGTGCCTGCACCTCTGTAAGGAGGGGAGGTGTTGTGACCAGCTTTGCTCCCTTTCTGGTTGCAGGGAATGGGTGAAATCCACACAGACTCTCCTGGGAACCTGCAGCTGGTTTAAGGTCAAAATGAAGATCCATCACAGGAAGAGAGCAAGCTTCTCATATCTGGCACAGAGCCAAGTATGGCTCTAGGAATGTCCTCGAAGGAATTTCAAGTCCAAGTGTACCACACTAAGGTACCTCCCCCAGCCACAGCCCTGAGAATGGACTGCAGAGAGCTTGGAAAATAATGACAAGCCACAAATGAACTCAGAAGAAAATGGCTTAGATAAAGGCCCTTCTCCCAGTCCTGCCCAGCTCTTCCCATTACAGTCTCAGACAGAGGAATATGCCCAGTTTAACCCCAAAAATTATTTCTTCCTGCTGATATCTTACTGTTAAAATATTTTTAATTCAGACAGTGCAGTAAGTCATCAAAGACCTTGCCCCTGGGGTGAATGAGAAAAACCCCCAGGTTAAGGGAGAATCACCTGTGAGCTGCAGTACCAAATTAATTCTAAGGATTAATTTTGAATTTAGGGACATTTTCATGGCCTCTCTTCTGACTTTAATTTCTCTAATTTGATCTCATCTCCAGATATATCAAAGCACTTAAATACCTTCCTATGTTCTTTCATGGGGTTGAAGAGAAACCTTGTGGCTCCAAACTCATTAAAACCAATCAAATTAATCATATTGTTCACACCCATGTCCAACAGTTGAAAGGCAGGTCCATGTGCTGATGGATGAACTGCTTTTTGAGATGGTTCTGTTTCAGGGCAGAAAGATTTAGAAACACGTGATAAGCACTGATTTCCTGCTTGGAAAGAATATGTGGAATACCAACCAGTGCTTGCATCCAGAGAATAAAGGTGACCTCCAGCTTGTCACACCCTCAGGAAATACCAAAATCCTGGTGCTTCCTGCCATGGAGCCTCCCAGCTGCTGCTGGCTGGGTTCAGTGAGAGCTACCAACAGCCAGCCGTGCTGCAAAGCTGCTTTCATAGAGTCACAGAACCACAGAATGGCCTAGGTTGGAAGGGATCTTAAAGAGCATCCAGTTCCACCCCCTGCCATGGGCAGGGACACCTTCCACTATCCCAGGTTGCTCCAAGCCCCATCCAACCTGGCCTTGAACACTTCCAGGGATGGGGCAGCCACAGCTCCTCTGGGCAACCTGTGCCAGGGCCTCACCACCATCACAGTAAGGAATTTCTTCCTAATATGTAATCTAAACCTACTCTCTGTCAGTTGAAGCCATTCCATCTTGTCCTGTCACTCCAGGCCCTTGTAAATAGTCTCCGTCTTTCTTCTGGGCTCCTTTCAGGTACTGGAAGGCCACAGTTAGGTCACCCTGAAATTTCTCCAGGCTGAACAATCCCACTTCTCTGACTTTTCTTGCAGGAGAGGTTCTCCATCCCTCTAGTCATCTTGGTGGCCTCCTCTGGACTCACTCCAACAGGTCGGTGTCCTCCTTTAAGAGGTCCTTTCCCATCCCTCCCACATGCCCTGTGGTTGGCTTCTCTCCTTCCTCCCTGAGTCCCCTGGGCAGCAGCCCTGAGTGTTGGCCCTTGGCCAGGCTCCTGATCCAGAGCAGAGCTGCAGGTCATGTCCAACAGCAAGGCTGAGCTCCAGGGGTAATCCTGGCTCTACCACTCCTCTCCCACACTGCAGCCTGGCATCCTCACTGCCTTTCCCCGAGATGGCACAGCCCCTCCCCAGGTGGGGCTGTAGGTGATGCCGGGCAGGCTGAAGAAGGGCACTGGCACTGCACCAACCAGGCAGCAAAAAACAATGGGTGAAAACAGACATTCAGCTCTCTTCCCCTCAGGTAGGGCTTCCCCACACCTGAGGGCTTCGTTTTTGAACTCCTTGCTAAGAGGGACAGCATGAGCTGGGAGGAGTGTTAAGATGGTTCCTACCCGGCAACAGGTCCAGAGTTCAATTTATCCCAGAGGAGCAAGGTTGGTACTAACAGGGCAACTGCTCTTTTCCTGCTTCCTCTTCAGTGCAGCAGCATTGCAGGACACATCCAGACCCAGGGACCTTCTCCAATCCTTGCACACTGTGAGTAAAGATCAGCTCCAATGAGCCGATTCCCATTATGGGGTGTTGGAGGGTGTGGGTGTCCCTGTACCAACTCCAGGAACCTGCAGGGTGTGCAGTCAGTGGGACAGGAGGATGCAAAGCACCACACAGAACTCATTAATATAATCCTCCCCCTCACGTTTCAGTCCAGTGAGTTGAACAGCAGCATGATCTGATCCTTATTCAGGTCAGTCATGTCACGGAGAAAGCAATACAAACTGAAGATCAGGAGAGCAGTGAGCCTCTCAGGCATCGCCTGCACAAAGCTGAGAGCAATAATTAGCAGGATTTATTTTATTTTAAATGCCCACTGCTCCCTGACAGGTTGCACAGGCAATTAACACACAGGAACAGACACGAGATAGTGCTCAGAATTCATAGAACAGTATTAATAGATGGGCTGATTTATGAGAGAGTCATGTGATTTCTGCACAGAGGCAATGGAAAAGTGCTTATTATTGTCTGCCTCTCTTCTTTTCCTGTCTGCTTTTCCTGTCTTCTTTTCCTGTCTTCTTCTTTTCTACCCCACACCTGAAGGAAAAAAGGACTTTTCGAACAAACCAGAAACACTGAAAAAAGTAACCATTTTTCTTTTGTAGCTATCACTTTTAATTCATGATCCAGTAACAATTATCTTTAGTCCTATTTAATCTTCTCCAGTGCAGAGGAAGAGCCAAACCTCCAGATCCAGAATTTCAGTCAAACTTCCCCAGGTGCAAACACAGAGGACAAACTGCTCCTGGCTGCTAAAAAAATATGCAGCCTGATCTGATTCTGTCAGTGAGGGAAACCCATGGAAGAGGGATCATTTGAGCTGGAGCACCATGGGATCTTGCAAAGACATGACAAGAGACTGAAGAACTGCAGGCATGAGGTGGGGAAATGGTGAACCTGTGGATGAGGGGTTGCAAACGGCCTCATGTGGAGAACACTCTTGGCAAGAAACCCAGCTGCTTTCTAACATGGAGCACGGTCATGTTATGGAAAGGATTACACGAGAGGTTGCTGCACTACTCAGGAATTAGCTTCAGTGAGCCTGAAATCCCCTCTTGCCCTCCTTGTTCCTGGCATCTTGCTTGCACAGCTGTAAGGATCTCCTGCATCAGTGGCCGGGGTTTTTCCTACATCGATTTTCTGCTCGCTGTGCCAGGACCTGGTTATCGTGTTTGTACAGCACTGGTGAGCTGGACCCGGAGGCTTCACACGCTGCTGCAACATGGGGGACAGGAATACCATAAAATCAAACAGGGTTTGTAGGCTCTTGGACCTTTGTCTGTCTCACAAACAGGGAAAGAGGCAATGGAAGGGGGGAGGGGAAAGAAGTATCTTCAGTGAGAGCTGAAATGCATCTCGGTGGCTCAGCACAGTCTCCTGAGCCCCACATATTTCAGAATACGATGCAGGAGTAGCCAGGTTGTGTCACCTTCCAGAGCAGCCAGGAGCAGGGAGGACACGGTGATACGTGCTGTGTCTGAAAGCTTTCTGGGGAATTGCCAAGCCCTTATATTAACCAAGCTGCTGGTTAATTAGTATTACAGGGTGCTGCCGTTGTTGGAACATCTGAAGTGCAATATTTGTAATGTCTGTGATCTCTGGTTTTAAGTCCCAAGTGATGCAGCTTTCTGTGTAACGCTTTTCAAAACAGTACACAGGGCCTGTAATTTTAGAGCATTAGTGCCAATCTCGTGTTCAGGAATATTTACTGCAGAGGTAATTCTTTCAATGAGCATCAATGAGCTGGAAATACTCTGCCAGTGCCACAGTGTTTCCTATTGACAACAAATAGTGCTTCATCTACACACAGGTGCTGCAGAAAACACCCAAAATCCAGCTTCATCTCATTTGGCTGAGATCTGGTGGAAGACCAGTGAAACAGTATTAGTGCCGTGGAAATTACCCCTCACAGCACAAAACTCTGAAAGTAGCTGCTCTGATTCTATTCTACTCTGTTCTTACTCCAGTACTGCTAAATCCTCATGTCCTGTCAGATCAAATCCAAACTCCATGAAATTAGGTGGGAAAAAAGTACTCAATATTTTTCAACTTCTTTCTGTTTCAGGGATGTATTTTGCATTTGCAGTTTGTTTTTCCTACAACTCAGTGGGGAGAAGGAAAGAAATAGGTGGATATGGAAGTGGTTTCAAGAAAGTTGCAATTCTCGGCCACAAATTTCCAGGAATAGTAGAATCATAATCAAATCCCAGAAGGGTTTGGGTTGGAAGGGACCTTAAAGCTCATCTCATTCCAACCCTCTGCCATGGGCAGGGACACTTTTCACTAGAACAGGTTGCTAAAAGCCCCACTCAACCTGGCCTTGAACATTTCCAGGGATGGGGTATCCATAACTTCTCCGGGCAACCTGTGCCAGCGCCTCACCACGAGCATAGTGGAGGAACTGAGTTTTAAATTCAAGCATTGGTACTGGGAAACTCCCAATATAAACGTGAGGGCTGACCATGCCAGGATGAACCTATTTTTTAAAAAGAAAGATGACAAGGGGCAAAACACACCCGGCGTGTGGGCGGTGCAGGTGTCTGTGGGGTGTGCAAGGACAGCCATCCACCCCCGATCCCCGCGGGAAATGCAGAGCCGATAGGAAGCGGGGCTGCACCGCCGGGGCATTCCCCTAGGTGTCCCCATTCCATACTGGATTTCAAGTCAGTTTTCCAGAGGATTTGAAGTGTCACCATGGAGAAGATGTGAATTTCCCACTCGACACCAACCGGGTCTCATCTTCCCTAAAACAAGCGGATGGCAGGTGCGCAGCGTGAGGATACACTCAAATTCCCGCTTCTGGGAGTTTTGAAAACAGTTGTGTTTGTCTGTTTTCCCGGGAGACGAACCGGGGGGAGCAGGAAACGTGCCTCTGTTGCCAAGGCAGTTCGGGATTAGGATTTTCCATGTGGGGACGTGCCTCTGCTCGGACCCCGCGGCGCAGCCCACGAGGCAGAGCAGCCCAGGGGATGCTGCGGGCTGGGCACGGGGATGAGGACCGCTCGGTCCTTCCCTGCCCGGCTGTCCCGGTGTTTGCATGGAGCGGCGTGAGCAGCCGGGGGGGATTGGGGACCCTCTGCCTCGCTCAGCAGAGCGGCCGAACCGAGCCGGGCTATGCCATGGCCCGCTGCTATTCCCTGGCTGAGACGGGACAGGTAGAGCCGTGCTGCGGCTGAGCCATGCCCGCCTAGGCGGACCTGCCCCGGCTGAGCCAAGCCGGGCGGTGCCGGGCTGTAGCTGGGCTGAGCCGAGCCGGGCCGGGCCGACGGGGCGGACCTTGGCCCGGCTGAGCTGAGCCGAGCTGAGCCGTTCCATGCCGGGCCGTACCCGAGCTCAGCTGTGCCGAGACGGGCGGTGCTGAGCCGCAGCCGGGCCGAGCCGTGCCGGTCGGGGCGGTCCCCGTCGGGGCGGTGCCGGGCGGGCGGAGGGCGCGGGCGGCCAATGGTTCTGTCCCGGCCGGCCCAGCCCAGCAGGTGGAGCGGCCCCGGCTCCATGTGCGCGGCTGGGGGCGGCTCCGGTCCCGCCTCGCCGCTCCCCGGGCGCGCAGCGGCTCCGTCCTCCCCCGGGAGCGGGAGGCGGCTGCCGGCAGCTCCCCGCGGCTCCTCGGTAGCCCCCTCCGGCATGGCTTTCGCCAATTTCCGCCGCATCCTGCGCCTCTCCGCCTTCGAAAAGCGCCGCTCCAAGGAGTACGAGCACGTCCGCCGGGACCTGGACCCCGGCGAGGTGTGGGAGGTGGTAGGGGAGCTGGGAGACGGCGCCTTCGGCAAAGTTTACAAGGTGGGTGTGCGGCGGGGGCTCCGGGCGGGGGGGAAGCACCTGCGGCCCCGCAGTCCGGGGTTCGGTGCGGGCTCCGCTCGCTGAACGCACCCGGAGCCTGCTGCGGTGCTGCGGGGGAGCCGCTCCCGGGGCCGGCTCCGCGCATCCCGTTAGTCGCGAGTAAAGGGACGGGGACACAGAGTGAGTTGGAGTGTGGGAGCGCAGCGCTCGGGGCAGGGGAAAGGAGGGAAAGAAGCACTTTTTTTTTTCATCTTTCCTCACCCCTCCTCGCCCCCAGCCACCCGCTCTGAATCGCCCGTTTTCAGAGCGATGCTTTTGTAAAGAGAGCAGGCGTTCCCTGCCAAGCCCGTCGGTACAATGAATGGAGGGAGGTTTCTTGGAAGTCGGCAGTTCCAGGGCTGTGTCCCAAGTTTCGTGAGCCTCCAGGGGTAACATGATTTGTGTCCCTGCGGTCCTCGCCGGCAGGGAACTTGGAGGGCGAAGAGGAGCCCAGCTCCTTGACTGTGGGGACACGTCCAGTGCTATGAATGTTTAACCTCGATATTTAGGGATGAGGGTTTCAAAGACCAGATTCCCTGTACTTTGCACTCCAAAGCACCAGCGTTCGTGCTGTCCACGGCTCTGAAATGCCCCGTCTCCTCAGTAGCTGAGCGAGGAGGGGTGTTGGAGGAGCAGGCTGAGGATCCAGGCTCCTTGGCACACCTGCGTTGCAGACATAGTTTGGAACTGGGGGTGGGTATTAGCTGTTGGGCAGCTGGTGTTCGATGGTCTCATTAGATCATTTAAGAAGGTATTACCCTTGCAGAATTGAGAAATAAGTTGTGAGTGAAGAGAAGACCAGGAAGAGAACTGGGGGCCAGATCGGGACAGAGGTGGTTTACTGCCATGCCCTGGGATTTGGAGTGTTTGTTTCTCGTTTCTTTTGAATTATTTGACAGAAACTCTCTGAAAAACTGGGTGCTAATTATCCACTGAGTGGAAGTCTTTGGTAAAGGATCCCGTCTTCTAAGAAAAAACAATTCCTAAAAATCATATTTAAATCCCTACTATAGTTGTCCTTCTGAAAGTAGCACCAGTAGAAATCAGCCCTTCTGTTACCATTTTGCTTGGTGTGGCGAGCTGGAAACCTGTTTGTATACAGCAACATTCGCTCTTCTCCTGGATAATTCCGTGCTTATATTTGCTCAGGTTTCTCAAGCAATGACAGGAACAAGGTAAACATTGTAAAATAAGGTAATTGGATTCTGAGATAAACAAAAGCTTGGAAGAATAATTGTTTAAATACTTTCTATTTTAAATAGGTTAAACATACCAAAGTGGTAACTTTCGGAATAAAGCTACTTTAAGTCTGTTGTTATATCTGAATGGCTCAGCTATTAACTCCAGCCTCACCCCAACAATAACACTGTCAGGCTAAGGATGTCAGCCTGTCAGGCAATAACATCTCCAGCTACTTTCAGCTCCTTTCATCCCCTCTTTGACCCAAATGAGAATGTAAATAACCCAGTGAAAACCACTTGTTTATAACTAGAAGTTCACTTCATCTGTACAGTATATTCAGGCAACTGTCTGCTTTTGAGGTGTTTTAACACTGTTGATTGGGGTGGTGTGCCAGAAATCAAAAAGCTATTTTATTCTTCTTAGTAACATTTTAATTCTCCATCTGCTTTGATCTCCTTGACACCTTTTCTCCATTCCGGCTGGCAAATGGACATGGTTGGGTTTTGAAGAGTTTGTGTGCGAGAGTTTGTTCATTTAAGAATCTCAAATTGTTTGAGTGCCCTGTACTATAAAGCCTTCTTTGAGGTAATAGCCAGTAGCATTGTTGCAGAGACACAGTTTCCCTCCATGCTAAGGTTTAACCTGCATGTTGTCTTCCTTTATCTTTTCACATCTGGAGCACTGCCCTAGGTGGGGATGAGTATAAGATGGGATGCAAAAGAAGGGTCTTGCCCTCATGTTCTGCTCAGCTGCCAAAAAAGCCCCAACAGATGAACTAACCCGCTTGTGCTCAAGGGGAACGGAGGTGGCCAGGATTCAGCAAACAATTTGAACCATTCTCTTGTAGACACTTTAAAGAGTCAAGTTTGCTCTTCTCACAAAAGCCATTGCTTAGAGCAAGTCTGAGTGTTTATATGGCTCTGAGAGTTTCAGGATGTTTGAATGAAGTTCCTGCCTTTCTTCCACCCTTTTCCACACACGGAAGCGTGGGGAGGTGATATAATCTCCCTGTGCCTGCATCCTGCCCTACATACCATATGTTGTACCTCGTTCTGCAGGGCCTGAGCAATGCAAAAGGACGGGATTTGTACACTGAGAGGCTGACCTGGGAGAAATTCAAATGTGGAGAGATGAAAAAATGTGCTGGTTTTAGTAGATTTTGTTTTATGAGGCCAGGTTTGAGCAGGAGAAAGGAGGGCTTGGCTGGGCGATGGTTATTTTGGGGTGTTCCTAGCCCCACAGAACGCTGTTAGGGAGCTGTGTCTTGGGCTCCTTGTGCACTCAGTTGAGCAAAATTGAACTGTCTTGACACTGTTTACAAAGTAGGACATGCTTTATTTAAATACATATTAATTAAAAATAATGAAATCTATAGTGGAGTCTGAATTGTACAGCAGCAGACCTTAAGAAACCTGCACCCAGCAGAAACTACTGGGGTTTCTCAAATTTTATGCAAAGTCTTTTTTCAGCAAAAGAGGACCTGGTTGTATGAGGAAACAGAAAAACTTGCAGAGGGTGATTAAGCTGAAACGTAGGAGGGGTGGGGAGAAACTGTTTCTTTCTAGTTCTCATTCTCTTAAGGTTGTTGGTCTTGGTGAGTCCAGCAGGTACGATTAGGATGTTGTGACGGCAGCCCACAGATAGCCCCGTGCTGCGCGCCAACCATGCTTTGTTACCCACCTCATCCAAGCTCGTTAAGTCGATGATCTTAATCCATCATTAGGCCAGCAGGCAGGACTGTGATCAGTGTGTGCCAGCCTGGGGAGTCTGCAGCCCTTCCAGGGTTCTGAGCCTGTAAAACTTCCTAAATCAGTCACTTTTCATACTGCCTTAAAAAACCCCACAGTTATTTTTCTTGAAAACACCTGAGATACAATTGATACAATGTATAGCTGTGGCTTAGTGGTTCAGGGTTGACATCTGTTTGTGAGTGCAGGGAGGAAGAAGTGGCAGTGGCACTCCCGTGAGCTGCTCTCGGGGCTGTGCAGGTGCTCAGGCAGAGGCAGCAGTGCCGGCTGCCGTGGGCGAGCGCTTGGAGCCACTGAATCACATCTCAGTCCTGCAAAACCCATTAACTGCAGGATTCACTGTAGCAGGTAGTTGCATTAGTGTCAGCAGGAATAGATGCATGAGGGCTCTTCTGGGCATTGAGAACTCACGAGTTGGCAGGGGATGGACAGGATCTTGCAGATGCCTGTGCTCTGCTGGAGGAAGCCCCGGGGACTCGCTGCCTTTCTCATGATGGATTGTTTTGCTGCTCTCAGGCCTCTTGTGAAGCACTATCTCCCCTCACCAGCACATGCTGATGGGTCATTGGCTCCCCGATAAGGCTTTCCCCTTCACAGGGTGGGACAGGCTGCCCACAGCCCCCAGCACCGTGGAAAAGGGGTTTGTTCACTTAAACTTGGCTTCAAACGGCTCCCGAAGATCCTACTGAGCCCCGGGCCACAGCGAGTCACAAGCGTGTCTTTTCTGTTGTTGTTCTCCTTTCTTCTCTAAGATACGCTTAAAAAGCTGAATTTGGGTTGTCTGATCTGTTGTGGTGGTGTTAGTGCTGTACATGCTACGGGCTAGAAATGTTGTTTTGAAATTTGGGTAATAAAAGACTAATTGTTGGATGTTGTGCAGCTGCCTTAGAAGCCTGGCTGTCACAGCAACGGAGGCACAAGAGTGTCCCTGTCACTTGCAGACCACTCTGCTTGTCACCCCAACCTGCACTGCTCTGGTTTTGCATGGGTTGGCTCAAGTGACTCAGGTTCATCTCTGGTCTGTTCGATTCATGAGGGAGTAGGTTTAGATTTAGATACACAGAAGAAATTCTTCCTTGTGAGGGTGGTGAGGCCCTGGCACAGGTTACCCAGAGAAACTGTGGCTGCCCCATCCCTGGAAGTGTTCAAGGCCAAGTTGGATGGGGCTCTGAGCAACCTCATCTAGTGGGAGCTTTCTCTGCCCATAGCAGGAGGTAGGAACTAGATGACCTTTAAGGTCCCTTCTAACCCAAACCACTCTGTGATTCTATGATTTAACTTGTAATTCCTGGAAAGGGTGTCACAGAGAGATGTTAATCTGCTGAGTTAACTTTCAAAAAAAGAAAGGAGGAAGGAAAAAAAAAAGGGGGGGGGAGTTTAAGCAGATTGGCCACAAAAAAACCCCCAGATCCAAAAACCCAAAACCCAACAGTAGGCTCAAATCATGGTCTTGTCCCTTAGAATAATTGAGGGGGTTTCTTAAATATTTTAGCTGGGGAGGGAAGAGGAACAGGAAGGCACTGCTCCTTTACTTAGAGAGCAGTGGCCCAACAACATTAAACCTGCTTGAACTTTAAGTTCGATGTTCACTTTAAACTCAAGAAATGTGTGATGCTCCATCCGTGCTGAAGTCCTGTGCTCTGCCAGGCCATGACTGTATTGATGTGGCAAGGGAGAGAGATAGCTCTCCATGGCCTAAATATTTTGATAATTACTTCAGTACACAGCCTAGAACTTGGCAGTGCTGCTGATAGCGGGGAGCTGTGGGTGACTGCATGGAGGAGGAAGCTAGATGAAGGCTTTGAGCCTTTTGCCCTTGAGCACGTGGCAATTGTTGTTCCTTAGAAAAATCCCTACCCAGTACACGTCATGATTTTTTAAATGTTTTTTTCTTGAGTGTCCAGTTTCCTTGGAAATAAAGCTTCTTTTTCTCATCCATGGGGTGCTGCTGTCTGTAAACCTTGGGTTCCCCTTTTAAGTCTCAGGTCAAGCACCCTCTCACTGCCGCAACCTGCGGCTGTGTTGCCCTCCCATCCTCCAGGACTGCCAGCCTGGCTCAGCCTGAATCCAGAGTGAAAAGAAGAAGAAGAGCAAAGGCACTTAGAATTATATTCTTTAAAATAATGAATTATTTTAAATTAGGCAGTGGGGAGTGTGGGTGTGCCAGGAGTGAGTGCTGCCCTGGCACAGGGCTCAGGACCTGGCTCACTGCTGGCCTCAGTGTCGCTGCTGGAGCTGCTTTGCTCCCATTGAAGAGAGAAGAAGGCAGTGGCCTTTAGGAGTCGTGTCAGTATGTGCCACCTCCAGAATGTGGGGGTTGGAAGGGCCAGTGTGTGCCTTGTGAGAGCAGAGAGATGGCACGAGTGCTGCTGGAGTTGGATTCGCTGACTTTGTCTCTTGGCTGTAGCAAAGCACCTCAGTGCCACCCCCAGAATACCTGCCCTTCAAAACAGGATGCTCTTCCCATACAACACATGGAAACCTTCCTGATGTTTTCCCTTCCTGTGCAATTCCCTGACACCTACCCATCCTCGTGCCCCTGTTGGCTCATGTCTTTATTTGCTCAACCATAATGTCTGTGTGGTATTTGGGTAGGTGGCAGAGGCAGGGCAGGAAGCTGTGCCCCAGCAGGGCCAGCTGCTGTTGGTGCACCTCAGCTCTTGCATCTGTTGGCATCGTGGCTGCTCCTGCCCTGCGTTTCTCTCGTCACAGCTGTGGGCAGTGCAGGCAACTGCTGGGCCACCCTGGCAGCCCTGTGCTGTGGAGATAGTGAGGGGCTGATCAGTTTTAATTCTTCTACCAGGGCCTTGTTTAGCTGATGCTTTTCTAGCACCGTGTGAAACGGCTGACAAACAGACAGACAGACATGAGTACTGTCAACTGCCTGCTAAGCTCCATTCCTGGTTCTCAGGCAAAGTAGCCATCCAGCCACTCCTGCATTAGCCTTCTGTGGACCAAATTTGTTTCGGGAAGTTGCTAGGAAACTCAGAAGTGCTGGAATGCTTTTTCCCCCCCCCTATTTTTTTGGTTTTTTTCAGTGTTGTGGCATTGGCTGAATGAAGACGAGCCCAGGAATGCTTCACTTGGAGCACCACACTCTTCCTGAAGACCAGTGATTTGAGGGATGTTTCACGCTTTCAAGTTTTAGATCTATGTAGGCTGAAGATGTTGGATCTATGGGGATCTTTCCTCTCTTCAAACCTTGCTTGTTTATTTTCACACATCTCACTCACACCAGGACCACAAGGTCTGCTCAGCTTCCGTAGGTGGGTTATAACAGGGCACAGCAGCCAGAAAGCCCCTCGCTGTGCCTCTGGGTCTGTGGCTGTTTGGGTGCAAGGTCTGAAGTATCACATGGAGCTTCTCTGCTTCTTGCCTAACATCCTGCTCTGTGGGCTTGTTATCTCTCCCCCACTTCTGCTGGGCCTTTGCTGAGCTTTTAAGGCGAGCAAAAGTATATGTGCTGTTCCTTGGTCACACTGGTTTTGGCAGGTCTACATAGAAAACAAGTCCTCAGCTGTAGCTTGAGCTCTCTGGTGATGTTGCTTTCCTTGCCTCTGGCTTGTAAAACCAAAGGAAGGCACTTCTGCTTTTTTAATTTATTTTTTTTTAACTAACAGTTCTTGGCATGTTGCACAAGCCACTTCCCCTTCCCCTGGCAGAAGTGTTGCCTCAGCTGCCAGAGCAGCAGCGCTGGTCCAGCCCAGTGCAGTCAGAGCCCTGCCTGACCCAGTGCCCATGGGGGCTGTGGGACCAGGGCTGTGCCAGCCTCGCTGCTGCACTCCTGCCCATTTGTCACCAGCCCCTCTTCTGGATGGCACCAAGGCCTGAATTCAGCATTTCAAACAAAACCTCAAGTAGGCTCCATTTATGGTGACAAACTGAAGTGGCTCTAGGGGGCTTGTTGGGCATGGAACTCCTAGAATGGTTTGGAAGGGTTTGGAATGGTTTGGGTTGGAAGGGATCTTAAAGATCATCTTGTTCCAACCTCCCTGCCATGGGCAGGGACACCTTCCACTAGAACAGGTTGCTTCAAGCACCATCCAACCTGGCCTTGAACACTTCCAGGGATGGGGCAGCCACAGTTTCTCTGGGCAACCTGTGCCAGGGCCTCAGCACCCTCACAGTAAGGAATTTCTTCTAATATCTAATCTAAACCTACTCTGTGTCAGTTTGAAGCCATTCCCTCTTGTCCTGTCACTCCAGTTCCTGATGCAGAGTCCCTTTCCAGCTTTCTTACACCCCCTTCAGATACTGGAAGTGGCTGTGAGGTCTCCACACAACCTTCTCTTCTCCAGGCTGAGCAGCCCCAACTTTCTCAGCCTGTTTCCACAGGGGAGGCGTCTTCATTCCAGCTCCCATTGATTATTTGACAACAACGTGAGCACTGACTCAAGCCCATCTATTGTGTGTTTGTTTATTGATGCAGAGAGCTCAGGCAAAGTTCATCAGAAGGCCATTGATCATTATGTAATCCCTGAGAAATACGTAAGTGAGCAGTTGCTTGTATACAAAGACACAACAGGAATACAGTGCATTGGGGGTGGGGCAGTCACAGCTATCAACCCCAAATACAGCATCCACTGAAAGCACCAGCCTCTTTACTCCTCGTTCTCTCAGTCAGCGATATCTGAAGCATCAGCTCTCCTGGCACAGAGATAGGGCTTCAAGGATGGAAAGAATCGCTCACGCCAGAAATATGGTGGCATGATATGGCAGACCAGCTTATAAAGGATCATCCCTTGGCTTGGGAAGATAGTGGGTGCAAGCAGGCCTAGATGAAGCAATCAGGGTGCTTTCTTGGTGGTAGTTCTCCTTTTTTTGTTAGTGAGGAGTTCGCACAGGGTTTTCCTCTGCCTCACCTAGAAACTGGCTGTACTGAACGATGCAGCCTTCCGGTAATGTGTTCTTTAAAGGCTTAAAATAGTTCCTGTGTTTGTCACAATTTAGATTTCACAATAGCTGCCAGGGTGAGTCACAGGCAAAGGCCAAACAGCCGCTTCTGTCACCTGAACAGCCACCTCTCACCCCTTAAATCCATAAACTGAGCTGTGGTTTCTTTATGCCTCTGCCTTCTAGGAGATCCTACTCATCCCCTATTCCCTGGTATTCCCAGTGTGTTTGGCAGTAGCATGTCCAGTGCCTGTCTTGCTTCAGAGGACTCCAGTAAGATCCTTTTGTGTTGTACCCTGCCTAGCTGCTGGCATGGCTTTCTGGAAGTGGTTTACTGGATAACTTTTATGTGACATGTTTTCTGTTGTGGAATGCACATTCCAGCCCTGTTCCTGCACAGACCTGTCACCATGGTCCAAGCACTGCGTTGATTTGCACAAAGGCTAGTGGTGGCTAGGAGGGCTTTTGGGGTTTTAAATGACTGTAATGGATCTCACTGTAGTTCAGCAGCACCTCCTGGGCATCATGCTGGCAGCTGTCTGCTCTAATTTTTTTTGGTGCTAATTACCACCCCAAGGACAAATTATCCATGGGATTAAAATGCCCAGGAGTGGAGGAGCTAAAAGATGGAACTGGATGCCTGCTTTAGACTGACCAACTGTAATAGACTGGCATCAAACAGTTTCTTGGAATCTCACCATCTGGGTGATTCTTTTGCTTCTGTCCACAAATTTCACTGGGAAAAATTGGAAATGCCGTAAATTACTCAAGGGCTGCATGTTTGGTGGTGTTTTATCTGAGAACAGAAGTTCTCCCCACATCTTTACCTTCTCTACATGAACTTGTGCTGAGGTGGTCACCCTGTAATTGGGCTGGTTTTTGCAGAAACAGTTTGCAGCCTGTTTTGGGAACCCCTGTCCCCCAGCCCAGGGTCGACCCCCCTGGATGCCTTAGCAAGCCCAGGAGGGGATGAGAGGTGGCTGCTGGGGTGGCTCCCCTGAGGTCTGTGGGTGAGAGTAGGTTGGTTCTGACCTCTCAGCGGGAGATGATGCTGTGGAGAGACTGGGACATGCTTTGCTCCTGGGTTTTTTCAGGTGCCTGCTGGGCCCCAGCATCCTGAAAGGGCTGAGCTGGCTGGGACCCTGCCGGTGGGAAGCGTGCGATGGCAGATCTCCAAGGGAAGCCCCACCTCTTCTCACAATATTTACTTCCCCTCCTTGGCCCTCTCCCAACACCCTAAGTGCAGAGCAAACACAGTGGGGCACTTCTTGCTCCCATTTGGAAGCTCTGTGCTTTTCCCTGTGCTTGCTCTGCTCTGTATCTCCTCCCCCCTCCAAGCCCTGCTCTGTGGGTGTCTGATGGCTACTTGGTGAGAAACAAACCAACCTGAGCTAAAGAAACCCTCTAATTTCTTCTGAAGCCAGCATGAGCTGC
The DNA here is from genome assembly GCF_009829145.1 of Chiroxiphia lanceolata. Classification (NCBI taxonomy): domain Eukaryota; kingdom Metazoa; phylum Chordata; class Aves; order Passeriformes; family Pipridae; genus Chiroxiphia; species Chiroxiphia lanceolata. The sequence goes on from NC_045651.1 coordinate 9,228,342, forward strand.
TGTCTTGCATTTGGGCAGCGAGTCCAAATGGAGATGGATTTGTCCCCTGTGGTAAGGACACAGCTGTATTCCTGCCAACTCCTGCAAATGCAGCAAGTCTTCAAAACCCAGCAGAGACTCAGGGGTCCCTCATTTTCCTCTCTTTGTATGGTTTTTTCTGTATTTGCTCCTCTCCTCCCTGGCCTGTTCCTTGGTACACTGATACTCTCACCTAAGCTATGTAAAGCTGTTCAGCGGGGCTTGTGGTGTTTATACCAGGAATTAATCCTCCTGTAAGCTCCACGTAGGTTTTCCAAACACAGAGATGTAAACTACAGAGCAGTAAGAAAGGTCACAACCGGAGCTTGGCCAGCTCCTCCAGTGACTACATCCACAGTGGGACTTGCTCCCCTGCGGGAGAGGTAGCCTGGAGTGGGTGTGATGGAAAAAAATTGGGTGATGAACTGGAATCATGCCATGGGGGCTCTCCTGTGGCAGTGGGAGCAGAGCAGGTGAGCTGTAGGGATTTCTGCCCCTTGATCTGCTGATTCAATGCACTTCTGGGAATGCCGGGGTGCTCCTGAGTCAACAGCTGCTGTCTCACCCCCTCTCCCATCGTGACACATCTCGTGGTGCAGCCCTGTGTGCAGACTGTCTCGCAAACACCCTCTTGGTGTTTTGTTGCAAACTTCTAATTGTCGCAACAATTTACACGAATCGCGTTTGCAAAATGCAAACTTGCCCTGGCAGTTTAGGGAGAAGTCAAGTTTTTGGTGGTTTCCCAGTTATTTGGTGAATAAACTGATTAAAATGGAGGGAGAAGGTGGGAGAGCATGTGTAGTATTTTTCTTACTGTGCTCTGAAGAACTCATTAATATACCACGTAGGGAATACTTGGCCAGTCCTGGGAATTTAAATGCACCTTTCTTGATGCTTTACCTGTGAAGATCCTGAAGTTTACCTCATTTGTTAAAGAGAACTGGCCTGGTGAGGAAGGGGAGTGCAGGGATGTTTGGGTGGTGCACAGCGGTACTGTGAATTTTGCACAATCACAGAATGATTTAGGTTTGAAAAGACCCCCAAGATCATTGAGTTCAAACATTTGACTGATCAGCAGCTTATCAATTAGACCAGAGCACTGAATGCCATGTCTAGTTGTTTCTTGAACACCTCCAGGGATGGTGACTCCACCACCTCCTTGGGCAGCCCCTTCAATGCCTGACAACCCTTTCTGTGAAGAAACTCTTCCTGATGTCCAATCTGAACCTCCCCTGGCACAGGTTGAGGCCATTTCCTCTCATCCTGCCACTAATTGCCTGGAAAAAGAGTCAGATGCCCACCTGGCTCCACCCTTCTGTCAGAGTGTTGTAAAGAGCAAGATCATCTTGGTTGGATTTACTTGAGACTTCTAGTAATTTGTACTTTCACCTGTGATATTATCAGAGTGTTTCTATACTTCAAGGTTTTCTTGCTTCTTTTTTTTTCCCCTCCTGTTCTACAAACAACAGGACACATTGCCTTTTCTAAAAGTCTCTGTCTCTCCGTGATGGGAAGTGGTGTGGGCATTGGAGACTAGCAGGAGGAAGGAGGATACTTTGGCCCTGATGCAGCATCCAGCCACCCTGTGACGCTCTGGGCAGGTTTAGGAAGCAGAAATGCATCTGCAAGTTTCCCTCCTTGTGTTATGGCTGGTACCAGTCAAGCTGAGCGTGAATTGGAACAGCAGGAATTGTGCAAGTATTGTGTGTTCCTGGCTCTCCTTGCCTTTGTTGGGCTGACATTGTTTTTGTCTTTCAGGCTAAAAACAAGGAAACTGGTGCTTTAGCAGCTGCCAAAGTCATTGAAACAAAGAGTGAAGATGAACTGGAGGATTACATGGTGGAGATTGAAATCCTGGCAACCTGTGATCACCGTCACATTGTCAAGCTGCTGGGAGCATTTTATTGGGATGGCAAGCTCTGGGTAAGAGGCTCTTGCTGTGTGTGATGTGTACAGCTGCACAGTTCTCACTCTGCTGGGAGGAAATGGCTAATCTATGGTGAAGCACAACCTCTGGAGCAGCTTGAAGCATCAGTGTGAGTTGGAAATTACTCACAACCTGTGCTCTACTCACTGTGTGATCAGGGCCTGGATTTTCCCCGTGTTCTTTGATGAGTAAACTGTCTTCTAACTAAAGCTGCTTGAAAGTAGCCAAGAGAGGGTCAAGAAATCTTCACAGTGAGACTGGAGTTGTGGTTTTTTCCACCATTTGGAGTTTGTAAGGGTAGAAAGTGCATCACTGATCTGTTTCCTGGTAGGAAACAGGGCATCTGTTCCCTTCTCAGTCCCTCTTACAAAACATTAGCTGGAAAGGTAACTCTTCCAACTGATTTTTTGGATTTGGGCTTTACTTCTGGCTCAGCATCTGTAATGCAGAGGCAGCTGAAAACAAGAGCTCTGTTTCCCATGGCTGTAGAGGCACAGGGACATAAAATGCAATCGAGTGGATTAGTGCAAAGGCTGGAACAGCAGGTTCCTGCAGCTCTTTCCCCTAGCCCGGCAGGTACATATATTATTTTTTATTTTCCCTGCCTGCTGTTTTCTGTGAGTCCCTGGCAGCAGAGGAAGGTGAGCGTGAAAGGCACCTTCCCGTGTGCTGCCATAGAAAAGGTGCAGCCCAGGAGAGAGTGAGGGCATGAACCATTGTATGCTCAAATAACTGTGTGCACGAAGGTATGCCTGTGTCAGGATAGTGGAAATCAGGTGAAAATGAGGATTTCCAAACCCATCTCCTGTGCCAGTTTGTCTGCTTCTACTTATAACTGCAGGCAAGTCAGGAGAGTGTCAAAGGGTACGTTCAGCAGCTCTGTTACTTTTTCCTTCCTCTTTAATATTCCATGTAACTTTGTGGCCTCCCTGAGTCATTTTAGTAGAGATAAAAAAAGTTCTCAGCTTTTGGGACTTGCACTTGTGTGAACTGAGCTGTCGGAGCTGTCGGTCCCTGGCTGTGGTGCCAAGGGCTGAGCTGGGATAATGCAATCCATGTCTAGTTCATTCCTCGGTTAAGCAACGCAGGAGAGGGACTTTTGTTGGGCAACGTGTGTTTAGTCAGCAAGCTCCTTTTGCAATGTCAGCATGTGTTGGTGACCCTTCTTATTTAAAAATCTGTGGATATAGCCCCCAACTTCTCTTTGACACCCCACTTGGAGGGCTGCAGTGCCAGCGTGGAGCATTTCTGTTCTGTGTCTTCTTGACTCAAGGGAGCTGGGCACAAGTTGTCCAGTTGGTATTTGGACAGCTGCTAATGGTGATGCTGAGCCCTGGCTATGTTAAAGAACAAAGTCAATATGTACCCTTCTAAGGAAGTGAAAGGCAAACATCCCTCCTAGGAGGGGACTCAGGATTTGGATGGATTGCAACTGCAGCCGAACTAATCTCGGGAAAATGAAAAAGGCAAACACATGCTGAGCTTGGGTAAGACATGAGGCTGGTTTATAGTTGACCCCGTTCAGCTGGTTTCACCTCCCTGCTCTGTGCCTGGTCTGCCTGAATCTTACACATTGGCCTTGTTCGTTCTCTAAAATGTGAACTCCCTCCCCTTTTCCCTTCCACCTCCTCCCTGCAATAGGAAGCTTTGCCTTCCTTCCTGTAGGGAAAATGGATTGCAGAGCTCCTCGGCTCTGCCTTTGTCCAAGAAGTGCTTTGTAATGTCATATGCTTGCCGACCTACTAAAATTAAACAGCCTTTTGAAACTCCTGGAACAAGAGCCTCCTGTATGAGGCTCTCCCGCGAGGGCACGTTACAGCCCCGGCCATTGTTCTGGGAGGAGGATCATTCTCTTTATTTAATTATTTGAGCAGCATTTGCATTTCATTGCTCAGGCTGTTTTTATTAATGCTCTAGTGTTTTACTGGCTTGGAGGGAAGTAAATAAGCCAGGCTGTTATACTTCTGGAAGGCTTTTAGTCACTACCAGGTTTTCCCTGAAGTCAAAGGCTTCCGCTTCTTGGTCACCAGTGCTGCTGGGGAAAATTTGCATCCAAGTATAAACACCAGCTTTCATTGTTCTGTCCATATCCCATCCCCATTTCTGTCTGTGCAGTTGTTTAAACCAGCATTTCCTGGACCATTTGCATGATGGGTGCATGGACTCTGCTGTGCTCCTGGCTCCAAGTGGCTTTGGGTAGAACCTCTGGGGGTGCCTGTCTAGTCAGCAATTCACTGTGGTTTCCTTGTCCTCGCAGCCCAGTGTGGAAAGACAATGTTCAAAGTGAGAAAGGGACAGGAATGAGAGTACACAGACAGGCTGGCAAGGGGTGCAGATGTGCCCAACCTCCTGAATGGCAGTGGCTCTTTGGCTCCTGAATAATTTACAGCTTGGTCTGTGCCACAAACAGTCTCAGCTGCTGATGCTGAGAGGGGTTCTTGTTAAATTGGTCTGACTGTTCTCTGACTCTTCAAGTAACAAGGAAATATGTTAGGAAACCTGGACTTCATGGTGGTTGCTTCTGCAGAAGCTTCTTTTTCCCCCTGAGAAGCTTTAGGTCCCTGTGGCCTCTCTTGCCAGGGTCTGGCTTTGCCCTTCAGTAGCCAGGAGGTGACATAAAATATTTATGAAGCAAAAGACCTTTCTGTGCGAAGGGAAGTGGCTTATCCTACAGCAGCTGCTTTGAAATCCATAGCACTGGAATGAAAGCAAACCCAGCAAATTCCTCTGGCTTTTATACCGGGTAAATCACCTTCACGTGATTGGCATCAAGCTGAAGGAGGAGAACCTCAGTTCTTGTGTGGCACAGAGCAAAGCCCACTGTGAGTCACAGGCAAGGGCTTGGAGGACCCCAGTTAGTCCCCAGGAATATAACTGGTGGAATGGCAGCATCCAGCATGAACTTCCTTGGCATATAAATACACTGCAGAGAGGCTGTGCCCTCACCAGGAGCTGCTGTCTTGTTCCATTCCCCCTCCATCTTCTTTTCTTTGCTTGTGGCAGAGGCCAAGAAGTCTTGTGCTGGCTGAAAACAGCCCAGGGAGGCTGCAAAACTGCTGTGGTGGGAGCTTTCATGATTTTATTTTATTTTTATTACAAGCCCTGTGGCATTTGATGTTCTTTTGCATAAATACCAGCTGCTGGAAATGGGGGCACCAAATGGAAGCTGAGAATTTCATATTACTAAAAAAAAAAAAAAAATCTGTTTTGAGTCCTTGTGGCTGGGACACATTTTGAAGTCTCTTTTCCTGAAGTGTTATGTAGGACTTGGAAACACAAAAGCAAATCCCCCTCACCCAATATAACACAGCTTTAAAAATGGACTTGTAAAAGCTATTTGTGACTGAGGAATGGGACTGACACCTCGGTTTGTTTGCTTGGAATCAACAGTGCTGAATTTGCACTGATAATTATAAGTACATGGGAAAGAAAAACAACAGCTCTTGTGTCCCTCTTGAGGGCTGCGTGTTTGGGTATTTTTTCCTCTTCCAAAACAACAAAAAAAGATTGAAGCCTCAAAGGAAGGGAGGAACTTTTGATCTCCTGCTTCTGAATACCTCTGCTGTTTCCAAGTGTCTCCTCCCGCAGACAGAGGAGCGATAAGGTGACCAGTGAGGAGAGTCTTGTTTGGTGTGATGAACGTTCATGCTGGAAATCTCTGCTCCCAGGGGATGGTGACTGATAGCACAGGATGGCAGCTGATCCACAGAGCAGGGCAGGAAACCCAGGATCCTTCCTACAGGAACCTGTCAAGATGCTCCAGCATTGAGTCTGCAGGATTCTCTGGAAATGAGTTGAAATGCCATTTGGCCCCAGGGGTTTAACCACAGGACTCTGACAGTGGTGGTGCAGCCCTTCTAGCAAAGCACCAGGGAATTCTTTCCCCCTCCCTCCTTTTCTATAACCCACGGTTGCTATAGCAAACGGATTTTTGAATAAACAGAAGTTTCCTGGAGATCAAAGCAAAAATCGCTGTACTGTGCAGGTAACCCTGCCTAGCCAGAGCATTTTGGAAATAGTAAATTTAATCAGCTTAGAGTTTCCTTTCCCTGGCCCACTGTGTGGGTATGTAACTCATACAGCTGGCAGATAGACACCAGCTTTGTACTAGTCTTTGTACTTGCCTTAAAAGTCTTTTGCATTTTCTGTGGGCAGGCCCTGACCTGTTTAGCCAGGGACTTTTTGGATTGGTCCCCCTTTGATATGGATGTTGACTGGAGATTTGGGCATTCCTGAAAATCCTGTAGCATAAATAAATGTTCATTATCCCATGCACTAGACTGCTGGGCTATGTAAAGCATCTGCAACTTTTAATTCTCTTAAGTTGGAAATACCTTTTCTTTAAAACAAACAGAAAAGAGAGCTGATAACAGTGTCAGATTCTCTACAGTTTTCCTTAGCAAAGGGAGGTTATTACAACTTGCAGGGATGTCTTGCAGGGTCAGCAGCCTAAGCCTGGCTGGATGCCTGCAGGATCCTGTTTGCATGAATGCTGGACCAGACCAGGGCTCTCCAGGCTGCTCAGTCCTCTGTCCCCAAGGAATCTAATGGTGATTCGTGTCCCTTTAAAACTTCACTTGGCAGGAGAGCTGCAGTCTGAACTGGCCCTTCCTACTTGGCCTCGTTCTCCTGAAGCTTTGTACAAAACTTCCCCCCAAAGCGCTTGAACAGTTGTTTGCAGCTCGCGAGAGTCGAACTGCGCGTTGTGCTGGAGCGTAGCAGAGACCCAGAAAAACAACCTGATCCCAAACTTTGTTAAACAGCTTGACAGTGTCCTAGAGGAACAACCCTTTCTTTTCTCTTCCTCCTTCCTCCAGCTGCAGAAATGTAAATCCCTTCCAGATATAGCTGTGCCCTGAGACACCCCGTGCTGGGCTGCTGGCTGGGCTGTGCTCCGGTTCCCGTGAGCTGCTGCAGGATAAGTCCCACTGGGCAAACCAGTGTGGGGGTGGTGTTTGCTGGACTGGTTTCTAAATTCCTGCCAGTCCAGAATTTGGGCAGAATGGCAAAACATCCCCAGTAACTTCTGCAGGGTGGGTAGGCGAGGAGCAGATGTGGGCAGACATCTGCATGCATCGGGACAGGGCATTGCTTGGCCCTGGAGGCTTGGAGTGCAGCAGAGATATCACTATGTCCTCTCCCTGTCCTTAGGATCAGCTGGAAGCACATCATTGTGGCCAGAGCTGGAAACTGGAAAAAGTGATGTAGCCCAGTAGTTTTTTTGACACTTCCCTGGGTTTCCAGGGTCAAGCAATTTGCTGTTCAGAGTAGCAGAGTATGGTAATTGATGAAATGGGTGATCAATTCTGCTCTGACACTGTCTTTGCCAGCTGGGATGCTGCAGAGGGCATGTCTGAGTGGCACCCTCCTTACCTCCTCTCCCTGCCACCTGCTGTCTGTCTGTGAAGCAATAAAGCTTTCCTCTGCCTCACTATTCCACAGACTGTTGTCTTTCCCAAAGACATGGAGGTCTAAGTCTTCTTCTGCTGGAAAGCTGGGCAGCAAGTTCTGTGAGACTGATATATATACTCCATCCTGTGAACGTGAGTATTCACACTCCTGGCTAGTCACTGTAAATCCTGTTCTGGGGGTTTCCCTTAAAGCAGGGTTGGAAACTGAGTGATTTTTAACCACCACCAAGAATGACTTATGCAGCAGGCAAATTACCATAACCCAGCTGAGTTCAAGAGTGCTTCTACAGGTAGCAACATGACAACCCAAACTAGAATAGAAGCCTTTGTCTGCCACCCTTTATACAGGATAACATTGCATGAAAAGGTTATTGAAGCAATAATATTGCCTGTGATTACACAGTCTTGTCATCTGAACACCATGGAATGCTTTATAAAAGAGACCTGGTGTCATTATCCCAGCTACAAGAGTGGAGACACAGACAAGAATTTGCCTAAAGTTTACCCAGGAGCCTTGGGAATTAGTCTTATGTGCTGAATCACAGTCCAGGGCTATAACCATGAGGCCATAGTTCTATGTAAAGAAAGCAGCAGACAAGAAGCCTGTAGGCAAATCAGTTTTCAAAGCACTTGAAAACTTTGTTTAGAACTGAATTGCAATAAGCCACATTCCCACTTGGCTGGCTCTCCAGGGGAAATGCTAAGGAACAATGTTTGCATATAAGCGAATATTTATGAACTACCTGTGTATGGGAGACAGTGCCTTGAAACCTAGTTTCAGTCTAAGCCCTGAAACGAGGGATAGCTTGCAGGTTTAGACTTCTTTATTTCAGATATAGCCTGAAAGTTGTCATTTGGGAGGGAGGGAGGGATGTCTTTTTGCAGACCTTATGGCTTGGGGTGCTCTCTATTGACTTCAAAGCCCTCACTGAAACAGTTAAATAGCAGTACTCATCTTGTGTGATGGATCCAGGCACCTTGTGTGTGAATTTGGGGATGGTTAGGACAAATAGTTATTTCTAGGGAGATTCCAGGCAGGAGTGGAAAACTTGTAAAGTCTTTTGCCATCCCTGCCATGAGTTGTCCTCCTGGCCAGGAGAGGCTCTGGGGCTGTGTTGGAACTGCTGACTGTTAAAAAAAGACATCAGGAAGCTTGTCCTGGGTCAAACTCCAGCTCTCACAGCGAGCTTTGCCCTTCTGAAATGCATCATCTATTTTAAGTTGCTGACACAAACTTAGGGCACTTGAGGTTGGTGAATCTTTCCACTGAAGAAGCAACTTGTTCCTTTTAGCTATTTGTATTTGAAATTATTTTCTGAGTTCTGCTTCCCACCCGGTAACAAACGCTCTTCATGAACTGAGTGGCCTCTAAATGCTGATTAAGTTGGTGAGAGAAGGGGATCCCAGTGACAGCCCTCCAGGCAGCAAAGGCTTTGCCCCATGCCTGGGCAGAGAGCCGTGGTCTGGGTGTTTTTTCTGGTTTCTATGGCAAAGAGCAGCTCTGGCCTTCATCCCTCTGTCCCTGCTCTGCAGAGCACGACTTTGGGAGCCCAGAGTGCTTGGAGCCAGTTGTGGTCTGTTCCCTGAAGGGGGGCTCATGAAGAAGTCCATGTGTGCTGCGATTAACCCTTCCTGCAGCACTCAGCATCCCAGGTACCCTGGGTACAGCCATGCCAACCCTCTCTCCTCTGCACCCCAGAGCTGTTTGTGTTCGCTGGCTGCGGGTAGTTTGGGATTCTGGATTTCTGGGATGCTGAAAGTCAGGATGCTGAATTCAAGGGGGTTGGATAGCAGCCCTTGTCAAAAGGAACTCAATGCCCTGTGTAGTTCTAGCAAGGGGAAAGATGCTTTTTGCAACATCAAAACCATTTAGTTAAACTGAAAGGAGTTTTAATTTGTTCTGCCAAAATTTCAGTAGTAATGGGAATATTTCTGCCAACTGTTGGGGGTCATTCAAGGAAATATTTTGTCATCTTAGAATGATTTAGATGTGAGGAACTAGTCCCCTAAGATCAGCAGGGAGCTCTGCATTTCACAAGGAATATGCAGTGCTATCTGACTTTGTTCTCCATGAAGTTTTCCTGCTCTGAAGCTCCATAAGCCTTTGGTTCCTTACTTGCTGCCCTGCATCTTCTTTCTTTCCCCCACTCCTTATGGGGGCCAGACTTTTTTTATTTCAAATATTTTTCTCTGTAGATTATTTTGTTCAGAAAAGGGGGCAGAAGGGTTTATTATATTTAAAGTCTCTGAATAGTGTCCTTGTTTGTAAGGGGGAAATTGGCAAGCCTGGAGCACTCTCTTACAGAAAGCTAATTATTCGCTTCCACCTACAGCATACTTGCCATGTCAGGCAAGCATTTGACATTTGTGCTGCTCTGTGGCAGCAAAGGGCTTCTGGTGGCTTCTGTATTGTTTTATGTGCTCTCCAGTGTGTGCTGAGGGCTGGCTGGGAGGGGAGCATGGAGCTGGTGGTTTTTGCAGATACTTGAGTGTTTGTCCCCTTTTGTGTTGGTGGCACAGTGGCCTCGTGGGGCTCTAGGAATGAGATCAGGAAGGATGCTGTGTATCCTCGGTGTGTAACAGGCTGCTTTCATGTCTTGCCCTGTCTTCAGCCCCCAGCAAACAGCTGGAGCAGCTCAGCCTTGCTTTGAATCAGCCCATCTGGCCTATGAGCTACATTAGTGTAATCTGCTCCCCATTTTCTTACAGCCCTTTGGCATGTGTTGGGTGAAAAGCATTGGGCAGGAGGCTGGTGGGGAAAGTGCCAAGTTAAGTGGGTGTAGGAATGTGATCCACCTCCTCCCTCTGCTCCATAATGTAAACTTAATCCTTGGACTTCAGTCGGAGCAGGGCAGGCTGGCTGAGATAACGGGGAGACTCAACACACTTGCAAACAGAACTGAACTGGTCAGCACAGCCCTTGATTTTAAAGGAGGGAGTGGATCTGACCAAATGGTATTTAAAAGCCAAGGTGGTGCTCCACAAAACCAGCCCCTGTGGTCCTGCACACCTCTGTGCTATGAGGGGGAGAGGGGAGCTGCTCCTGGAAGATCTGATCCGGCGTTGTTTGTCCTGCCTCCTCTTGCTGCAGACAGGACAGTGTAGCTTTGCTGTTAACCACCAGAACTTGGGTTTGATGTCACACAGATGGGGTCAAGGACATGCCCCTTAGCCCTGACTAAACATGGCTTCTGTGCCTAAATATATCTCCGTGTTCTTTCCACCAGGGAGGAACAGCTCTGTCCTCTGGCCTTTGTGTCACTCAGAAGCTGAAGCCTATTCCTCAGTCCTGGGAGGCAGAAATGTGTCTAAAGCTTTTGTTGGAGCCATGAGGATGCTCAGCCCATCAGCCCAAGGGACACAATGGGTTGGAGGGACAGGAGATGGAGCCAAGTGGCTCTTCACTCCATGCTCACGTGTTTGGAGGCACTGGGTGCTGGTGAAAGCCCAAATAGATAAGTAGGGCTGGATATGAGCTGTTCATGGGGAGAGTGCCTGGCCTGCTCATGTGTCTGGGCCACAGGTGGGCTGTGGAGATGGTGCTGGCATCTCAGGGCACATATGGATGTTGTCTGTGTCCCAGGTGGCCCCTCTGTGTGCAGGATTGGACTCTGGCCACAGAGTGGCTCAGGATGGGGTTTGAGGTCTGTATCCGTCATTTATCTGGGCAGGTTTTGGACAAATGACCATCTATGTTCTTTGTGCTATGCTTTGTATTTGCTGCAGCCAGTGTTACTGGATCAGGGTCGTCCCCTCCACGTGATTTGTGCAGATCTTGGCCCCTGCTCCAGGTGCTCCTGACCTTGTCGGAGTCCTCTCACTGCTATGGTAACGTTCAGAGTTGGAGCACAGAGCCAGCTGTTGCCTCTGTCCTTTATTTTCCACATCATCTATATTATGGGGCTTAGCAGTAGTGTGGAAAGGCCACCAGCAAGCTGATGGGTGACATTCATCCTGAAGAACTGGATGGGAAAGCAGGAATTCAGTAGCCAGTGAACCACCACTGTGGGTATTGGGTCGGGAAACTTTCTGCAGTGCTAAAACCAGGACCGAGGGGCTGTAGGAAGATGTTTTCCTGGACTTGCTCAGTCTCCTCTGCCTCTGAGTCAAGACCAAAAGCCCTGGAGACCGTCTGGGCTCTCAGCTTCCCACCGCTCCTGCAGGGCTTGGGAAGGAGCTTGTCTCACCCGTGGTGTGTGATCCAGATGCTGGAGGGGAGACCTGCCTTGCAGTGACTCCTCTGTTGCAGATGGGGAGGTCTAGACCATTTCCTCCTGCTCCTCCTGCCTTGCCCCTACCACCTGCAAGGCCAGGGGAGTCATCCTATGCTATGGGTGCCATGGTGCTGGTGTGGGCTGTGTGAGGAGCCTCCAGGAAACCCAGTCCTGCTCTGGCCTCAGTACACTGAAGGGAGACTCTGTGCCCGTGCCAAAGCCAGGAAATATTTTGAGTGGGTTTGAGCAGTGCACACAGGAGGTCTGTTCTCAGGTGAGGCTCCTCCTGCACTGCCAGGGAGGGGTGTGAGGTCTCCTACCTGTGTTTGCTCCACAGGGGTAGAGGAGCAGGAGGAAGGCACGAGGCTGGGGCTCCTTTCTGGCGGCAGAAGGGCAGTACCAGGTTTCATGGCCAAAGCCTTCACCCTCAGCAGCTGTTGTGCAGGGACCTCAACGAGCTGCCTCTGTGGGTCTGGGGGCTCTCTGAGAGGGACCAACCTGTTCCTGTCTGGCTGCAGGGGCAGCAGCAGGGGCTGACTGAGCCAGGGGAGGGCTCTGAAGCCGCAGAGGCAGCGGCTGTTACTCAATGTGTTCATCTGTTGAAATCCAGGCGGGGGTATGTGCTCTGTGGTTTTCACCCGAGGTGATGCTGCCTATGTGGTGCTGCCTTGGTGGCTTTCTCGCCTCCCAGCCACCAGTTTTGCTGCAGCAGAAGGAGGATCCAGACTTCTCCCTTTGGGCAATCCCCTTATGGAAAAGCTGCTTCTGCTTGCTAAAAAGCAGCTTTGTAAAATTCACTGTAAGGGGGTTTCTTTCCCTCTTCCCTCCTCCCATGCCCTAGCATGAGCAAGGTCAGCATGGCAGCATCTGAGCCCCTCCTGTCGTAGGGCTGAGTAAGCTGGTGGCTCCTAAGTGAGGAGGCTTTGGAAGCAGTGTCCATCGCCTGGATACACTGGGAGGAAGGGTGGGCTTCGGCTCACAGCACTGCTGACTCAGCACATCGACCAGCACACAGCGTGACTGCAGTGACAGGCAGTGTGGGGAATGCACAGCACCTGGAGCATGGAGGTTTTGTAGGTGGGAATCTCTGTAATGGGAGTCCCTGTAACTGTTCTGCACCACCCTCCCCACCCACCCTCACACTGGGGCAGCTCATATCTCTCTGCAGCACCGGGACAGCTGGAGGCAGCCAGGCTCTGGTTCTTTCTCTTTTCCCTTTCACTTTGTTGCATTTTTGCTGAATGCAGAGGATTCCTGTCCCCCACCCCCCTGCCTCTGGATCACGGGAGCTGTTGTTTTTGTTGCATTTCTTCTGCTTTTCCTGTAAGTGGGTGGGCAATGCCAGGAAAGCCCTGCTCTCCCTGCTGCGGGACCAACACAGGCACATCTGCCCTGGCTCCTTCCTCCTGCCTCTTCCTCCCGGCTCTGCTCATGGGGGACAGCCCAGGGACCCACTGTGATCCCCATGCAATGGCAGCACCACACGAAGCAGGATTTAATTCTGATGGTGAGTGTGGCTGGGGCCATCCGTGACACACCTCGCTCCTTCTCCATGCCCCGCTCCATCTTGGAGAACATCAAGATGGAAATTGCTGCGAATGGCAGCAACCCCCCTGGGATCTTTGTGTCAAGTTGACCTTCTGGAGAAAGGGAAGATGGAACAGGTGTGATGGCAGGCAAGGAGGGAACCTGAGAGCATTTCCTTCACTGGCTTCCTCTGTAAATGGAGCACAGTTTACTTTACCAAATTTACTTTTCTTATCTCCCCAGCACCTCTGCGCCAACACAAGGTGGGAGAGCTGGTGGCTGTGCTGGAGGGTGCTTCCTGCTGTGGGTGACAAGGACACCTCTAAGTTGCCCCAAAAACGTGGCAGAGCCACGAGGCTGCACGTGGGCCATGGCGGCAGCCGCAGCAGCAGGATGCTGTGGGTTACCTTCTCCCCAGCAGCGGGCAGCTGCTTCAACAAACAAAATGAAACCCTCTGCTGCAGATTAGGAGAGGAAATTGCTGAAGTACTTCAGTTTTAAAGCAGTTTCTTGGCCAGGCAGGGTGGATCTGGGGGCAGGTGGATGCTGGGGGCCCTGATGCCCAGGGCTGGGTGGGAAGGGTGGGTGGTTACAGTGCTTGGCACACTGTGCACGCACAGTGCTGGGTGCTCTGGAGCACCACTGTGACCCCAAAGTGATTGGGTTCTTAAAAATGCAACTGCACAAGCAGCAAAGTCACAGGAAAAGCCTGCAGGCACCCATCACCTCCAGTGACTTGGGAACAACTGGGCTGCCAGCCAAGGGCTCCTCTGTCCTAAGGGGACCTGGTGGCCTCCCTGTACTCCATGGGAAATGCCTGGCTGCTCAGGGCTGCCACCCCCGAGATGAGCTGCCCCCAGCTTTCCCAGCTGATGGCTTTTGTTTTCCACCCCCTCTCCCTTTCTGACTGGAAGAGGCATTTCTCCAGCACTGCCAAGGGAAGGTTCATGGGCCCCTGCCCTCTGACATGCCAATGGGGTGAGTAAGAGCTGGGCTGAGGGTGCGTCCTCTCCTCTTAATTGGGTTTCAATTGCAAACCCTGTTCAGGGACATAAGCTGTTCCACCCTTGGCGACTGTGCAGTGTTTGGTAAAATTATCTTTCAAGATAAGCCTTTTGTATTTTTTTTTTTAGTGTTATAGAAGGGTCCAGGAGTTCAAACACACTCAAAAGGCAGGACCAGTCCTGCCCAGGGTGGGCGGAGTAAGTAGGGTCTGGGTCCCACCTGGGAGGACCTTGGTACCTGGGCAGGAGACACTGCTCCTGGTTTGTCAGACCCAGATAATGCACTGGGCTCTGACCCATCCTAGGTTTATTGTCTAGGTTGGTGCCCCTCTGGTCCTCAGGTGAAAGTGCTGGAGGGATTCTCCTGGCACAGAGCCCAATCTGCTCTCTTAAGCTGTTAAATCATATAATGCTTTTTCATAACATGTAGTGCTCCCTTGCTCTGGTACAACTTGAAGACCTGTGTCTTTAAGAGCACTTCATTTAAGCCATAGCTGTTTCATACATATGTATGTACATTTATTCTCCTGGGCAACCCCAGGCTCACTGGACTTCACTTCCTCTCCTCCCAGGCAGTCACTTATTACTTAAGCAACCCAGAAAAGTCCCCCTCGCATGCCCTGCTCCCACTTGGGCTTACCAAAATGTTCCCAGATCCTGCTGTGCCTAAAGGCAGGATTAGGATGAGCCATGGGAAAAATCAAGGTCACCAGCAAAACCTTTAACTTGAGTGGACTTTCAGATTTAAGTTTAAATTTAACTTTGCCCACTGCAAAAGTTTCTTGAAAGGGAAAGATTTTGTGGCTTCTGCATGCAGACCTCTTCATTCGTGCTGTTTCATTAAAAGTATAGGAGAAAAGGCACAAAGGTTTTGAGAGGTAGTAAGAGTAGGTTCTTTTCTCTGTCTACAAACCAGCTGCCCAAATCTGCTCCTGTGCAGCTAGAGCATCCCTGTGGAGTTCCTTGGCCGTGGTGTCAGAGCTGGGGGCCCTGTCTATGTGTCTGCAGCTGTCAGTTGGTCATGTTGCTCAGATAGCTCAGAGATGGAGTGAATTTTGGTGTGGTTGTAACTGCCTACAGACTGAAAACTAAAATGTTGATAGTGTGTAATCCCTGGGATTTGTAAGAGCTTTGATGTGGCAGCAGGAGGGAGAGCTCCTGTTGTTGCTGCATGTCCCACCAGCAGCCCGGCGCAGCAGAGGGGCTGGGCAGCCTTTGGCAAGGAAGTCCCAGGATTTCTTGTGTGGAGGAAATAATTATAAACAGGATGTTTGCTCCAGTCCCATTCCAGGCTGCTCGCTGTAGACCTCTCAAGGGGTGCTGGACCCCAAGCAGAAGGAGGAAGAGGAGGTGTGGGTGCTCCCCCCAGTACTAATTACTGTGAAGGAGCAGCTTTTGGGATGTCAGCAGTGGGGCAGAGCCCCCCCTTGGGCCTCATATCTCTGGTTCACAACACCAGAGGAGCTTTTTTGGGACAAGGTGTGTGAAACCACTGTTTTGCAGCACTGCTGTGGCTCCTCAGTGGGCCCCATGCAGGGTCCCAGCTCTGCAGGTCTCCGGGGGATGACGAGGTGTCCGAGCACAGCACAGGGAGCAGCCTGGGGCAGTGTTGGGGGTGAAGGGCAGTTGGCACTGTCACTAGAGCAGTTACTGCTCCAGAGGGGCTAGGGGACACCTCAGTGAAGGAGTAGTCAGCCCATATAGCAAAGCACGTGGAAACAGCCCTAAGAAAAGAGTTAAATGATCTTCCCAACTTGTTTCTCAGTGACAGACTGCCTGCCCCAGGGTGTCAGAGACTATCCCACCATCCCCTTCCCTCCTGTGGGTCTGGGGACGATGCCTGCACAGCCTCTGCCCTCTGTGAGCTTCCTCCATCTCCCAGCTCACACACAGAGATGGCAGTGTCCTGCTGCCACCAAGCCTGCCTTTCTACCTGCTTCAATGGTAAAACGTTTCCCAGGTTGGCCCTGCTCCTGGAAGGAAGCGTGTGTGGAGTGTGATCTATGGGATTGCCAGCTGAGTTTTTTTTAATAGTATTTTCTGTGCTGAAACAAGCTCATTAGTTTTTTGGCTGTTCTGTCTATCTGGCCACACCCATGATTATTCTTTGGCATCTCTGCCCTTGTTGAAAATGCATAATTTTAAGTTTTCCATGTTTCCCATCTTCCCAAAGCCTGAGTTGCAGCTTGCTGTGCCTGCATAAACATACGTGGTCATGCTGGTTCAGATGGGCCAATTCTCCTTATTTTCTCATTGCTAGACTGTGAACCTGAACGAAGTTTTGTGAGGTGAAATGCATCCCACGCAGATTCAGAGTCACGTGTGTTGTGCTTGGCCTTTCCCCATTTAAAAGCTTGATGTGTCTGACCTGAGCACGTTTTGGCTGTGCCAGATGTGACCCTGGTAGGAAACCTCAGCCCAGCATCTGCTTGGGGGGATAGATCACTCACTCTGGGCTGGTCTGGGCTAGTGGCAGCTTGGATGGTTTGGCAGAGGACATGTCCCACAGGTGGGATCATGGTATCGCTGTGCAGAGGTTCCATCAGCAGGGTGGCTGAGCCAGCAGAGGCACATACATCCCCTCACCCTCAAAGGAAGGGAAAGCCCTTGGCCTCCCAGCTGGCAGGTTGTCACCAGTATGAGGCTTGTCTGAGGTTTTTTTCTGGTGCTTTGGGCTCTGAGGAGCCCAGGAAAGGCTGGTGTCTACTGGTGGTGTTAGTATGCTCTGATAAATGTGATGAGGAACACTATAAAAAGTATTGATTGAAATGAGCCTTTTAGACCTGTGCTGGGGTGATGATGGGGCACAGGGCTCCAGTGCAGTCTCTGCCTGGGGGGACCATGAGAGGAGGCAATTCTTGCCTTTCCATTTGCTAGTGAAGCTGCTGGTTCTCTGATTCAAGGTAGTAATTCAAGCAAGAGAAAAAAAGAGTGTAATATGGGCCACTGGTGCGAGGGCTCTGCTGGCCCACTGACATCCCTTCTGCCAAACTCCTGCTTGAATCTGTGTCAGGTGTTCTCCAAGTTTGCAAATGGTTCAAATGTCTTTCCAATTGCTTCTCTGCATCTACCTGTTTTAAATGTTTCACCAGCCCTGGCCTCTGGTATATTCTTCTCCACTTCCTCCAATGGTGCCTGTGTTTATCATCTCAGCATTGTCTTCCTCCCAACTCTTGGACCTGCACTGATTCTTACAGAGCAATTCCAGGTTTCCTGCATCCCAGCGCCTGATTCTGTTCCCCTTCCTCCTCCAAAACAAAGCAGTTGTATTCCAGTGTTGTCCAGATCAATAACAGCCTTTCCCTTGCCCATGTGTAGGAGCTGCAGGACTGAAGGGTTGGGATGTGGCTTTACTGGAGCTGCAGGATTAGGCCATGGGAAAGAGGGAGCTTGAACCTTCTACCCTCAGCTCCCGCTCCAGTGCTTAGAGCTGTGTTGAGTAGCATGACCTCTACTTGAAGGGCTTAGAGAACTGTGCTGGTAAACAAACTGCCTTTGGTTGGCTCAGGCGCTGTCCTCGGAGTAAACTCTGACATTTCACCTCTCCGGTATGTTGCCCTGTGTCACCTCAACAAGGAGAAGAGCTTGTCAGAGAGGTGAAGCATCTCTTGTCCCTTGTAATCCCTGGCTGCTTGAAATTGTAATCTGTTTATCTGAGCAGCCCTGGCTGCCCCGAAGGGGAGCAGGGAACGGGGGCCAGCACTGGGGCAGCTCTGGCTGAGTCTGTGTAGAGGTAAGGGGGAAGGGGACAATGTGGAGGGGATGGCAGGGCACAGGCAAGCAGGTATGTGGGACTGGCAGGACTCTGTGCATGTCCCTGGGAGAAAAACAGCATCAGTCTGGTGAATGTACTCACCCTCTTTATTGACAGTTTCCTCTCAAATGGTTCAAAATCAAGGGAGCAATGAACTACTGAGCAATGTGGGGAAACAAAAATAGTTAAAAAAAAACACCCTAAAGACACGACAGCCCTCCCCATCCCTCATTTGCCAGAGAAAATCCTGCCTGATTTCTCCCAGCCACGTCAGCTCCCAGCTATGACAGCTATCTCATCCTTTTGGCAGGGCTGCTCGGTGGAGCAGCCCCGGCTCCAAAATGCACCGGGAAGAGGTGTAAACAGAGAGGAAGGTGGAAATACTGAAGTCGGCTGCTTGGGGTGGCTGCTCGGGGTGGGTGTCCAGGTACAGGGCTGCTGGGGGTGTTCTGACCCCAGGGCTTGAGCGATCCTTGGTGCTGGGAGTGCCCAAGGGATGTGTCCTGGGGAGCTCCAAAGCCTCTGCACCCACGGGTGGTGTTGAGGGGCAGCTTTGCCGTGCAGGGAAGCAAATCACACGGTTATGTCTCCTCTTCCCTGCCCGGTGGCTTTTCTCGGTGAGACACAGACCTGACTTTAACTCCTCTCTCTTTGTTCCCCCAGATCATGATTGAGTTCTGCCCGGGCGGGGCGGTGGATGCCACCATGCTGGGTGAGTGCAGCGCCGGTGCCGGGCTCTACTCCGTGCCCAGGGCGATGCCTGAAGGCATTTCCAGCCTTCTGGCTCGTTCCCAGGGGCAGCCTTCAGACAGATGGCAGGCGTGGGTGCCCCAGCTCCTCCACCTGCCCTTTCTCTCCCATGAGTTTGCCTATTTTCATACCCGGAGCAGAAGGTGTGGCAGCCCTGGGGTATTTTTTGAGCTACCTTAATGTCCTTTTGTGATTTAAATGCTGCTGGGATCAGCAGATCACAAGGCATGGGGAGAAGGAAGAGTCTGGCTGGAGGGGAAAGATGATTTTAAATATTTATCTGTTGGGGGCATTGGGTGCTTGGGATCCTGTTCCCACAGCTTCCTGAGAAGGGCAGCAGGGCTGAGATGTTTAATCTGGGTGTCTGTCATGATGAATATCCCAAGATCTTTTTGCTGACTTCTCCGTATGGTATCAGTCATCTCATGAAGCAGCGAGCACCTAATAAACTGCAGTTTGCAGTAATCCCAGGAATCTTTCAGTTTTTAACTCTTCCTTTCCACACACAGGGAGCTGCTGGGACCAGTAGTGTGTGGGTGTACCCCAAAACAGCCCTGGCTGGTGCTACAGCCCCCCTATGCCAGGCCTGTATGGACCCCGGGGGGGGGAGGGTTGACGTCCCTTTTGCGTGGAGAATGGGATGCTCTGACATCTTGTCTGGAGCCCCTGGGACAGACCCATGTCTCCCTAGGGGTTACTCCCTTTCAGCCCTGATATTTCCAAAGGCCTTGCTTTCTATTTATCTCCAGTAGGCAAATTTGTCATCTTTGATTCAGCCCTTAAACCTTGGCCCTCCTTTAGGGAACTTCTTTAAAGCAGGTCCAAATCACTACATGAAAAAGTACATTTTCCAAAGTGATGGAGAAATTATGCCTTCCTCACAGAAAACCTCAACAGGGTTTTTTTTACCCATCTCCTGGGACATGAAAATCCCCCTGAGCACTGGTGGGTCTGTGGCTGTGGCAGTCAGTCTGTGGAGGACCTGGGAAGGGGCAACATAGGAAACCATGAGCAAGTGGGCTGGCTATAGCACTGTCACCCCCAAGGGAGGGACAGGAGGAGCTGTGAGCTGGAGCTTAGGAATGTTCCCAGCATTAGTAAATTCAGAGTTGCTGAATGCTGCCTGTTCTATCTCCCCATCCCCACCAGCAACTGGTGTTTTCCCGTTTAAATCTTTTGTACAAAACCTGTGGCCCACTGCACCTTGCTTTTGCCAGATGCTCCAGGGAAAATGAAAATAATCAGCTTCCCCCAGAGGAAGGGAGATCTTGGTGAGGAAGAGGAGGAACAAAGTGGCTGACCCAGCATCCCCCAGCCTGTGGCTGAGATCCTCACTCTCAGTCTGTTGCAGTTGCTGGGGTCCCTCCCTCAGCCCCCATCGTGGCCATGCAGTTTGGCAGTTGATGCTGTCTAAGGCTGGATCTGCTCTGCCTCAGCCTCAGAGCTGCTGGAGGAGGGATCTGCAGTGCAAAGGGCTTGCAGAGGGAGGGAGGGAAGCTCAGGAGATGCTAACCATCTGGAAGTTTGATGGTTTGCAGAGCTGTCGCCTTGGAAAGCGGTCTCAGATGGTGGAGGTGGCCCAGCAGAGCTCAGCAGGGAGGTCACACCAGTGATTGCATGTCCCTTCAAGCATCAGAAATAGAATCAGAGAATCACAGAATATCCTGAGTCGGAAGGGACCCACTAGGATCATCAAAATCCAGCTTCTGACCCTGCATAGGACAGTCCCAAGAATCCCACCACGTGCCTGAGAGCGTTGTCCAAACTCTCCCTGAACTCTGGGACAGACAGCAGGGTATGAACTGGTGCAATGGTACCCAGGGCTACCCAAAAAACCAGCTCAGAGCAGTGGGTAGGGACAACCCTACCCTTTCCTTTGGGAAGTGGCATGTCCCTCATGGGGTATAGGGGGGTAGAGTGCATCTCCATGGCAGGGATAGCTCCCTGGGGAACGAGAGCATGGCTTTGTATGGAGCTCCTGGGTGTTCATGCCTGCGTTTGACCCTGCTGCCTGCAGCCAAGTTCATCTCCCTCCTCTCTACAGCAGCTGGGCAAGATCCAACTTGTGTGCAGGGACTTGTTTCCCAAACTGTCAGGGAACTTGTAGTTCAGACCCCCATCACAGGCACGCCTGGTTCCCCCTCTTTGTCCCCCTTATCCTCTGTTCCAGAGCCAAATGCCCCAGCTGTACATTCCCAGAAGGGAGCTATAAACCAGCAACTCCAAGAGTTGGGCATTCTGCTGCAAGTGCTGGCTTAGGGAATAAATTACCTTAACAAGCTGATTTGCATTGTCTCCTGCTGCTCTGACACATGGACAGTGGTTTTTCAATGGTCTGCTGGGTAACCTGTGCCTTGCTGCTGCTCAGGTGGAGCATCGTTCTCTCCCTGTCCCGTTTAACATCCCTCTCCCTCCCCGCAGAGCTGGACCGGGGCCTGACTGAGCCTCAGATCCAAGTGATTTGCCGCCAGATGTTGGAAGCCCTCCATTACCTCCACAGCAAAAAGATCATCCACCGGGACCTGAAGGCTGGGAATGTGCTCCTCACCCAGGATGGGGACATCAAGCTTGGTGAGCTGCCCAGCAGGCGCTTGCTTGGCCAAGCTCCCCTGAGAGAGCAACTGTGGGTGATGGTGCTGCCTGGGGCCGTTCCGTGCTGCACCCAGGACAGCCACATGCTGCTGGAGCTGGATTGTAGTGTTTGGCTATGCCTGAGTGGGAGGGGATCGAGGGATGCTGTCCTGCCTATGGGACACCACTGCTTGTCTGCTGGCTGAGAGGTGCAGGCAGGAGGATGGGAAGACTTTGTTCCACGGGAGGCAAAATGTACCGAGGCTCCCCAAGCCACAGCCATGCTCAGGCCCTCCTCGATGGATTTTTATTGCATGAATTTTTTTTAATCCCTCTTTGAACTTGATTTTTGTGCTTTTTGGCCTGCTGAGCATCCTGTGCAGGGTGCCAGTTGGCAGGGCTGGGAGCTGGAAGAATTCCTCTTATCTGCAGAGCAGGTTTGGTGGTGACAGGGTGAGTTTTGCCAAAGGGTTGCTTTGCCAACTCACTATGGGTTTGAGTTAAATTGGCATCCAGCAACCTGCTGGGGAATGAGAAAGTAAATTTGTCTATATGAACTGGTCAGAAAGGTGCAGATCTCTGCTGGATTCTCCTGAGGGGTGCCAGCAGCTGTTGGGTATTCTTGGGTTGTGTCTGTGGGTGCAGATGGAGACCAGCCAGACTGGGAATAGAGAAACCTTCCTGTGACCATGTACTTCACTGTAGTAACACTACTGGCTTGTGCCAAGTGTGGCCCACAGTCAGGGACACCCTGAGCTCAGGGTGCAGATGGGTAACATCTCCTCCAGCTGTTATCAGGGCTGTCTCAGAGAGCAAACTCACCTGGAGTGGGCTCGGTACATTTTACAGGTCTTCCTGATTTGATTTGGGTTGGGTTGGCTTCAGCAGCTCTCTGCAGAAGGGACAAAATCAGGGAGAGGCATCATGCAGTGGCTGCTGTGCACAGGACTGAAGGGAAAGAAGGAATGTAACAGTGCTTTGGGTTTTCTGGTGTAAAATGAGACTTTTTGCCATGAAATAGCAGTTCTGAAAGTATCTGCTTTTGTTTGCAGAAAAGATCTTGACTTCCTTCTGGATGTGTAAGGTTTGGCAGGGGTGGCTTGTCATGTCTCTGTCTTATGGTACATAGGAGAGGAAGGTCCTGGGGTTCACGTACCCAAAACCAAATTTGATTTCTGATGCTCAGTTGAGGGGGCACAGCATGTTGTATCGTGTTCTTGCCTCAAATAAATGTTTGCTTTTCAATCTGCATTTCAGCCAAGTGTGCTAATTCAGAGGGGTCTTTTAGTTTTCCTACAGCATCTAATGTTACTGCTCTTTGCAGCTGACTTTGGAGTGTCTGCCAAAAACATGAAAACCTTGCAGAAGCGAGACTCTTTCATTGGGACCCCTTACTGGTGAGTGACCTGCTTGTTATGAACCTTGAGTCCGTGAGGGGCTTCACTCCTCTGAAAATCAGGCTTGCCAGAAGTGAGGATCTCGTGGCCTTTGGGATATGTTGGTGCCTTACCATGGGTGGGAGGATTTTTACAAGGAGCCATGGCTGCAATATCTGCATGTGCAAGAGTTTTCCTTGCCTGAATGGAGCTGTGAGCAGCCTCGGTGGTGTGGGAGCACTGCGTGGTGTCACGGTGGCCTGGGCCGGCCGAGGCTTGACAGAGCAAAGGGACACGCGTGTGCTCGTGTGTGTGCTCTCCCTGCTCCCCCACCTCAGGGGCTGGGGTGGGCTTTGGAGCGACTCCAAGCACATGGGAACGACTCCTCGCTCCAGAAACACGATCTCTAAATCACCCGACTTGCTGAGGGAATGGAATCGTGAGGATTAATTTATTGTCTGAAGCAACATCCGCGCCAGATGTCAATGGCCTGGGGGTTTCCATGGGCTGTCTCCGTGTCTGTGGAAGAGGGAGGGAGGGGGTTGGACCCCTTAGAAAAGATGCTGCTGCTTCTGAAACCTGGAACTAGGAGGAAAGGCTGTTTTTATGTGATGCTGTGGATTATTTAAAGTCTTTAATTGCTGCTGCAAGGCTCACACTGTGCGGCAGTGGTGTCATCCCTCCCCATCCCTGCTCCTTGCTCTGCCCCTTGCAGGATGGCCCCGGAGGTGGTGATGTGTGAGACCATGAAGGACACTCCGTACGACTACAAGGCAGACATCTGGTCCCTGGGGATCACACTGATTGAAATGGCCCAGATTGAGCCACCCCACCACGAGCTCAACCCCATGAGAGTCCTGCTGAAGATCGCCAAGTCCGACCCCCCCACGCTCAGCTGCCCTTCCAAATGGTGAGGCATTTGGGCCAGCAGAATGCAGGTTTCCCAACTTAAAGAGAGGAAAAAAACCCAGTCATTTTTAGCAGTTTTGTTTAATTTGAGAGCCCAATGTAGAATTCCAGCTGTATTTTAGGTCCAGCTGTGTGTTAGGGGCTCCGAAGGCACTGCTGGCTGAGGGGAGACTCTCAGACTGTGCTGACAGCATGCAGGCAGCACGGGGGGAGCTGCTGCTTACCCACAGGTCCCCCTGACTTGAGGGGTGATCCCTTGGCTGTTTTCAAAACCTCCCATGTGTATGAAAGGCAGATTTTTCTCTAAACTTGGAGATGGCTAAGAGCTCCAGAATTTCTGGAAAGCCACTTCTGCATTTAAAAGTAAACCAATCAGTTAGTTTTAATTTATTTATTTTTAAATCATTATAAAACCTGCTGTGTGATAGCCAGTAACAAAATACTGGGAGAGCACTGGAGTCACAAGTGTTGTCACAGCAGTGCAGGCAGGACCCCACCACTTCCTCTGGAGTTTCCTCTGGAGCTGCTCCGAAGCCAGAAGCAGATCAGGGACATGCTCTGGATCTCAGAGCTGTGCTTTGCAGGCTGAGGGTGCCCTCCTATGGGGTTCCTGGTCCTTCACAGCCATCGTTTCCCAGTGTGGCTGTGGGGATGACTCCTGGAACATCCTTGTCCACAAGCAGCTCCAGCCACAGGCTCCCTTTGGAGAGTACCTGCTGGTGTCCTCTCCTGCCTCTGCCTTGGCCCTGGGGAACAGTGGCTGGGGCTCAGTCCCCACCATCTGTTGCCATCATAGGTAAGGCAAAATCTAGTCTCTCACTTGGCCACTTTGATGATTTGCTTACAAATAATCAGGATAACTGAACATTGGGTTTCCCATGGGAGTGCAGAGGGAATTACGGAGAGCTGCAAGCTGGGACATAATCTGGAAGAAGGATCAAGCAGAACCCTGTGGCATTCAAGGCCTTTCTCCCTCCTAAGCTTCTCACCAACAACTGTGTTTTCAGGTCCCTGGAGTTTAGAGACTTCCTGAAGAAGGCACTGGACAAGAACCCAGAGACCCGGCCCAGTGCTGCCCAGCTGCTGGAGGTAGGAACTGGCACCAGCCCCTGGGCTGGATCTGTGGCCCCAGACTGGTTTCAGATTATTTTTGTCTTGTTTAGAAAGTTCATAGTACTTTTTAGCCACTAGAAAGGTTCAGCAATGTTTTTCCCCTTGGAGTGAACTGCAGAGCCCCTATGGACAGCAGCTGGAATAGAAATGGTTCCCGTTGCCTAAGAACATCCATCTGGCAGCCAGCTTGGATGATACCTGATTATCCCAAATTTAAATTCAACTCCTGTCTTTTCCTCCTGTCCCTTTTCAAAATAATAGCAAAAACCTGGAAGGTGCTGTTCTGTGCTGACTGCAGCTCTCTCACCCTGCAGCACTGTCTGCACACTCCCATCCATGCTGGAGTCCCTGAGAGACCTGAGGGACTCCACAGCCTTTTGCTGAAGCTCAACACAAACACCCCGCTGTGTGCACTGAATGATTCTAGCCTGAATTCAATTAAACCTTCCCCCAGGCTCTGTTTGCACCCAGGGATCCTGCAGACTGGCTCTTGCCCTGCTCCTGCTGGCATTCTGCGGGCTCAGATGCTGTGTGGGGAGGGGGAACGTCCCCTTGTTTAAATTCAGCTGGTGCTTTTGTGGGGGAGATGTTGACATAAAGCAGCCTTGCAGAGCACCAGGCTCTGAGCATCTGTGTGCAGAGTGTGTGTTTAACCTCAGCACCATGTTCTCTCTTGTTCTCCCTTGTGCCTGTCTGTAAATTCTTCTGGGGGGTTAAGCCCGGTGACACTGGAAAGAACCACATCCTCAGGTGGTTGCAGTTGTTTTACAGCAAGAGGTGGTTCGTGCCCGAACTGTCACTTGGCCACGAGCTCACAAGGTCTGGTTTTGGTCGCCTTACACACGTGCACTGTTCTTGCTTTTCAGCATCCCTTCGTCAGCAAGGTGACCAGCAACCGGGCCCTGCGCGAGCTGGTGGCCGAGGCCAAGGCTGAGGTGATGGAAGAGATTGAGGAGAGTCGGGATGAAGCAGAAGAGGATGACTCATCGGAGTCTGCCTCGGTGAGCACTTCTGGCATCGTGCTGGCAGGTTTGCCAGTGTGGCTGTGGTGGGAGAAAGGGCTCAGCAGGCTGAGTTTACAGCTGTTCTGAGCCCCATCAGGTGGAGGCAAAATGGTTGCTTGGCCAGGGAGGGGCTGTTTTTCAGTGGCTGCCAAGGGCATGGAGAAACAATGATACCGTGGGTGACCCAGTGCCCGCTCACAGGAGGGGCTTAAAAAAAAAAAAAAAGAAAAATAGGCCTGATAGAGGCTGGAGAAGCTGGACAAATCTGCCCCTGAGCTGACCTCTTTGAAGAGGACATCTCAAAGCTGCCTGGGTAGCCTTGCTGGGGGAACATGCCTCGACCTCCCTCCTCTGTGGCAAAGGGTGGTGATTAGTCCCTGGTGGAGTTAGCCATGGGGAAAAAAAGTGCTTGATATGCAAACCCCTAGGCTGCTTCTTCAGAACATGCAGATTCTGGAGTTTTTTCACCGTGCTTTTTCCTTCCAGATAGTGTCCACAGTCCTTGGGGCCACAAACCTGGAGAAAGTAGTATCTCAGGGCAGATGTCCTAAAAGGGAAGATTTCCTCCCAATAACTCTTTAGCTGCGAGTGGCTTTGGTCTGAAGTGTAGGGACTTAGAGCCCTTGCAATTGTGTTAACATCTTCCCTTCCCTGTCTTTCCAGCCCCCTGGTAAGCACAAGCGGGACCCCTCTGAGGTGAGTCAGCTGAGTTTTGATGGGGAGAAGCCTCCAGACTCTTCCTTGCCCAAAGCAGTGAACGGGTCTGTGGGGATTGGCAAGAACACCACAGATGGACAGAGCGATAAAGTCTCAGACGAAGGGATAAGTAATGACAATGACAAATTGGAGAGCAATCACTCCACAAAAACCCCCGCCAGCTCTGCCGCCTCAGCCACCCAGGACAAGCCAGACATCATCTTGCAGCCTGGACATTTGGATAACTCAACGGAGGGGAACAAGCAGCCCAGGGCAGGCAGCAAGGAGCGGAAGAGCATTGGGGAGCGACCGGAGAGCAGCCACCTGGAGAACTTCACAGAGGAGAAACTCGCCAACGGGAGCTTGGATCCCCCGGCTCCGCTACCTGGCAGCCGGTCCAAAGGGGACTCGGATTCTGGCAGCACTTCAGCCTCTGAAAGCATGGACCTCACCATCTCCTTGTCTGCTGACCTGTCCCTCAACAGGGAAAGTGGCTCCATCTCCCTGAAGGTGAGAATGGTGGGCAGGGGGTGTTGGAGAACACGGGGCTAACAGGGAGGGAGGAAGGCCTTCTCTAGAAAAGCCTTCAGCAGTGTGTTTTCCCTGTCTGTGAATTCACTGTCCCAGCTGGGCTCAGGCCAGCACAGCAGATACTGCTGGGTGAAGCTGTGCCATGGGGACATGGCATGTCCTCAAGTGAAGGAGAAGCTCTTGGTGGAGCTGCTGCAGGTTTATGTGTCCTCTTCTGCCCTAGGTCAGTGAAATCTAATGGAAGTCTGATGTTTTGTAGCTATTTTGGGGCCCTGGGAAGTGTGAAATAACCATGCCACTCTCCTAACTGTGTATGACTATGCAAGTGTGAAATCCCAAATGTGATTTCCTGAACTTTATCCATAGCCATCACTCTGCTGCTCTTTCCTAGAACACCTGGCCCCAGGAGAAAGTTCATTTGGGCTTGTGCCGCTCTCAGTTTTTCCAACCTGCCATACATCTGGCCTGGTTTGTGTCAGCAGTGACTTGCACAGAGACCTCCCAGGCTTCTTGGCTTTTACTAAAGCTTTCTGGAGGCTGGGAATGCTTGTGAGCCAGAGCTGGCCAGGTCAGCATGGCTTAGAGGAGGAGGAGAAATAACTAGAATGGTATTTGCTGAGCTTCAGGAGAAGAAATGCTGTGACTTAAGGGGGCAGAGTGATGTGTTGCACAAGATCTTTATCAAATTGCCTGCATGAGTGATGGCTTCCCGGCACAGAAACGTGCTGGGAAACCACTCTCAGCAAAACATTCCTCCCCTCCTGCCTCCTGCTGTGACCACGAGAGCCAACATCCTCCTCAGGAGCCTGCAATCAGTGTGGTTCCCTGATGACAGAAACATGATGCTCTTGCATATCAATTTACCCCTTTCCCAGGACACCTGGTCTCCTTGGGGCCAGCCAAAGAGGAATACAATGCCACACATGGAATTGTTCTCCCCAGTTGGTCCCACAGAAGGGGAAAAGAGTCTTTTGGGTTTTACAGGGAGTAAGCCATGAAGAGGCTTAGATCTTGTTAGATCATGGTTTAGCTGGACACGGTGAGAAAGGGTCTTTGGGTGCTGGGTTGTGTCTCTTCCAGGTCAGGTTTCTGCAAGGTGGTAGCAAGGCTGTGCAGCTTGAATCTCCAAATGGGCCGATGATTTGTGCTCCATGTGGTTTCCTTGTGTGTGTTCTTCATGAACAAATGGCATCAAAATTGCTCTGAGGCTTCCAGCTGTTGCACCCCATGCAACAAGCCAGGGAGCTCCTTCATGGCCTCCTCCTTTCCCCTCCTTGCCAAACTCAGGATTCCCGGATGCACAAGAAGACGCTGAAACGCACCCGCAAGTTCGTTGTGGATGGAGTAGAGGTGAGTGTCACCACCTCGAAGATCATCAGTGAGGATGAGAAGAAGGATGAAGAAATGAGATTTCTCAGGCAAGTGGGTCACTGGGATGGAGGGCAGGGCAGGGCACTGAGACAGGATAGGGTTTTCTTCCCTACAAGCTAATCCAGGAATGACCTGAAGTGCTCTCATTTCCCATCTTCATTCCACTTGGACAGCACAGCTGTCCAGTGTGGACATCACTTCCTTTAGCTTTTCCTTGGCTGGCACAGGGCTTGCTGTACCACTAAGCTGAGCTCTGTTTGCATGTAGGGGAAAAGTGCAGCAAGACTGTGACAAGGGAAGCTTGTGCTGTGGCTGGCTCTGTCCTTTGGGGATGACTGAATGTGTTCTCAGGGCTGGAGATGCCTGGCTTAATGGAAATAAGAACAGAAATCTTCTCAAGATGCTCCTCTTCCTTTTGTTCATGTACCTCCTCAGACTTCATTAACAGAAAGGCCAAGGGAGTTGTAAACTCCTCGAGCATCATTTAATATTCATGGGTGTATCCTCCCTGCTTAAACCTTTATGACTCCTTCGCAGATCTTGCAGCTTTCAAACCTCCATGACCTATTCTAAAAAAGAGGAACTGCTGTTTCTAGCACTGAAATTAAAAGGTCCTTAAAATAATTAAAATACAAATTGTTTTGTTTGATACTCTATTCTAGGCTCCATTGTGTTGCTCTCAGGGATTCCCCGAGAGTATAATTTGTCCCAAGCACTTTGTGTCCCTGTGGCAACCTTATTCCTAGGCCCCAATATCAGATCTATGCAGAAGCTCATAAGCTATTAATTTTTGTGTGAGAAGTGCATGTAACCCCAATAAAACAAGGGGAATATGTGTACTAGCATACAGAGAATTTCCAGGTACACCTTTCATGGAATCGTGGAACCACGGAATGGTTTGGGTTGGAAGGGACCTTCAAGATCATCTCATTCCACCCCCTGCCATGGGCAGGGACACCTTCCACTACACCAGGCTGCTCCAAGCACTGTCCTGGCCTTGAACATTTCCAGGGATGGGGCAGCCACAGCTTCTCTGAGCAACCTGTGCCAGGGCCTTTTCTTGTTTCATGGTCTCGTTTTGAAAGAAATGGTGCCAAAGTGTTCTTCCCAGCAGGGCCCCTGGGGAGGGTTGTACTCAGTGTGTGGGGTTAATGCACAGCAGTGGAAGTCATGATGAGGATCCTGCATGGGAGAACTCCTGCTGCTGCTCCATTTGCCATCAGTGATTTCCAGCTGGATCAGGCACAGACATGGCAAATGGGCTCAAACACAACCCTCTGAGCACAGGCTGCCTTTTACTGAGTGTGAAGCTGGATGAGAGGAGTGATGCAATGTTATGATGGATAGGTCAGAAATTGGGAAAACCACTCTTTCTGCCACCCAGGTGTGAGCCAGAACTGATGCAGAGCATAGGTGCCAGGCCAGAGCAGCACCAGCTTGGCCTCAGCTTTGCTTTGAAAATCAGAGTCCTAACCCAGCTGGCAGAATGGGTATTTTGGGTGCTGGTTGGGGTAGCAGTGACTGCAGAATCACCTTAGGAGCTTTGACAGGGCTTGTTTGAGAAGCTGTGAGTGCTAATAGGCCTTACCTGTGAAAGCTGATGGTTTTCCCAGCAGTTCCCATAATTAGCATCCTGCTTCCTCACGGCGTCACAGAGCCTGGGAGCATATCAGTCAGGTGGCACTTACCTCCTGCCTGTGCTCAAAGCAAGTGGCAGGATGGCTGCTGTAGTACTGTAGTGCAGTGGCCTTTTATTCTGCCATCTCTGCTCACCCACATGCCTCTGCACTTGTCTGACTCTGTATTTTTCTCTCTCCCTCCATTTTAACCCTCTGCAGGCGCCAGGAGCTGCGGGAGCTGCGTCTCCTTCAGAAGGAGGAGCACCGAAACCAGGCCCAGCTCAACAACAAACACCAGCTGCAGCTGGAGCAGATGCTCCGGCGCTTCGAGCAAGAAATGATGGTACATGGGCAGGGGAAGCTCCTGGGAATAAGCTGGTTTGACTTCTCTGCAGGTGCCCTACAAAACCCCACAGAGGGTGATGCTCCCTGGCTTGCAACGACCTTGGGGTATCACATCCAGAGGGAGCAAAAATGTCAAGGAACCCCTTTGGGATGTGAGGCATGGGATGGCTCTGTGGAGGATGGAGGCTTTTGTGGGCATTGAGCACAAGCATTCTGCAGCTTGGGAAGCGCTGATGGCCTTTGCCTGGTGGGGTGTTGCAGGGGGAAGGATTGTTCTGGACTTCCCCTCTTTATTGACCTTTTCTTGTATGTCTTTTCATGGCTACTGTAAGAAATAGTTTATAGTCCTGTTGTATTCCATGGGGAAAAATCCTTTAAATGAGAAAGCAATGTGGCCAACATGTGACAGCAGGAAATCTGGCAGGCCTATGAGTGTAAATTGAATAAAGATAAACCGGGCTCACAAACTCAGTCCCTTCATGGCCAGCTTCTGTTGAAGTACACAGAATAGTTTGGGTTGGAAGGGACCTTCAAGATCATCTCGTTCCAACCTCCCTGCCATGGGCAGGGACACCTTCCACTAGAACAGGTTGCTGCAAACTCCGTCCAACCTGGCCTTGAACACTTCCAGGGATGGGGCAGCCACAGCTTCTCTGGGCAACCTGTGCTAGGGCCTTACCACCCTCACAGGGAAGAGTTTCTTCCATATATCTAACCTAGATTTCCCCACTTGCAGGGAAGCCCCTTTAAAAGATGGCTCAGGAAAGCTTTAAATACCCCTTTATTAATCCACCCTGCGTGTGTTCCTGGAAGCCCCATCCCCTCATGGAAGGCTGGGAGCCCTCACTTATTCCTGGGCTTTGTTGTATTTCTACAGTCTTGATGTGCCATATCTGTGAATGCCCATCTTGGCAAGTCACTTTTCATTTGTGGGATTTATTCACCATGCAATGTGCTGTGCAACACCCCCAAACCTGCTTCCTTTGCTCTTTCCGCGGGGCAACCTGCTCTTGACTCCTGGGTGGTCCATCCCTGCGAGCTGCAGGCAGGGAGAGATTGGACACAAGGACACTGTTGGAGCACAGAGCCTCAAACTTGGAAATCCTTACCTGCAGAGAAAGAGCTGTTCTACTTGAGCCAATATTTGCCCAGACCTTGGGTCCCAGTGGGATATTGTAAATCAGGACGTAAAGCAGGAGAAAGGCTTGAAGTGTATCAGTGCCAGAACAAGTTAAAAAATCAGTTAAAGTGCTGATGCTAGAGCTGGCTCTGCCCTGTGTGCTTTGTGGGATGTTAGCTGAAAATTTCCCTCCTCTCTGTTTAGTAAAGAAGCTCAATGGCTCAATCCAAGCGAGGACAGTCCCCCACTCCTTTCTTTTTTTCTTTTCACTTCTTTTTATTTTTTAACTTCTGGAAGGAAACAAAGTGGAGAGGAGGCTGAAGTTGACCTCTGTTTCCTTTGTTCCCTTCCCATACAGGCAAAGAAGAAGTTCTATGACACAGAACTGGAAAACCTGGAACGGCAGCAGAAGCAGCAGATTGAGAAGATGGAACAAGATCACTCCCTGCGCCGGAGGGAGGAGGCCAAGCGCATTCGCCTGGAGCAGGAGCGGGACCATGTCAAATTTCTGGAGCAGCTGAAGCAGATGAAGAAGGAGGTAAAAATAGGGATAGGAGGGAGGAAAGCTGGTTTCCTGCATTTCTTTCTTCCAGGAAAGCTTCAGCATTTCTCCATGGCACAGCTTGAGAGGGAAGCAGTTGTTGGTGTTTTAGGTGGGGTTGTTCTTAGCCTAGAATTACCTGCAGATAAATCTCATTTCCCTCCCCGAAGGTCAAGAACGAGGTTGAGAAGCTGCCACGGCAACAGCGCAAAGGGAACATGAAGGCGAAGATGGATGACTTCACCCAGAAAAAACAAACCATGGTAAGGCTGAGAGAAAATTGCCACAACTCCAAGACTGGGAAGTGCATAGTAGACAGAAGCATCCTTCCTCCCTGGGGAACTGGCAGCTTCTAAAACACCACCAGATGCTTTTCAAGTTGCAGCAGACGGAGGGCTCATGGTGGTACCGCTGGTTTCTTCCAGGAACAGGAGTTCTTGGCCAAGCAGAAGGAGGACCTGGAGCAGGCCATGAAAAATATAACTGCCCAGAACAAAAGGGAGATCTGCGACAAGGAACGCGAGTGCCTGAACAAAAAGCAGCAGCTCATGAGAGGTGGGTGGCAAAGGCTGTAAAGGAGGAAAGGGAATGCTGTAACCATGGGTTTATCCAACGCTGGCTCTTCCCACGCAGCAGATGCTGTGACAGAGTTGCAAGCTGGCAGGATGGGATTTAGAAAAAAACAGCCTTGCCAGATCCTGTCTAAATGTTTAACAATAATAATACTTAGTGCTTGCATCTTCAAAATATGAACCAATTAGGCTTCATAATTGAAAGAAATTACTCTCCAATATGGTTCGTAACCAATTTCTCATGGAAAACAGGAGGTGAATGATCACCCCCCACATCTGTTGCACTGCTCGTGTGTAGGGATCTCTTGAGCTTGGGATGCTTTGTGTGACCAAGCTGAGGATCCAGGGTGGGTTGTCTCCTAACCCTCCTCCTTTCCACAGATCGGGAGGCCTGCATCTGGGATCTTGAAGAGCGTCAGCAACAGGAGAAGCACCAGCTTGTCAAGCAGCAGCTGAAGGACCAGTATTTCCTCCAGAGGCATGAGCTGCTCCGGAAGCATGAGAAGGTGAAGACTTAGCACCTTCCTACACTGGTGCGGGTCAACAAAGCATCTGAGTGTTCCTGGGTGTTTCCCTTGAGGCTGTAAGTGAGTAAGGGTGGGTTAGGAGTTGAGGGACTTGGTCATTATTAGTGAAAAGGGACCAGAACAATGCTCGTGTCAGCCGCCTTTCCTGGGACATGTATTCTGTGCTGCGTGCGTTTAATGTGCGTAAAATGCTGCGTGCTGTGAATTTTGGGGGCTTTTCTGGAAATCTGTCACTGTCTGGTATTTGGCATGGTTGATTCCCAGAGCAGTGAGTGAAGACTGGCATGTTCCTTTCAGCACTCTTCTCCTTTGCTTTCACAGCATGTTCAGTAGCTGCCTTCACCTCTTGTGGAGCTGTCAGTCACCAGCCACTTCCATGGTACTCCCAAATCTACTCTCTTGGCTCTCTCTCTTCTCCTCAGCACTTTCTTGTTGAGATGTCCCGAGATGTCCCTCCTCCTCTGATACTTGTCTCCCTGCAGGAAAGGGAGCAAATGCAGCGATACAACCAGCGCATGTTAGAGCAGCTGAAAATTAGGCAGCAGCAGGAGAAAGCCCGGCTCCCCAAAATCCAGCGGAGCGAAGGGAAGACACGCATGGCCATGTACAAGAAGAGCCTTCACATCCACTCCAGTGGGAGTGCATCCGAGCAGCGGGAGAAGATAAAACAGGTCAGGTCTTGCAAAGGGCACCAGAGTTGAGGTTTGGCTTGGGGGTGAAGTACTTCACTGGCCTGTTGGTGGAAAGGAGGTTGGAAAAATGCAACTATTCCTACTTCTAATCCACTTCAGGATGTCAGATGTCTTTGCATTTGGGGCATCAGGTGTGGTTTTCAGCACTGTTTCCACTGTGACTGGTGTTGGGAACATCCTCAGGGCTTTTCCTTCCTTCCTATATAATAGTGTGAGCTGGCCAGTCTCTTAAGCAGCTTCAGAGACCAGAGCAACTCTTTCAAATGGGCACCTGCTTTTCTCTCTTCTAGTTTGCTCTTCAGGAAGAGAAGAGGCAAAAAGCAGAGCGGCTGCACCAGCAGCAGAAACACGAGTCACAGATGAAGGACATGCAGGCCCAGTGCGAGAGCAACACGAATGAGCTCCAGCACCTGCAGGTACATGTCCCTTGTGGGTCTGTCTGCCAGAGCTCCCCATGTGGTTCTTAGTCTCTTAAGAAGTGCCTGCAGAGGACTGTCAGTGAATGGGACCTGATGTCCCCTTGCTCTTGCCTTGAGAGGTTTTTGTGGCCGTGTCTAAATGTGCCCTGGAGCTCAGAGCTCTGATTGTCTCTGGCTGAGGCGAATCCTGTTTGACCACTAGATTTACAGTCCTGGCTGCTTGATGGGTGCTCTGTTTCATGGTCTGTTTTTAGAATGAAAAGTGTCACCTCTTGATCGAGCACGAAACTCAGAAGCTGAAATCCCTGGATGAGAACCACAACCAGCACATGAAGGAGTGGCGAGACAAGCTGAGGCCACGAAAGAAGGTAATGCCTCCTTGGTGGGAGAAGTGTGTCCTGCTTGGCTGGTTGGAGGGGACAGTATCCATAGCTCCAGAACAATCTCAAGTACAGCTCTTGTGTGTGTTCTCTTTTGCTTAAGGCCCTGGAGGACGAGCTGAACCAGAAGAAGCGTGAGCAGGAGATGTTCTTCAAGCTGAGCGAGGAGGCAGATGGACAGATGCCAGCATCCCCAACCAAACACGCCAAGTTTGTCCCTTTCAGCTCCTCAGAGAGCTTATAACATCTCACAGCTGGCAGGCCACCAGCTGGTACTGACTGTGTCCTCCTGGGCTGCAGGTGGGCAACTTGGACGATCCTCTCGGCAGCCTCTTCTTACAACAGCACCCTCCTGTCCCCTCACTCTGTCTGGGATAAATGTGATCCTTGAACTGTGGGATGCTGACTGGAAGTTGTGGTGGCTTCCCCAGGAGCTGGCCTGCTCAGCATGGCTCCAGGCTGGGAAGTGGGGCAGGACCCTTTCTGGATTGTACTTGCACTGTGAGCTGGATGTGTCACCTCTCACGTGAGCCTGGTGCTCACCTGGCTGGTCAGCTCAGACTGAAGCAATAACCACTCTGAACAGGAGAAACAAGCCATGGCTCCTGCCCTCTGTGCAGGGGGTGTCACCCTCTCTCTCCACTGTGACTGCTCCTTCTCCTGGTCCTCTCTAAGGACTCACCTGGGGCAGAGCAGCTTTGGCATTGTCTTAAGATAACTTTGGCCTTGAGGGCCCCCAACACTTGCCTTACACTGATTTCTATCCACTGTGGTCTTTTTTGCTTAAGGGAGAGACAGTGATTTGGGGCTTTTTGCCTTTGAGTAAGGAGTGTTGGGTTTTTTGCTTCCTCTTTCTCTGTATAGTCTATATAGACTGTGCAGAAAGGGGACTGGCTGGATGTCCTCCCAAACATCTGCTTTTTCCTTTGCCGCGACCACTGCAGACCCTCTGGCACCCAGCTAGCACTGTCTTTTCAGGGACTGGATTAAGGTGTAATTAAACTGTTCAGCTGGCTGCAGGCTTTTGTCCTTAAAGAAGTGTATGTGCATGTGCAGAGGAGGAGGTTTGTAACAGTGATGAGACAGTGAAGTGCCTGTCATGGTCATGTGCCTTTTGGTAAGGACAAGTGGGAGGCTGAAGAGCGTTACTGCCAGAGCTCTCATGATCTCACGTGCTTGAGACTTTTTTTAAAGTGCTCTATATGTGTGGGCCATGTGGGTCAGCCAGTCTGGCCACTCTGCATCAGGGTTATGGGCTGCAGAGCATCATTTGGAAGGAATAAAGGAGTCGTGAAACATGGGAAGAGGAGATGCAAAGGCAGGTCATGGTGGCTTGTCACTGTCAGCATCACTTTGTCCACTGATGTCTCATCTCCTTATGATGTGCCACAGTTTCTTGGATGGTTCTCCTGACTTTCAGCATGGACTCAGG
The DNA here is from genome assembly GCF_009829145.1 of Chiroxiphia lanceolata. Taxonomy (NCBI): domain Eukaryota; kingdom Metazoa; phylum Chordata; class Aves; order Passeriformes; family Pipridae; genus Chiroxiphia; species Chiroxiphia lanceolata. The sequence goes on from NC_045651.1 coordinate 9,264,165, forward strand.
CTGCAGAGTGGCAGAGCAGTGGCAGGTCCAGCCCTCTGTCCTTTCTGCTTCATGGTGATGTGTCTCCTCCACCTGCACCAGGCAGGGAGGGCTTGGCTGAGCTTCTGGGTAGGACTCAGACCTGGGTAGGGGGTCAGAGACCTCAACGGCAGCACCTTTTTTACACAATCCAAAGGTATAAGGTAGCACTTAAATTTTTCTGTCTGTTCATCTCTGGACAGCATTGTTTGTTTTAAACCTGCTCCTCTAGCAGTAAAAAAATGTTTCTGCTTAAAAAAGTAAAAAAAAAAAAAAAAAAGGTGGTTATTTGAAAGTCTCAAATATTGATGTAGAGACATACTGGCATTTCAGAGAAAGGTGGTATGTGATGTGCCACACTTGTAGGTACTGAGCTGAAGGAGTCAGCCCCCAAGTCTTTAACTCTGTATCTGAGGTGTGCATTTCGTACCCATTTAGAGTTCCTCGTACATATTTCTAAGCTTCCTGCAAACTAGCAAGACTACATCTATTTGGGCCATTCCAGGTTACTTCTGAATCCACACCAACAGTGTCTCTGTTGAACACAGGCAGGCTGCCTGCCCCATCTCCAAAAGCATGGACTGTGCCTTTCAGATGTGACAGTGCCAGGTTGGGAGCTGTCGTAAAATTAATGAATGAGGGATGTTCCTGAATCAGGACAATGGGCTGGTTTGAGCCTTTTAATCGCATTAGAAATGTGTTACAGCAGCCCCACTGGTTTTGTTCCTGGTCCTGCAGGGGTCAGGCTGAGCTGTTCTATGAAGTGGTTGGTGTCACAGAAACCAGTGCCTGGTGCCTGTCCTTCATATCTTACATGTAACTTGCAGAAGGATGTCCTGCAGCACACTGGTCACACTGAAGGGCATTGCTGCCTCTGACTGCCTTCTCCACCAGCTCAGGGAGCATCAACTCTCTCTGGATATTTTGCAGCCGTGAGGAAAGACTGTTTCTGGGGGCTCTTAAAGAGCTGATGCAATGCCCTCCATGGTAAATCAGTTGTCCCTTTCTCCAGCCCAGCTTGTTTGCAGCCTAGAGCAAACAACACAATTTTGCTAACAGAGGGTAGGATTGTTTCTATCTGCTGCGTTTTCCTTGTTCTCTGTTTCCTCTCTGAGTGTGCCAGGGCTCTAATACCATCTTCTAGAAGGGGGCAGGAGAGCACATCATCTGATTGTCTCGTTTACAGGGTGGTTATATTTTCACTCCTTTCAAAAGAGGATATTTTTGTTGTTTCCTGTTCAGAAGGAACCACAATTAAACCCAGCTTACCTTTGAGAGGGGATGGGATACCATTTTAAAAAATATGGCTTTGAATAAAAAGGGTTTTTTTAATATTTTGTAAAGTGACTCCAGTGGGGCCACCACTATGACCTGAAGACCCCTCTAATAAAGTAACAGACTGAGAAACCTGGGCATGTGTCTGATTTTGTGTGTGATCACTGACTGTGGCCTCAGACCAGCTTTGCTTCTAGTCTAGGGTTTGCTGATTTACAGAAACCTCCAGAGCCACTTCTGGCGTTTGAATCTTGCAAGGCTGAACTTCCAGTTCTTTGAAATCGATTTAGAGACTCTCCTGCTGGGTGCTGCAGCTCCAGGGCAGGAACGTGTTTGCGATGAGGCTGAAACTGGTGAAGCTGAATTGAAGCAGCGATTGCCTCGTTTGGTGTTAAGATGGTGCTGGGCTGACCCTGCTTGGTGATGAGCGGGTATTGCATCCTGTCGTGTGAGTGCAAACCACTCAGGCGTGGATTTTTCTTCCTATTTAATTAGCTTGCCTGGCTTTAGCAAGAGATTTCAGACAAATGCCTCAGCTCCCTTGCTTTGGTGGGACAAGGAAGTCTCGGGGATGCCTCTTTGTCTCTCCCCACGCTGACCCCTGCCAGGGAGTGCTTGGGAAGCATTGTAGGACCGGGATGCAAACCATGTCTTCTCCTGTCAGCACAGGGGCAGACCTCTGCCTCCTCCCTCAGGTTGTTCAGAAAAGCTCCCACCACCTGTGTAACCAAACACAGGGCCTGCATGGCCTTTGTTCTCTGCTCAGAGATTTTTACCTGCCAGTTTAATTATGATTTCTTTCAAGGACACGCAGTGTGCGAGGGCAGATTTTACATGAGCCCATGGAGCTGGCGTGAGTTTCCCCTCACTTTTGGAAGGTTGCTCCAGAGTCTGCCAACTTTTACCTTGGATTTCATGCAGGAAATGACCCTGCTACCAGTGTCCACCATGGTAGGTAAAACTGCAGGATGTGAGTTCAGGTGAGATGTTGAAAGGGAGATGGAGTTGGTACTGTAAGTTGTTAGTGGTGGGGTTTTAAATAGGCAGCACTGTGGTGAGAGGACAAGCAAAGCCCGAGGGTGCCTGTCTCCTTGCTTCACAAGATTGTAAGAAATGGAATAGCTGAGGACACATAATTAGTCATCTTTGTTTATGTGTACCAGGACTGCACTGTCTCCTGGGACACACTGGCCTCACTCAGTGTATCCCAGTGAAGCAGAGGATCTCATGGGAATATTTAACTTCATCTGCATGTCCTTGGCAGTGCCTGAGGGGAGCTTCAACCATGAGGATTCAACATATATTTATAAGTACCATGTATTCCAGAAATAACTGTTAGCTACCAATCTGTCCTGGTGCAATGCTGAAAACAGAGCAAAAATAAAAATATTTCTTATTTTTTAAAAATAGAGATGACAGCCCTGAAAACTTACTGATGCTGCAGCAGGTGTAGCATTCCCTGTGGTTATACCCTGTCACACCTGGGCTCCAGACTCCTCTGAGCTGCCCAAGGGCTTTTGCAGCATTCGTGCTGTGATTGGGATGATAAAACTCTCTGGGGAGAGGAAAATCAGGGCAGGCAGGGAGAGTCATGGAGCTGGAGCTTGTACCTAACTCCCTTCCTCCTGTGACTGCATATGGGCTCCCTCCATCGCTGCAGGAGGGCAGCTGGAGGTGAGCAGTGCCATAGGCATGTCCTGCAAAAGTCACCTGCATCCTGTTAAACTAAATGCTGTTGAGTGTTCTCCTGCTGCACTGGCACTAAATTTGGTTTAATTCTCCAAATGCCAAACTTCCCAGGGCTCGAGGAAGCCCAGCCTCTCCAGAGGCCGTGGCTCTGCCTTGCTGATGGGGTTTGTCGTTGCTCCTCTCCTGGGTGGGATGGGGCTGGGTGCCAGGGGAATGTTGCCCTGCCACCCCACCTACGACTCCCCTGGACTTGATTTCCAGACTTGCAGGAGATGGAGGGGAGATGTCTGCTGTTCTTTCTCTTGCTCACTAGGTGGCATGACACTGAAGTGCCGGAGCTGAGCTGTCCCGCTGCGCCAAAAGGATCGCTTGCTCTTTTCCCTGGATTTGTCACTCTCTATGGCATCCCTTTCACCAGATCTCTGCTTCTCATCAGGGCTTCAGTACTTTGTCTCCTGCTCCAGCATTAGCCTTAGGAGTTATCCAGGTTTCCCCTGCCCACTGTGTGCCAGGAAAGCCTTCTCATTTGAGGGCTGAACATCCCCTCCATGGGGTCTGCTTCTCCCTGCTACCATACCTCTGTGCAGGGTGGGTACAACCTGCTGCCAGGCCTGCTGTCATGGGTGGCATCCACAACACGCACCTAAAACCTGCAATACAGGGGTCACAGCAGTGGAAAATTGTTCCTGGTGACAGCTAAGAATCAGTGAGATCCGGCCCCAGTGAAATGGTGGGAAACCACTGCTCCCTTGGGCTTTAGCTGCAGAGATTTGCCCTCTGTTGGGGTAGGAGCATAATTTTTGACTAATCTTTGTGAAGAAGCTCAGGGAAGATGGATGCATTTGTTCTGTACACAGGGAGGACCAGGACCATCTACACTCATCTCAACAGCTCTCATCAGACTTGTTAATTAAACACAGGAGCCATTTTGCAGCATTAGCTGTGGCTGTCTCTGCTTGTTCATGGGTGCTCGTTAGCTGTCAGGCTGCGGCTGCTGCCTGGTGCTGTTGGGGCCCAGGAGCAGTGGAGTCCCTTCAGCAGGTCACAGTGCTGGGAAAGGCCATGCAGATGTTTAAGTGCTTCTGTGACTTAGTTTATCCTTTTAGCACGTGAAGACCAGTAACTGTTTCATTCCTGTCTCAATCTGCTTTCTCTGATGTTCCACATCTCAGTGTGCACTCCTTCTCTTACCAACATGAGACATAGCTGCTTTAGATGTTTTCCTCACCATCCTTTGGAGGACCTCTGCATTTTTCAGGGCTTTTAAAATGAGTATAACTCTCTCTGCTCCAGCCTGGGCAGTCTACACAAGGTCAGAAGCTGCAGTTCTGCTGCCTGTTGGCGCTATTCCAGGCTGTTGATTAGCCTCAGCACCCCTCCTGAATGTCAGGGCTTTCCTGAGAGGAGAAGGAAGGGAGGACTCTACAGGTCCTATCTATGGCCTCCTGCCTGCCTACCTTCACCACATGTCTGACTGAGGAGTGATAACTGGGACAGGGATGGGAGCAATGTGCAGCTGGTCCACATGTAAACCAGCCCTGAGTCTTCACACCAGGAAGCACCAGGGAGGTCATCAGTGGCATGATGTCCCCTTCAGACAGCCTAGCAACCTTCCTGCAGCCAGCCCTGCAGGGGCACCGTGGGCTTGGGCTTTGCTGAGGGGGAGCAGGATGAAGATGAGCCCTTTGGGAGGGGCAATAAAGCACTGGCAACCTGCCTGCACCTCCATTAATTCTCTAGGGTGGTTGTAGCAAAATTAATAGTGTTTAAAAAGAGCCACATTTAAGGAGCCGCTAAGGAGTGGGATGAGTTGTTTATGATTAAATTAAATTCATATGAAAACTAATGACCTGCCAGTGTAAGCCTTGAGTAACTTTATAATGTAATTAAAAGCCCAACAGGGAAGAGAGCTGTGGTTATGCCACGTGTTGAGGAGCCACTGGGAAGATGGGGGCCAGGGGTAGTGCTGATGCAGAGAAGCACCTGGTCACTGCCTTGTCTCCTTTGCTGGCCCAAGGACAGAGCTGGGCACGGAGCATGGCAGGAGGGGTGAGCTGCCTGGGAGGAGAGGTGGATGTGGTGGCTCAGCTCCTGGCTCCCAGGGGTAGAACCATAGAATGGTTTGAGCCAGAAGGGACCTTAAAGATTATCTAGTTCCAATCCCTCTGCCACGGGCAGGGACACCTTCCACTAAACCAGATTACTCCAAGCCATCTAACCTGGCCTTTAACACTTCCAAAGACGGGCCATTTACAACTTCTCTGGGCAACCTGTGCCAGGGCCTCACCACCCTCACAGTCAAGATTTTCTTCCTAATATCTAATCTCAGCCTACTCTCTGTCAGCTTGAAGCCATCCCCCCTTGTCCTGTCACTACATGCTCCTGCAAGTAGTCTCTCTATGCAGGTATGTGGGTTGTCCTGGGCAAAGCAGTTCTGCTGATTTGACCACACCAAAAGCCAAGACAGACCTCTTCCTGCTCATTGCCTGGATCCTTTAGGGTTGTGGTTATTGGTAGCCAAGCCGGAGCCACCTTGGGGGCCGCCGTGATGGGACACGAGCGCGGTGAAGAAACAAGAGCTGGTGATGGAGCGCACGCACAGGCAAGCGGGGCAAGCCCGGACCCCTCCAGCCCCTCCAACCACGTCCCCGCGAGGGACAGCGCTGTGCGCTCAGACACCGCCGGGCTCCGAGACGGAGCGGGGACACCGCGGGGCGCACCCGCGGGGCTGGACGGTCCCTGCCGGGGGAGACGCGCGGGGCGGGTGCTGCCGGCCGCCCCTTTAAGCGGACGGCGGTGGGGCCGCCCCGCCGGCCGGGATAGGCCGGGGCGGGCCGGGGCCGCCTCCCGCCCCCGGCAGCGGGCGGCGCGGCGGGGCTCGGCTGGGCTCGGCTCGGCTCGGCGCTGCAGGCTCCGGTCCCGGCTGCGAGCGCCAGTGCCTCCCCCGCGCCTCCGCCGCTCCCGCGGGCTGCGAGGGGCCGAGCAGCGGCATGCCCAGGCGGAGCATCGCGGAGGTGAAGGTGCTGGACGTGCAGAAGCGGCGCATCCCCAACAAGCACTATGTGAGTGGCGCGGCTCCGGGCGCCCGCTCCGCCGAGCCCGGCCCTGGGCAAACAAAGGCCGGGCGCTGCCGGCCCGCGGGCGGCCCCGCTCCCGCACGGAGCTCCGGGAAGGGAGGAAAGAGGAGGAGGAGGAGGAGGAGGAGGGCGGCAGCGCTGCCGGGTCTGCCGCACCCACCCCGGCGTCTCCCGTGCGGGTCATCCGGTGCCCCCTGCCAGCGTGGGGATGTGCCGCCTCTTCCCCCCAGACCCCGCTCCCGGGGCAGCGCCGGTGCCGACCCTGCGCGGGACCCGCCGGGGGACTCCCAGGGGCTTCGGGCGGGGGTCGCTGGAGGCGCTCCCGGGGCACCGCGCACCGAGGAGGCGGCCCCGGGCACCGCCGCCGAGCGCCTCTGCTTCGGTGCGGGGGCAGCGCTTGGCAGAGGGGACATGGGACCTGTTGGCCGCGCAGTCCTGGGGCGAGGGACCACCCGGCTCCTGCATTCTGTGTCCTGGAAATGCTCTATCCCTGTGAGGGATCCCTCGTGTCCCCTGCACCCCTGCTGCGTGAGCTGCCCAGGCAGCGCCTTCGTGCGTGCTCCAGGGCATCTTCCAAACTGTTGTGGGTTTGTCTGTTTTGGAAAGTGGTTTTCTTTTTTTTTTATTATTTAAACTTTGGTGTGTTTCCAGGCATCCGTGGAGAGCTGTGGGTGAATCCTGGCAACAACCGTAAAACAAAGACCAAAATGTTCTTTCTGCCCCATTTGCCCTAGACCAGGGTGACCCAGTGACACACTGTTCATGGTGCATTTTGGTTGTGCAGATGTGGTGTTCACTCTGATTGGAGTGTGTTGTGTCAGAAGAGCCGGGGTCTCAAAGTTTTTGGGAGATCAGGGGTTTCTCAAGCTTTCCTTAGCTGGTTTGTGTCAATGAGCAACAGTTGGAGGAAAGCTGAGGGCAGGTCAGCTCTAGGAGGGGAGAGTAAAGGGGGCTGTTACCCTCTCCTTGCATTTGGGGATGTAGTGTGGCTGCTGCTGCCTCAACCCCTTATCACCCCTTCTTCCTCTCCTGCCCTGCCTGTAGCTTTATCTGGCCCCAGCTCCAGATGTGCCCCTTTTCCTGCTCTGTCCATCCCAGCCTTACTCATTGTGGCTGTGTTAGGCACCCGATCTGGAGGAGCATGTACGTGAGGAGGTTTGTGAGCTGCGTATGCTTCTGTTTGTCTTGGCGGATCTGTTGCATCGCTGTCAGGTCCCGGAACAGGGCTCAAACAGGATCGCCTGCAGCTGCTCTTCTGCTTTCCCTTTAGACCCTCTTGTACCCTTGCTAGGCCTGGAGTCTCTCTGCACCCCTCCAGGGCAGTGTCCCCACTTTTGGGACATGCACCCCAAGTGCTGGACACAATTTGTTTTGTGTACTGTCCCTGCTCACCCTCCACCCGCAGTGGTGAGTCAGGTGGAGTTGGGCATAGCACAAATAATCCCTGTGAGGCTGGAAAACTGGGACAGAAATGTTTTCTGAGAAGGGAGCTGTATGGTGGGGCAGCTGGCTGGGGAGACTGGAGCAGAAACTGCTGGGGTGGTGGGCGAAGGCGGCTGTGTGCAGCTCATGACAGCCAGCTGTGCAGTCCGGCCACTCGGCCTCCGCTCCCTCCTCAGCTGAGTCCTCTGCCTCTAACCTTTCCCTGTACTCGTCTTGGACCAAAATCCAGCAGCATGAGCCAGCGTGGCTCACAGCAGGGCTGAGCCCAGGGAGGGGCCAGCAGCTTGCAGGCAGCTGCCTCCCCGGCGCAGCAGCGCTGGAGTGAATGGGAGCACTCGCCTTGTTTGAGGAATCGATAGGAACCAGACGCATTCACAAAACCAGTTAATTATATGAAACCAAAACCTTTTTTTTTTTTCCTCCTCCTGCAAAGAGGGAAAGGAGGGGCAGCAAATCACGGCTGAGTCATCTTTAGGCTGTATTTGCTGGCACACTGCAAATCCGAGTCAACCACAAAGTGTCTGTGTTAAACCTTTGCTCTCTGGCTTCTCCTTATTGAGCATAGATGTGCTCTGCTCCATCCCCTGAGGCAGTGCTCACTGTCCCTGGGGAGGCTGGAGGACCATGCTGGCTTTTCCTCCTGTTGCTTCTGTGCTAGCCTGACAGTGACTGACCTGCACTGCTCGGGCTCCTCTCTGCATCGATGAGGGCTTTTCTTTGCTGGACAAAGGTGCAGTTGTGTTGCTTGTAGTGAGGCCACAGCAGAAAGTTGTGAATTCCACTTTCCCAGAAAAGAGAGATCAAAGCAGTGTTTCAAAGTCCTTATTGATGCCTGTGATGGGGAGGGCTGTAGGAGAGGCTGGCTCTATTCAGGCTGGTGTGGTTTGCCTTTCACCTCGATAATGCATGCAAAAAGAATTGTGTTGCCTGAGAAAAAAACTTGTTCTATTTTGCACAATAGGAGGCACAATATTCCACCAAACTGCAGGGCTTGGGCTGGGCCAGGACGCAGCAAGGTCCAGGGCAGGGTTTGAGTAGCTGGATACCAGCTTGAATGTGTGATGAGCTGTGTCAGGGTTCAGCTGGGGACCCAAACACGGCCCTGTGCCCTCAAACTGCACTTGTGCCACTTGTGTTTTTAGCCTTTTTTCCTTGGGCAGTACCTGAAAGGGGCAGCAAGAAATGATCCTTGTGCAGGTGTTTGTTGCAGGATGCTCTGGATAGAGGCAGCCCATCGTCCAAGTGAAGAAGGGGACTCCATCCTCCAGGCAGTGGCTGGAGGGTCACCCTGCAGTAACATTTTCCATATAATCATATATGAAGTGATCACAGCTTTTGCCCCTCAGGGACACTGCTGGCAAGGGCTCTGGGGCTATACTGCAAATCTGAAAAGGCCAAGTCCAAGAGTAAAGTTTAAAAATAATCATTCTGAGTGACAGAATAGCAGACTGCCATTTCTGTGGTCTGGCCAAGTCTCTGATAAATGAATGTTTATTCAGAAAAGACCCAAAACAAAGGCATAGTCGAAACAGACTAAATTTTCCTTTAAAGGACTTCACGTAGAATCTTTTTATAGTATTGTGTTTGTTATTCTCTAGTAGAAGCCCTAAAATAAAGCTTTTCCCTACTAAATCCAGATTTTGGTTGTTTTCTTTCCCTTGGGCAAGCTTCAGGATGTTTCGTTTTCATGCAGCTGCAATGTCTGTGTTGTTCTATGTGTTAATAGCAGAGCTGTTGAATCACATCTTCATTTCTACATCCTGCCCACCAAGAACATTTTCATAGTTCATATAGTTTTAAATGGTTGTTCTAGAGCACAAAGCAAAATTATATGTATATGTTTGACAGGAAAGAGAGAGCAGCATGCTTTAGGTTGTGTTAGTTTATTGGGAAACCTGGACTATGGTCTTGCAGGACTTCCATTCCCAGCCTCCTTGCACACACATATTGCTTTGAAAAGGGAAACTTAAACAGTGAGCAGCATAGATTTATTTTGCAAGCTCAGTTTACAAGATGGCGAACTTTAAACAAGGTGAACACCTCATTTGTGGCAGCTGCCTTGCAAAAGTAATTAACAGTGCATGTTGGAATCTGGTTGATAGCATCTATAAATATTTTAAAACCTGTTTGAGGGAAAACTACATTCAAAAAGTATATGTATTATATTTTTGATGTGGAATTTGTGACGTGGTGGTAGGTGTCTTCTGCGTTGCTGTTCCTTGTAGTGGTGAGGCCGTTTGTGGTTTCATGGGTTGTCCAACCCAACCCAACTGCTTATCTGGAATTGATTATGGAGTGTTCAGGGAAGAGCATTTGAATGGCAAGTGAGGCAGGAGAGCTGCCAATCTACACATTCAGTGGTTCTTCAGTGCCTTATATGTATAGAACAGAAGGTGCCTTCTGAAGAACCTGTGTCCCATGGACTGTGTGTCATGGTCCTCTGATCCTGGCTTGCCTGGCTGGAGCAGAGTTCTGTGGGGACCTGGCACAGTGTCACCTTGCATTATTTCTGCCGTTGTGAATCATACTGGTTGTGTGGCTTAAAAAGGGCATCAGGGGATGACTCCCCCTGTGCTGTGCTCTCTGGGAAGGGTGACCATGCTCTTGGTATGGTGGGAATGTCCTGTGGGGAACGGAAGGAACTGGGTACATTTAGATCTAGGAAGCAGGAGGTTACAATGAATAGTGTGAAATCTATGCAGGAGCCGTTAACCAAACTAGGAATGAAAGAGAACAAATGTATGAAGCAAGGGTGAGCCCAGGAAGCTGGAGTCTGAGTATTGGTGGCCTCTAGAAGTTTGAGGGCTTTCTCAGCATCCTTAGTGATGTTTTGCTGTTATATCCTGTGGTTCTGCCATGTCTCATCCCATTTCCTGCTGGCTGGTTAATGCTCTCCCACTCCAGGCAGGCCACAGGGCATTTGGAGCCTGTAGCTGGTAGAAATTTTGACCTGTCCTCATGCATCGTCCAGCGTTACAGAGCCAACCAGTCCTCCTTGCCACCTCACCTCTCAATAGAGTTGGGGTTTAAGGGAGCCCCCGTAGCCTTGTGGATGAAAACCAGCACTCAAATGCAAATTCTGCTTTGTTTTTCTTCCCTAATCATGTCAGTCAAGGCTGCAGAAAACCTTGAATGTCGCAGTTCAGTGGATGGGCCAAATCCTGCCTGTCACACGGCCAGTGAGGCGGGTGCAGCTCTGTGTAGAAAGCTGATGCTCATCCTCAATTCCAGCAGTGAACTTCAGCACTGGGGCCATCCACTGCCTCTGCCTGCTCAGAGCTCTGGTGACCTTGATCCCTCACAGCTTTGCTTTGGAGGGTATCCCTGTCTTCCGGCCGTTTCATGTAGCAGTGGGAAATAGGAAACAAAAGAATCCATATGTTTGACCTTCAGTGTGACTCAGAGCAAACGAGTGGGTGCATATGTGGTGTGACTGAGGGGTCTGAGCAGGGCTCAGTGGGTTGCCCTTGGGGTTCCTGTGGTCGGCATAGCCTCATGTCATCCCGGCAGCGTTGGCTGTGTGCTCAGGCAGTGCTGTGCCCTGGTAAACTGTACAATAGTAGAGTGGGAAGAGGGTACAGTCAAAGGGATGAATCGGAACGAGGGGAGGTGGCTGCTTTGTAGTCCTGATATCTGGGCAGGCTGGCTTGGGGAATATGCTGTGGTGGGGAGGATATGCCTGTCCTGATGCTGCCTGCAGCCCTGTTGCCCAGCTCCCTGTAGCTCTGGCTTGTTGCTTCTGCCTGTCTCATCTGCTAGAGGGACCACACAGCATCCCTGATAACCTGCAGTTGCTGCTGGAGTACCTTCTCCGTGCCTTTCCCAGTGCTGTGTGAGCCAGCATGACCCTTCTCCCAGTTCTCTCTGTGCACAAAGCAGGAGTGAGGGGGTGACAAGTTGTCTGGGGATGAAGCTAGGGGTCAGCTCTCCCGCTCCAAGCTTTGGCATCCCATGGCACAAGAGCCCCCTCCCCAGCTCTACACGCCTGAAGCAGCAAAGGCTGATGGAGAGAGGCCAAGCACAGCAGCTTGATGCCAAGAACTTTCTTTGTTTCTAGCCACCTCCTTCCTTTTTTTTCTTTTCCTCTTACAATTTCCCACTCCCTTTTCTATATTAAACCCGCTCTGGTTTGGCTCAGCTGTGGTCCCTCAGCTGCTTTGGTTTCTCAGCCCCTTTGGGTTTCTCAGCACTCCTTTCTCATGTGGTGGCCGAAGGGAGGGTGCGAGGCTCTCACACCACTTCCCTGTTTCAGGGTCGGGGTTAGCATGAGTGGAATAGAAAGACTGATGCTTTTGACTGATGCTTTTCCCCTTCGCTGGCGAGAGATGCTTTAAATATGTGGAGTTTTCCACAGAGAGGTTTATTGTACATAGTCTCCCTGGACCCGAGACCACACAGGCTCCAACCCTTTGGAAACAGCTCTGCAGACAGCTCTGCCTCCACTGGAGGCTGTTATGTCTGGCTCTGCTGTAGAAGCTCTGCTGGAGGCTGGGGACCTACACTGGTGCCCACTGGGCAGAGCTGCGTGTCCCTGCATCCCTGTGGAGGTGTCATTCCAAGTGACGGTGTTGCTTTCCACCCTGACATTGTCCACGTGCCTCCAGTGTGGGAACAATAGGGTCTCGGTGTGTGGGAGCTCTGGGCACAGGGATGCTGGAGAAGCTCTGGGGTTTTTCCAGAGGCACCCAGGGAGGGCTGTGCCATGCCGGGGGAGCTGCTGTTGTTATGGCTGTGCTGCTCTTGGGCTTGAACTGGCGTAGCTGGACGGTGCTAAGCTTGGGCTGGACTTGCTACCTGGTTCAGCTGTGCCAGGCAGAGTTCCCAGGCCAGCCAGCAGCTGCCCTCTCCCAAAGCTTCACTTGTGGGCTTTATGGGTGCCCACCACCAGCCAGGATGCCTTGCAAGTCTCCATGCAAAACTTAGGAAAGCTGCTCCTGTGGAAGGAGAAAGGCTGAAAATGTAGGTCTAGGTTTTCCTGTAACTTCATTCTACCTTCTTCCTACTCAAACTTAAGCAGTCCAGGCTGCTTCCCAGCTAGTCCATGGTGTATTTATGCAAGGAGCCCAGATCTCTCCTAGGAGGTCACACAGCCTCGCGTTTCAAGAACGGGAAACTGTTTCTGGTTGTTTTTTTTTTTCAGTGTCTGTTCTTAATTCTGTTGCCTCAAGTCACCCGCTTAAATCATCTCCTCTCTCTATGCACGTTGTTGTATGGGACAACGTGCCTCCTGGGGAAGGTGCAAGACCAAGGGCTTGTGAAGGGCTCTGGAGTTCTCAGTCCCTTTGAGCAGTGGAAGTCACCAGGAGCCACCGCTGTCTGCAGCACCGAGGCTCTTCAGCAGTCCCTGGAAAAATACTTCTGGTGTTTGACTGCTCCCATGGCTTATACTACTTCGTTTCTTCAAGAGGAAAAGAAAAAAAATAATTAAGTCTCTGGCTGCCCTTTCAGATAGAGATGATTTGCACTGGCTTCTCTTCCCCTCTGTTCCGCGCTCTAGTCCCCGTGACTCTGACTGCTCTGGATGTGGATCTGAGCTGGCTCCTGCAGCCTCCCTGCTCTTCTGGTGATGCCCAGCACTGGAGCTTGCTCCCTGCCTGGGCTGCCATCCTGCCCAGGAGGATCTCCCTCCAGCTTTCTCCTGCTGTGAGTTGCCGGTGTGTTTCCCCAGGGCTGCAGAGCCCTTGCTGCCATCCGAGCTGACTGGCAGCTCCCTTTGACAGCTCTGTTACGGTTGGCCAGGTGCCATTTGCATTTATTTTAGCAAACTGTCATTTTTTGACAGTTCCCTTCTGAGGGTTTTCAGTCCCATTTTCCACTGTCCCGTTCTCCCTCTGAGCTGTGTCTCCAGAGGTGCTGGGGAGGGGAGAGCAGTGACAGATGCCAGATCATGCTGGAGAGGACCAAGCTCATGGTGTCCACTGGGTGGACTGCAAGATTCCCTGGGCCTTTTTCTATGTTATGTTTCCATTTAGGGCACTTGGTTTCTAATGTGACCAAGGAGAATCTTGGGCAGTTCTGGTCCTGATGTTACACTTCTCAACTGGTAATTTTTAAGCAGTTGGCATGTGACCAGTTACTTGTAATGTAGAGAAGTTTGGAGATCCCAGGGAGTTTGGGAGCCAAATGCCCATGGAGTTTGTCGTAATTCCGCCTTTGAATCTGCAAGTTTCTGATTTCTTTGAAGGATCTCTTCCATTTCTGCCCTCCAGAGGGATGGGAGCATGGAGAGCTTTTGGTGTTTGTGTGAAATGCTCCTCTCATCTGGCATTAAACAAGATCCACCTGCACCTCCAGAATTGTCCCTGTGGCCTCTGTACCCCCAGGATTGGAGGGCAGGCCTTGCTTCTTTGCTTTGGCCTTTGCTGAGGTTCTGACAAGGTTGTCCTGCCAGGAATGCCTCCATAACATGCTGCAATGGGACTATAGTTTCATGGTGCAAGGGCAGGGAAGCTGGAGACTGGGAGATGAGTGATGGGAGATGGAGGGCGTGTGTGTGCCTCCTTTAAACCTGAAAGCAGGATTTTGAGTGTGTTTGAATGGCCCTGACAGCTCTTTGCCTCTCCTCTGGCCTTGGTCTAGGCGGACAAATGCCGTGAGCTGCACCTCTAGGATTTTGGAACCGCAGACACGAATTTCAGCTATTCCCCCAACCCATGACTGAAGTGAAGCTGAGGAGGGTTCAATCCTGGTGGTTTCTGCCTCTTCCAAAGCTCAACTTGACCCACTGCCTTCAGGCATCAGCCCTTGCTGCAGGGTTTGGCGTGACACACGTGCAGTGATGGAGACTGGAATGGAGGGATGGAGGCTTTCAGGGTTGGGAGGGGGGCAGGACAGGGTGTCCTTTCCAGAGGGAGGGAGAGGAGGTGACGGTTCCTGAGTTTCACCAAGTCAGCTAGTTCCCTTCCCTGGTGCAGACCCTGCTGCTGGCCTGGAAAAGGCTGTAAATATTTAGATAACTCTGCCTGTTGGTTTTGGCCAGGGGCCCATCCCACGGGATGGGGTTGCAGAGCCCCCTTCCTGAATCCACCCGCTCGCTGCCTCCCCGCCATCTGCTCGGCTCTCCCCACTCTGCGAGGAAATGTCAGAGAGGGATCCAAGTGGCAGCCCCCCCCCCCCGTTCCCAGCAGTGCTCCCTATGGGTTAATGTCCCAGAGGCAGTGCCAGCTGCAGCCCTGGGAGATCCCCTCGCTCTTTCCACGGAAAAGGCCTGCTGGTGGTTTCTCTGTGTTATTTCTTTGAAGGACCGTAGAAATCGGAGCTGGAGAAGACCCATGAAATAACTGTTTCCACATGCTCTCACCCACATAGCCAGGCTGGGAAAAGCCTGTCCTCGGAGCAGCCTCTCCAGGACTGGGGGTTGAGGGAGCAGCTGAAGGGGTGGCTCCTCTCGGTACAAAATTTGGATTTTTTTGGGTTGCTACTTCATGGTGGCTGTTCCTGACAGGACGTGGTGCAGTGCCAGGTCAAGAGGGGAAACTTTAGACCAAGTGCAATGTTTTCAAAACTGTCTTGATTGTTGCAAGTGTCTTCCAAAAGCATGTGAGAAGGCGATGTGTAGGTGCTTATGTGAGCTCTCTGCCTCATCATCTCCAGTCCCTCTGGAAACCATTGCAGGGTGGCCCAGGGCACTGTTCATACCCTCCCAAATCTGCGTTCTCGTTGTTAGTTGAGGAGAGCACCTGAGTTGTGTTTTCTGGTGTCTTTTTTTATCCCTAGGACAGCAGGGACTGGATTAGGCATTGGCAGAGACCAAGATCTGTGATGGTTCTGGTCAACAGAATACCTTGGATGGAACTGTTGGAAGGACAAGGGATATTTCCAGCTTTACTGAGGCAGTGATTTTGTAGATACTGTGGAGGTCCCATTCCTGTGGGCTTCCCCATCTTCTCCGCTTTCCATAAGTAGGTGAGGAGATACCCCTGGAGACCTTTGTGCTGTTCAAATGGGATGTGCAAGAAAATGTAACCCTGACTCCTGGGAGATGTGCATTTCAGCAAAATAGGAGTGACCTCAGTGCGTAGGAGAAGTATTCCTTCCCTCAGTAGCAAAGGGTACAATAAAGTGTGGCGTGCCCTCAAATCTCATGGCTTTATTACCCTTAAGAGCTCTGAATTCATTTTGGCTTGAGTAAATCCACATCCTGATTAAAATCCCAGTCTAATAAGCTGTTGACTCCAAATAAAGGCAGGATAGGAATAAACAATGAAGAAAAGTTGGCTCTTCCTGCTGCCCCAGTGGAAGGCTTTCTCCAGGCAGGCAGCCAGCGGTGATATAACCCCGTGAAGTGCTGTAGACTGGTAAGAGAGCTGGGATATCAGCTGAGCTTCCAACCCAAATGAGCTCATGCTGGCCTGCCGGCAAGGCCTGGGGTGAGGGCAAAGGCAGCTTGGACGCTTACTTAGCATCAAGTTAACGCTTAGTTTGCTGATGCTGTGGTGCCTCCCTCGTAGCAGAGCATGGTCTATCCAGGTCTCCACCGCCGGCACAGATATTGCCTTGCAGGAGCTTTCTGTCTTCCTTGTGTTAATATGTAGAAAGCGCAGGTCTTTTGGCTCAGAACAAAGAGTTTGTGAATGAAAGAGATTCAGATTTTGTCTGGGAGAGGTTGCTGGTGCTGTGACACCCAACCAGCTCACAGCTGTGTTTGGGCTCATCATCGGGTTTAACAAAAGTGGATGTTGAATTGCTGGGTTGAAAGTAGGGAAGTTCTTTATTTCAGCAATAAGAACTTGCTTCATTTTTCTGCCTCATTTTCTGTCTTAATTTGGAAATGATTCCACTGGGAAGAGTTTGACATTCTTCAGGAGTCTCCTCACCTCAGTGGGTCATGCTGAGTCAGCCCTCTGAGCAGCAGAGTGAGGTTTTGGTTAGAGTTTTAGTACAGCATTTGAGTAGGTTTGATGAGCTCAAATCATTGAGTGTTGTGTTATCCATGTGATCTCCTGGTTTTTGAGTTTCGATATCGGGCTGGGATGTTGGTCACATTCCAGAATCTGGAAAAATGGGCATCTCAGTGGGAAAACTTGTGAAACTCTTGAGGGATTCTGTTTTAAATACCAAAACATCAGCATTCTAAGAGCCTTCATGCCTTATTGTGTTAGCTGAAGTTCTAGCAGGTCCCTTCACCTGGGCTTTTTAATGTTTTGTTCCTGCTTCAGTGAGTTGATACTTGAATTTCTGGTGGAAATGAGGACATGAGTTAGGAGAAAAAAATGACTGTGCCCTCGTTCTGCTCAGTCAATCTGTTATCAATTTGAGATTTGCATCACTTGAGTGTTACACTG